>NW_024870750.1:6695000-7075000 GCF_019054845.1 Dipodomys spectabilis
GATGAGGATAAAGTTCTTTCCATTTTAAAATGTTTTATCTATTGTTCCAAGTTTACAGCAGCCCCAGAAACAGAATATCACAGCACAAATATTTCTTTAATCAAACATACTCCTAAGTTCA
Source organism: Dipodomys spectabilis (assembly GCF_019054845.1). NCBI lineage: Eukaryota > Metazoa > Chordata > Mammalia > Rodentia > Heteromyidae > Dipodomys > Dipodomys spectabilis. Next base: position 6,695,122 of record NW_024870750.1, read on the forward strand.
CTATCCCAAGCCAGGCTGTTCATCCAAATACACCATGTAATACCATTTTGTACTATTGTTTTGCACTTATTTACCAGATATAGTTCTTTTTCCTTAGTTTTTATAATTATTATTTTGCACCTGAGACTTTCCTGAAGTCACATTTCTCAGTTCTCCAGGGGAAAAGGCAGCTGCCTGGGGCACAGCCTCTGCTGGTAGCTTGGTTAATCACATTTCCCCTTCTTGGGAGAGCCAGAGCAGTTCCTCGGCTCTTCCCTATAACACTGCCCATCCCTGCATGTCTCCATATGACTGAGGTCAACCTTAGAGAACATCTTGGTAAACTATTTCAGTTAAATACACTTTTGATACTTTCATAAGTGAACATGGACTGAACATCTTCTATGTTATGCTCTGTGCTACCCATGAATCCAGAGCTGAACATGGTTTTACTTGGCTGTTTATCTAGGGCGGTGACTATTAGGGGCTAATATGTAAGTAGGGTATTCTGGGAGAGAATTATACAACTGGCCAGTAGAGGGGATGCATTTTGGAGTTTTCATTTTGCTACATGACTACCACTGGACCCTTCCACTTCTTCAAATTTAGCCACACAGATTTTTGTCATGTACATACTCATTTCTTACTTTTGTATTGACAAATTCTAGTTGTAGTGCTTGTGGAATAGGTTGTAGTATTAGGTTTATGTTATGTTATTTTTTTTACACAGTGTAAGATGACTACATTGAGTTAAAATTTCTACCACTTTAAATACTGACCATTTTTGAGATAAGAATGTCAGAAATGAACTCTTACTTATAGAAAAATGCACGGAAGTGATGTTTAGTATGCAGTGTAATTGATCTGAAGAAGTACTTAAGGGAAGAATGGAAGGATGTCAGAAGTTGGGTACATGATAAGGTCACAGTAAGAGTCAGCTAGACAGGAAATGTCATGTCCTCTTTGTTTCAATCATCACACATTTTTGAAAAGGCCAGAGATACAGTGTCCCATTATGGAAGGTTTTCTGACCTGGCTTAGGCAGTCTGCTAAACATGGTAGAGATGCAATTCTTTTTGTGTAGGTGTTGCTGGGGTTCAAACCCAGGACCTTGTGAATACTCAGCAAGCTCTCTACTAGCAAGCCGCATCATCAGCCCTATTGTAACACAATAATGTCACTTGAACCTTCCTCATATCAGAGTCAGGTTAGGTGGTTGTAAGGAGGGGGGGGGCGGGGAAACACTGAAGATTGCATGGTTCATGAACAACAACTTGTTTCCCACACCTCTGCTGAAGACCGGCTTATAGGTTGCTGACGGTGTTTCTCACACAGAGGAAAGACAGGCAGGGATTGTTATGGAGTTTCTTTCATGATACTAGACTCATTCATAAGGGTTTTGTCCTCAGGACCCAGTTACTTCCCCCAGATCCTGCTTCCTTACAGGATTGACATCCATTGTGTGAGGTCAGAGGGTACATGAAAACAACTGGTGAAGATGTACAAAGACCACATCGCTTCATGCTCCATTATAAACATGAGACCTGAAAGTTCTAGTCATAGCATTCATTTCATCAGAATCATCAGATTCTTTTTGTTTTACCATTCATGAAAAAAACAAATCCCTAAGGCTTTGCAAGCAGGTGTCCTGCAGCTAACCAGTTCATCTCTTAATTTTGCCAGCCACTAGTGAAGGACTTACCTACCTGTCCCCCCTTGGGCCAATCTTCTTATGTATCTAAAAATGGAATGTGAAGGATTGTCTCCCACCCTATTACACACACTGCTTGACGCAGGCAGGACAATGCACCTAAGCTTGGCTATAAACATCCCATTGTGGGCCTAACCCCAAGTTCCCGCCTCCCCCAGCCCTAACAGCCTTTCAATCATCTCTGCCTCCTTGTCAGACCCCATAAAAGCCCAACTCCAACCCCACCTCCTTGCACAACCTCCGAAGGTTGCTGCCCCTCACGGTGCTTCAATAAACAGCCCTCACCTGTTGAAGATGAGTCTGGCCTATTCCTTTTCCTTTCTCCTCCATTTTCCTAAAAGCTAAGTGACAATTATATACTTCCATGGTCATAAAAATCTCACAACATTCCCATTTCAATGAGTGTCTGGGGTTTACTTTGACTGATATCAATACAGATACTTCAGCTTCTTTTCTGGATGGAATTACCCCCCTCTCCCCCATCACTTTCCTTTCAATCTCTTGGTGCCTGTGTAGATTTCTTATGAAAAATGTATGTGGCTGAGTCTAGATTTCTTCAACCCAAACTAACATGATTTTTTTTCTTATAATTGAGCTAGTTAGACAATTCACACTTGAAATAATCGTTGGTATGTTTAGATTAAAATATACCATGGTGCTTGCTGTCTAGTTTCTATTTGTCCCAGTTGTTGCTTTTTCTGTCACTCCTTGCTATAACTGAAATTTCCTTGTGATTCCATTTTCTGTTCTTTAGGGATGTATGATTTCACCTCTTTTGGAAATATTCAGTGGCTGCCCTTGGGGTTATAAGTATTTTTTACCGTAAGAGTCTACAGATAATATTATATTCTCTCACTTATGATTCTCAGTTCTTCCTTCCTGCCCTTTGTTCTGTCATTGTCATGGATATGGCAGATGCTCTCATATCACGTATCATATGTCATATTTTTACATGTGTTATAATTACATAACACACTGTTATAAATTGGTTTTTAGTTTATATTCAGTGATTCTATTTCTAAATGTTCATATCTTTGAAGAACCATTTTTTCAGCCTGTTCCAAGTGTTTTTAAAATGAAAAACAATTTTATGAACGTGTATTAGTTGAACCCCATACATTGTGATGTTTTCAAACGTGTTTACAATGTATCTTGTTTAGATTTATCTCCTTTATGACTCTCCTCCTCAACCCTCCCCTTTCTTCTATTTTCATACATGAATGTAAGGCACTTTAACTGAATTCTCCCTTTCCCCTTGCCCTCCTTTTCTTACTGGAATCCATTCCCAGTAAGGATCTGTTATGTACCTTTCCCGTGAAAGCTTTCAATATACTCATAGATGTTTTAGCCCCTTGATTTGATCGTTTCAACACCTTGATCATACTTGTTCAGATGATTGCTTTGTTTCTTATGTGCACATTTGTTTCTGTGTCCCATGCATTGTGTTGAAGGTGACACTTCTGTAGTGCAGTATATCATGAGCTATAAAATTTTTATCTGTGTATTTAATCCCATGTCATCTTCTCTTTTATTTTTATTTATTTATTTTACTTTATTGTTTTGTCAATCATGGAGCTTGAATTCAGGGCTTGGGTGCTGTCCCTGAACTTTATTGCAATAAAGTGCTCTGTCACTTTGAGCCACAATTCCACTTCCAGATTGTGTAGGTGGTTAACTGGAGATGAGTTTCACAGCCTTTCCTTCCTAGGCTGGCTTCAAATCCCCATTCTCAGACCTCACCCTCCTGACTAGCTATGATTACAGGTGAGAGCCACCAGCACCCAGTACCTTCTGCCTGACTTTTAAGTGTGAAGGTTTGTGCTAGACAGGAATTAGGCTGAGCTTGATAACTTTCTGTTGCTATGATCACCAAAACCTTCCTTTTTACTTCTGGCACTCTGTATGTTTATATTGTAGTCTTATTTGTAAGATAATAGTGTTTTTTTCCAATTTTTTATCATCGTTTTAGCCTTCCCCCTTGGGAAGAATCCGTCTCTTGCTGTTCTTCTCTCTGTGTTCTATTATCACATGCTGGCCACTTGTTAACCTTCAAAGAGCGCAGGGCAGGAAGGGTGGAGTCTTCTGCTGTTCTGATGAAGTTTCTCTCTCCTTCAGTCTCAGTTACCTGAGTCTTAAGGGTTTTACTTCACAAGTGTCATGTCCTCTCTCTGATTTAGGTGTAGGCCCAGTAGATATTCATGTTCCCTTCCCAGTGGGAGAGATTTCTTTTTTCTCTCCTTTTCTTCTAATCCCACTGGGCTTCCATCAGCACCCTAATACTATACTTTGTTGCTTTTCACTGTAGCCTTGTTGTAAGGTAAATCTTAGTCATGAGAAAGCAGAGAAGCCACATTTTGAGAGGTCAAATTGAGAGTCTCTTTATTGAAGAGCTGGGTATCTTCAGATGGACTCCTGTCTCAAAGACCTGCAGCCCAGTACAGAGCTTGAACAATGCTTTTAAAGACAAAAAAATCACATGCTTGGATGGGGTATCCAAGCCTAACAAAAGCAGACCTTACATGGGAAGTAGTTTAGGTACAAGCAGAAATCTCCATCCAGGGGTATACACTCTAACCCTCCATATAGAGAGAATGAATGAAACCATTTAGGAAAGTAATCAAGACAGAATCAAAGCATTATATACACAAAACTCTCCTAAGGCTAAACAGCATGACATCTGCAATTCAATGAATGGCCTCTCTCAACTCTAGGCTTTTCAGTGCTGGGTGGAAAGTCCCCTCCACCCAACAAGGCATTGGGATGACTATAAGAAGTTACTTAGACTCAATTTCCTCACTTCAGCCTGTTGCTCTGTAGGAAAGGTAGAGAGTTTTTGAAATATTTTTGCAGTGTTACTATCTTCCCAGCTGACAGCAGGAAGGCAGTTTGTCTGACTCCTCCCACATTTCTTTCTGAATGTAGGGTTCATGGAAGATAAATCAGCCAGTAAGTATTAATACTTCTGGATTTGAAACTCCCAATGGCCTTATACACTCACTGTAGCCTACGGTTAGTCTTTATAATTCATTTGAAACTTTGCCTGAATTCTTTTTTTCTGGCTTGAGGTGTTTAGATTTATCTGTCTTCAGTAAAATAAATGACCAGGTCCTGTTTGCTATTGATGTCCTGTCTCCGTTTAGAGTTTTCATTAGCCATTTGCTCTGTTGAATCAGGTATTGAATATAATTAAAACAAGTTGCTAATGAATGACCAGTATGGTTTTCTATTTGTTCTAAGTACAGGGAACAGTGTTCTCTGTCTGCCCATTTCTGGGCTCACCAATGTCTACTGGAAAATAATATTTAAAGGTTTTTGAATTTGTGAGTTAGAAGACTTAATGTAAAAAAGGTGATGTTCATTCTCAAATTCATCTATAAAGTTATATAATTCCCTTTAAAATCTTTAACAATTTTTTTTAGATGCAGATAAAAATGAAATCAAAAGACAGAAAAGACTTGGAACAGCTATTTGCACAATAAAAGAAGAAAGTAAAATGAATTGCTCATTTTACATTATTATGTCCTACTAAGTAGCTACATTAATCAAGAGACTATGGTATTGGCAGTGGGATAGACAAGACACATAGATCAGTTGAATAGGAAAGTGAACCCAGAAATCAACCTGCATGCTTATACCAGTAGATGTTTTCAAAGACAGAAAAGGGAATCAAATGTAGGCAAAAACAGAAAACAAAAAATCTCTTCCTACCTTACACAAAAATCAGTTCAAAATGGATCATAGGCTTTAATGTACAAAACTAAAAACCCAGTAACAAAATAGAGCTATGAATGGTGGTCAGCATTTAGGATTAGCCAAGATTCCAACTCTAGTCTGTCTCCAAAGTACTTTTCTTTCCACTGAAATACTGCTTTTACTCTTTGTCTTCTCCTTTGTAAAACCCTATTCTACTTGTTGATTCATGAGTACCACGAATTTACTCTTCAAGTACAATTGGGTAAAAGTCAGGACATGAATTATCTGGCCTAAGGGCTCCTCCTCCCCACTGCGAGGGCAGCAGCAGCACACAGGCATCTCAGGTTAGTTTCTCCATGTCAGTACTATTGTCTGTGAGTCAGTTATTATCACCACACCCTGTGGTGTTTGTACAGTAGCCAGATCATCACTAATAAACAATGTAAATCATGAGGCAGATATCACCCTGCAGGATCTTTGATAGGTATAGCATTCCCTGTGAAGAGACACATTCCAAGCCTCAGGAGTTTGGTGAGCTGTGAGGGGATCTGACATCCAGTTGAGAATGATTGAGCACTCACAGGGCCTGCCTAATTGCCCACCAAGGTTGTTTCTTCCCTATCTGTGACAAGACCAGGGCTGAGTAGTGACTCAGAGGCAGCAGAGCACCGTGCTCCAAGGTGAGTGATGACTCTGGTAGAGAACATCTCTACCAGTTTTCCATGTGGGCACAGCATCGACTTTGAAGCTGGACTAGCTTTGTGGTCTCAAATTAATCACCGTGACAGGTTCCCACTAACTGACTTGACTGAGTTACCATTTCAGCTAGACTTCTTAATTGCCTGTGTCATGGGCCTACTTGAGCTCCCCAACTACCGTGTTCCCCAGCTACCATGTTCCCCTAGTATGGACTTGCCATATCTGTTCTACCAGGGATATCTATGGCAATATATCTTATATGAGTGTTTCTGAATAACATCTTTAGCATATGCTTGATGCCTCCTTCCTTTAAGGAGTTTGCATGTTCATGGTATAAATAAAGATAGACCAGATCATGTAGAAGCTACATTTACCTTATCCATTTATAAGTAAACAGGTTAGTGTATACAAATGTATTAACTGAAATATGATAGATTCAAAGGAGAACTCAAAGAGTATAATTCCTTAGAAAAGCAAAGTCAACCTGCAACAAAATAAAACACCAGGAAGCAGTTACTCCAAAGGAGTGGGTTGGAGTCAAGGGGAAAGGAGTGGACAAATGAAGAGGAGAAAGAGGAGGGGAATGCAGTCAAGAATTCAATGTATACCCTATAAATTTTAAGAAGAGTGAGGGAAGGGGTGGGTTGAGAAGGGATGGGTGAGAATGTTGAAAGGGGTGACATTGATCAAGACGAATAGTAGGAGATAAACAAAGGAGGGGGTAACAATGTTTGACAAGAAAGGTACTTATTACCTTACTCATATAACTGTAACCCTTCTGTATAGCATCTTTAAAATAAAATAAAATTTACCAAAAGTTGAATAGTAATTATAAACTGCTTTGTTAAATAGAAACTCCTTTATACAACTACTTAAAGATATTTTTTTTTTTTTTGTCGGTTGTGGGGCTTGAACTCTGGGCCTGAGTGCTGTCCCTCAGCTCTATCAGCTCAAGGCGAGCGCTCTGCCACTTGAGCTACAGCGCCACTTCTGGTTTTCTGGTGGTTTATTGGAGATAGGACTCCTATCACGGTCTTTCCTGCCCGGGCTGGCTTTGAACCGCCATCCTCAGATCTCAGCCTCCTGAGTAGCTAGGATTACAGGCGTGAGCCACCAGCACCCGGCTCTTAAAGATATTTTTAAATAAGGTTTTTATCGTGCAAATACCGTACAGAGAGGTTACAGTTACATGAGCAAGGTAATGAGTACATTTCTTATCAAGCATTGTTGCCTCCTCCTTTGTTTTTCCCCTCCCATCCCTTCCCTCCCACCTCCTCAACTACACTCTCCTCTTGCTCCCCACACCACCCCACCCACCTAAATTTTAAAGTTTGTTTTTCAACATAGCATCTTGTACATCTCATTGTTGCAATGGGTCCACCTGTATCCCTATTTAAGCAATTTGTTTTTTTCCTTCCCCTCCCCAAATTATACCAACATCAAATACAGTGAAAACATGGGGGAGGGACATACAAAGCAACAAAAAAAATCATATGGTACCTTATAAATACGCTAGAAACAACAGCAAGAAAGAAAAAACCACTTGTGTCCCTATCTTGGGGTTCATTTCGCTTAACATCATCTTCATCTTATCTGACCTTTTCTGCTTGTCCCAGACATATACTAGTTCTTGGAAAAAATTATATTAAGTGAAGTAAGCTAGGCCCAAAGAAACATAGGTTTCATGGTTTCCCTTAAAAATATTTTTTAAGAACCAAAAAAAGAATGATCAGTTCAGAAAAGGCTAAGATTAGAAGAAACCACACCCACCTTAGCAATTCCATCCGGCAACTATTAAATGCCTAACACACTCTAGGCCAGAACTGGAGCTAGAGAGGACAGTAAGGTATTTATCCTCACAATGAGTGCTTGTTTCCTACTCACCAGGGTACATGTTCTCACTCATCCTTCAGGTTTTCTTTCTGCTTTCCCATAGGATTGATGTTTAGAGGATAGACCAGCAAAGAAGAGGTTAGCCTTTAATGAGGAGGCAGTATTGTACTACAGATCCCTTCCATTTTAGAATCAAAGCAGCTGTGGCTTTGCAATGAGTCTACTGCATCTACAAATTCTGTGAATCTCAATCCAGTGCCCAAACCTTCTTTGTTTCAGTCTTTCCCCAGAGAACATACGGAGAATGATGATCATTTGAAAAACAGTTTGAAGAGTAAAAAGTGAAGATGCTAAAAGTGTCTACAAATGAAATGCTCAGCCCAGTGCCTGGCATTCACATATGTATTCAGTAAATGTTAATAATTGTTAAACGCCAATGATTCCTTCTTGCATAATTTGGCACAATCAGAGCCTTTGAGCAAAGTCACTTCTCAGTGCTCTGGGTTGCTTGGTTGTCTGGAACAGTCTTCGGCCTCCAGTGTTTCCTACTGTGCAGGCTGTGAACCACGGAGGGGCAATCATTACAGAAAATAGGTGTGAATTGTTCAATATTTATATGGTTTAACTAACAGCCGCCTCTTCTGAAGCACATTAGCCCTCACACAGTTTGAAGCAAAAATAATTGATGGAGTGAAGAATCAAATGATCCTCTCATTTCATCCTTAATTAAATATTAAAGACAAAGCAGTTGGATGGCTGAGGATGGCTGGCATGAGCCTGGGCTTCTGATGTTAAATTTTAAAAAAGCAGAAGAAATCAAAGGTATCAAAGTGTTGATGGTTAGGAAGTTGAATCTGTATTTCAAAGGTCTTTGTTTTTTGTGTGGTGGTAGTGGTGGTGGTAGCATATCTGTGTGTGTGTGTGTGTGTGTGTGTGTGTGTGTGTGTGTGTGTGTGTGTGTGTGTGTGTGTTCCAGTACTGGGGCTTGAACTCAGGGCCTCATGCTCTAGTTTGATTTCTTAGCTCAAGGCTGCTGAGTCATGCCTTCGCTTCTAGCATTTTTTGCTGGTTAATTGGAGGTAAGGGTATTATAGACTTGGCTTTGCACCAAGATCCTCAGATTTCAGCCTCCTGAGTAGCTAGGATTATAGGTGTCAGCCACTGATACCCAGCTCTAGGTCTTTGACCATCCAAATCTGTGATTTGGAGAATGAAGAAGTATTACACTTAACCCTAATCTGGGTAAAGAAACACTTGTAAATTTGGAATGTTTGCTATTTATAATATTATCGAGACATAATTGACATTTAATGAACTGCACACATATAAGTTAAAAAAAGCTGTCAGCTCTGGACAAACATGTGCATCCTGCAACCATCACCAACTGAATGTGAACTTACAGCATCAGAAAATATTTCCTCCTGCCACTGTGTCCTCCTGGGAACACACTCAACTTTAGCTCCAATATTCTCCTTTAATGGATTCTTGTTTGGAATTGTGTCAAACTGACTAAGAGTTTAGAGTTTATTAGCCTAGTGCTACTGAAATCATTTCAAAGCAACTTATGCAAAAATTTTTCTTCTGAGGGTAAAAACAACCATAACTTCATATCAAGACTCCTCTTGTTGCTGCACACAACCTTCTCTTTCCCTTCTTTATTGGAATTTTAATACTTCTAGGTAGTTTGGTTAAAAACTTGGAATACATTTTTTTCTCTCTCTCTGTCTTGCTCTTTCTCTTTTCTCTGTGTGATTCTGTGATTTGAACCCTGGGCTCTGGGCTTGCAAGGCAACCACAGTATCACTTGAGCCAAGCTCTCAGATCTTTTTATGTCAGTTAAATTTTTTAGATAGAGTCTTATGCTTTTATCTAAGGATGGCCTTGGTAATCCTCCTACCTTGGCCTTGTGAATAGCTTGGATTACAGGTGTGTATGACCTTCCACAGCTTTTTTAAAAATATTTGTGAGATAGAGTTTCATTGACTTTTTTTGCCCAGGTTGAACTGTGTTCTTACTTCTACTTCCTGAGGAATGTATTTTTTCCTTTCTTCTTACTTCACTATATCTGTCTGACGGCAAAGATAATGGTCTACAATGGAAAAATAACTGTTTCAATTTATAATAGTTTTTTGAAATCTGCTAATATATTGCAATGGAAGTCATACCTTCGTACCTTCTGTTCAACCACATACGGCCAATATGATTGAACAGTAACAAATCATGTAAATTCTTATAGCATCTCCATTCCATGACTATAGTCAGTAACTTCTGCTTAAAGTTGGGCTGAATTCAGTGGGCAAGCTTGCTACCAATTAACTGTACTAAAGCTGATTCTGTGTACTATTTTTTATTGTTGTTGTACAAGTGGTTTCGGTTCAACCCATCAGTTGAAACTGTAAGTTTTGAGGCTGGCTTATGGTATCTTAGGATTTTTATTTTCCCGCTACTGCATGCTTTCTCTTGGAATCATCTTCTATGTTGTGACCAATCCAAGCCACAGGAAGACACTGCAGAAAACTGTGTCCTGTGGTTGAACACCTCAGTGGAAACAAGGGTATGAAGTCATCCAGCCAAGTGGTAGGCCTGTGAATGAAGAAAAAATTTCCAGGTGGTTTCTGGCCCCAAACATTTCGATCTTTCTTAGGCATTCAACTCTTCTACCTGAGGATCTAGACATTATTATTCACTGTCCATACTCTTCTGTTATCAATGATTTTTTTTTTAAAAAGTAGATGCTTTATGTCATTAAGTTGGGGGTGGTTTGTCATTCAATAGTCACACAGAGAATGTCGTACCACTTTCTTAATGACAGACTTTGCTCAGACAAGAGATTTATTCATTGCCCTGTCAGTTCACTTAGGTGTTGTTAATAGTCTGTTGGATTCATCATATTTTATTCATGACACTCATCCTTCCTGATCCATCTTCTTAGTGCTCTAGGCTGTCCTTTTCCTCACTAGGACAAGTTCAATAATATTTGAGAGCCTTCCACTTCTAATCATCCTCCAATACACTTGATCCTGAAATGTAGCTTCTTTACCTAGCAGTAGTTCTTGTTTTTAGACCTTCAGTGGTCTCATCGTCCTGTTGTAGTCTGTAGAATATTTAAACAGCACTGCTAAAATTGACCTCTAAGAACCTGTATCAAGTCCCATCAAAAGACAAATCTAGAATTCCAACATTGGATATCACAAGAAATCTCCCCCACACACTCTAAATGTATGATAATTAAAAATGTAATAATAATTTTAAAACTCAGTTCTATTTTTAACTTTTTGAGGAAATTCCACAGTCTTTTTTTATACACCATTCTAACAAATGTATGATAATATTCATGTCAACTTCAGTGTCATAATAGACTGCATTCCTGATAAATGCTAAGATAGCAGGTAAATTTTCAGCACAAACATAATAACTGTGAGGTAAGGCATATATTAATTAGTTAGATTTAATCATTGTAATATGTGTACTCTCAAATATGTTTATGTGTAATAAATAGATGTAACTTAAAATAAATACATAGATAAAAATATTTCAAAAGAAAAAGAGCAATATCAGGAACCAGAGTCATTAAGATATACTAAAAAAATGTAGGCTCATGACAAAAATGGAATTAAATATTATAGGAGTGCTTTCTTATATTTTAGAAGAGTGCTTTCTTATGCTTTTTTTCTGGTCACTAATCAGAAGTTGGCAGCCTACTGATCTCAGGCCTACAGATCTTGCCAAGTGCTTATCTTTAAACAATGCTGGACTACTTTACATGTTGTCCAAGATTATTCTCATGATACAATAGTAGAGCTGAATAGCAGCTAAAGTTATTATTTGATCTCTAAACCTAAAATAGATACTCTCTGACCTTTGGAGAAAAAGCTTGCTGACTTTGATCAACTGTTTTCTAGTATATACAATTACATCTCATTACATATTTCATTATATGCCTAATGACAATGTAGGTTCTTTATTCTACTTTTCTGCAGTGAGATTGCATACACAAATACGGAATAATCAGAGATACTGCTCAATATTGAGCTTTGCTAATAATTTCAAAGATATAGAGTGGTGACAGAGTACACGAGGAGAAAAAGAAGTCCTGGAGGCCTTTTTCAATTCCTCACATCTTTCTCTACGTCTGTGGAAAAGTGATCTCTTGTCAGTACCACAGATGAGGACCCTAAATAAGACTGTGAGTCACCGTATATAGCAGGATATCATACAGGTCTCCATCTCATATCTCTGAAAGTTACATATCTTTCTGATCTCAAAGAATCCTTGTAAGAATGCTTTACAGGTAAAAATACTTTTGAGGGAATATGACAACTCTGTTGGATGCATCTCCAGTTATTATGTGTACAATATTAGAGAGCAACCAACCCTCATTGTCACCTCCTCAATACGGGGGCAAAGAGCAGATTACAGATAAGCTTCTTTGAGATCTGAGGATGGTGGTTCAAAGCCAGCCCAGGCAAGAAAAGTCCTTGAGACTCTTACCTCCAATTAACCACCAAAAAGCATTCATCTTGAGCTCAATGACAGCACCCAGGGATGACAAAAACCAAACCAAACCAAAACTAAACGAACCAACAAAATGCAGTGGGTCTACAATGAAACACCAGCTCATGAAGTTAAAATTTTAACTTTCTAGAACTATCTGACATTCTTAAAGGAGGGATAAAATATTACAAGTGAAAATACAAATAGCAAAGAGGGAAAAGTCTGAAATAACTGTAGAATTACTATAACTCTCAACAAAAAAATCAGTTTGATTTGGGTCTAAGTAAAGACATAATGAGAGAAAAATTAACTAAAATTATGTCTTTTTTTTAGACTAAAGTTCATTACATTCCAGAACATTTTAAATGATCTCTACAAGTTGATAGAACTCAGAAAAATTCTTCTAGTTCAGTTATGACTGCGGTAGTAGGATTAGGGAACAGAGAAAGGTTCTTCCTTCAGAAATCTTCCTTCAGATTTCTTCAGAAATGTACATCTTCATCTGTTTTTCAAATGGATGGCCAAGCTCACATAAAAATAAGAAATTCAAAAGCAGAAATTGAAACAATAAAAGCCTAAAGTCAGCTGACTTGGAAAGTATCCTGGAAGAATGCTGGGTGGTACCAGGGAGGGAGGGGGAGGCAGTAGGGAGGGTGCACCCTTTATCCAGAAGCACAGACATGGATTAGAAATCCTTGTCCTGGGATATTTTTGTGGGGGGGGGACCAGTCATGGGCCTGAACTCTGGGCCTGGGCGCTGTCCCTCAGCTCTTCAGCTCAAGGCTAGCACTCTACCATTTGAGCCACAGCACCACTTCCGGCTTTTTTTTCTGCTTATGTGGTGCTGAGGAATTGGACACAGGGCCTCATGCATTCAAGGCAAGTGTTCTACCACTGAGCCACCTTCCTAGCCCTGTCCTGGGATATTTTCTTATACCAATACTATACCATTTGTAGAATAATGAGGTTTGCTACTTAAGTATCAGATAGGCCTCAAGAACCCAGTTTGACAGAGTAGGGTAGGTTGTATAGGTGTTTACACTACACTCAATATCATTCTTTAAATTCAGAAGTAAAATGGCAAAACGGGGAGGTAATAAATCTCTTCTTGCTTTGGAAGCAGCTGAGGACAAATAAATCATAGACCTTCGATTAGGAAAAGCATATGCGATTATTTGACAGTTTTTAAATACCACATGGTCCTTTCCCAAAGCAATCTGCTGGTAGAAGTATAGCTGAAGCTGTTACAATTATTTCAGGCTAAAATTTATTAAAGGTAGAAATTCATATTACCTCCTCAAAGACCACTGAAGTTGATAACCAGTTGTGTAGAGAACAGATTTTCTCCAGTTCAGAATTCCAATTTGCTTTAAGAAAATGCATTGTAGAATGGATGGAATCTTAAAAGGGAAGTCCTAAAAGGCATTTAGCAAAGCTGGTTAATTGTGATGGCTCAGGTTCTTTCAGGCTATCCTGTCGTTAACAACTCTTTCGTGGATTCGCAAACATTGAATCTGTTAAATGTTAACTTTTCTGGCCACTTCACAGGGGTGAAATGGACTCTGTTCTATCCCAAGGTGGTCCAGCTGTTGAGATCAGTGATAGCACACTATACCAAGATGACAGGACAAAGTTATTATTCACATAATGAAGACTTCTAGGCAGGACCCTACATTAGTGGCAGTCCATCTTGTCACTATTACCTATCTGGGCATTGAGGTGTGCACATGAAGCTTCCCTCATTCCCATTGTGTACAGCACATGAGGTTGCAGGTGGCTGCAGGTGCCTTTAACCTCTGCTGCTAGTATCTAGGGTAATCTCACCACCGCTCTGCAAGATCCACACCAATATAACGAAATCTCCTGAAAACACTGTATTGATCTCCTCTGAGAACTTCCCAAAACTAGAGCATCCTAGCCCCAATGGGCATTTCTTTTTTTTTTTTAATATTTTATTTTATTTGTGAACATACTGTACAGAGGGGTTACAATTACATGGGCAGGATAATGCGTACATTTCTTACAGTGTTGCAGCCTCCTCCTTTGTTTACCCTTCACATCCCTTCCCAGCCTCTCCTTTCCCCCCACCCCTCCAGTCCCAATCCTTCTCCCCCGCCCCCCACACCGACGTTGTAAAGCTCGTTTTGGACATGACAACTTGTACTTCTCATTGTTGCAACAGGTCCACCTGTATCCTTAAATGACTTGTTTTTCCCCATCTCCTCCACAAGTTATACTGACATCAAATATAGTGAAAGCAGGGGTCATACTGTGGGGGAGGGACATACAAAGCAACAAAGAAATAATCTTACAAATGCGTTAGAAACACATGCATGAAAGAAAAAAACATTAAAATACATATCTAAGGGTTCATTTTCCTAACATTACATTATCTGACCTTTTCCGCTTGACTCATACATATACGAGATATTGCAAATAGGGGAAACCATGGGGCCTATGTTTCTTTGGGCTTGGCTTACTTCACTTAATATAATTTTTTCCAAGTCTTTCCATTTCCCAACAAATGGGGCAATGTCATTCTTTCTGATGGAGGCATAGAATTCCATTGTGTATATATACCACATTTTCTTGATCCATTCATCTACTGAGGGGCATCTGGGTTGGTTCCATATCTTAGCTATGGTAAATAATGCTGCAATAAACATAGTTGTGCTGGTAGCTTTAGTGTGGTCTTGTTTGTAAACATTTGGGTAAATGCCCAAAAGTGGGATTGCTGGGTCATAGGGGAGTTCTATGTGGAGTCTTTTGAGGAACCTCCATACTACTTTCCAAAGTGGTTGAACAAGTTTACATTCCCACCAACAAAGAAGTAAGGTTCCCTTCTGTCCACATCCCCTCCAGCATCTGTTGTTGTTAGAGTTCTTGATTTTTGCCATTCTAACTGGAGTGAGGTGGTATCTCAATGTTGGTTTGATATGCATTTCTTTTATGGCTAGGGATGTTGAGCATTTCTTCATGTGTCTATTGGCCATCCTTCTTTCTTCTTCAGAGAAGTTTCTCTTTAAGTCTTTCACCCACTTGTTTATTGGGCAGTTGTTTCTTTGAGGATTTGTTGTTGGGGGATTTAATTTTTTGAGTTCCAGGTATATTTTAGATATGAGACCCTTGTCCGTTGTATGGCTAGTAAAGATCTTCTCCCAATCCGTGGGCTTTCTATTGATCTTGCTAGCTATGTCCTTTGCCATGCAGAAGCTCTGCAACTTTATGCAATCCTATTTGTCCAACCTTTCTTTGATTTGTTGTGTTTCTGGGTCTCTATTCAGAAAATTTCAGCCTGAGCCAAGGAGACCTAGGGTTTCTCCTATTCCATCCTGTAATGTTTTCAAAGAGTCTGCTTTGACTTCGAGGTCTTTGATCCATTTGGAGTTGATTCTGGTGCAGGGTGATATATAAGGATCTAGCTTTAGTTTTCTACAAGTAGTTAACCAATTTTGCCAGCACCACCCAATGGACATTTCTGAGCCTCCAATCCATGTGGGTCTGTTGAGCTCTCTGGGACAGGGGTTACCCTTTCCAGATATGGATGAGAAACCTTCCTCATATGAGCATGTCTTCCCTCCCTTCATGTGTGGGGGGCAATCTGTGGAAAGCAGAGGTCATGCCGACAAAGGTCATATTCTGGAAATGTAGTCATGATGGCAACACTTCTGCAGAGTGCACAGTTGGTCGTTTCTGCTCTAAAAATTCCAGTGGTGACATTGGTATGGTCAGAAAGGAAAGACTGTTCACATCCTGTATACTGGAGGTAAGATTTGCATCTTTGGTGATCTACAGTGAGGTAGGGTGGCCATCTTTGGGTGATTCCTTGGAAGTTTGTGTCTGTGGATGGGATGATAATGGAGGCAGCCTTATGGGTAATAGAAAAGAAAGCATTAACTAAATGGTATTAAGGATGCTTACAATGCAAGACAGTATTTGTTTCACCACAGTTTCAGAAGAGCCATAACAGCAGGTGTTGACAACATGGCTTCCTTTTCCTGGTGGTGGAAAATAGTGAAGTAGTCTAGAATCATAGAAAGACTTCTGTTGTGAACACATAAAGGCAATAGGGAACACAAAGTAATGTTACCTGCTCTTGCTCAGTATAGCATATAAAGTGAGAAGTTAGTAAAAGAATAAATTGGAGCCTGGCACTGGTGGCTCATGCCTGTAATGCTAACCTACTCAGAAGGCTGAGACCTGAGGATTATCGTTTGAAGCCAGCCTGGGCAGAAAAGTCTGTGAGATTCTTATTTTCAACTAACCAACAAAAAGCCAGAAGTTAAGCTGTGGCTCAAGTATTAAGAGCACCAGCCTTGAGCAAAGATCCAAGGGAGAATGAGAGGCCCTAAGTTGAAGCCCCAGTGGTAACACAAAAAGAAAAATAAATTAGATAAAAATTTGTGCATGCCTTCAGTGAAAGTGTTGAAGCCCCAGTGGTAACACAAAAAGAAAAATAAATTAGATAAAACTTTGTGCATGCCTTCAGTGAAAGTACAAGTGAGTGAAATGCACCTGCATGCAGCTGGATGTATGTCCAAGTGATATAGGACAGATCTGCATAGGGCTATCATGGTAGCTATTTCCCAAGTGTCATGCTAAGAAGAAAGAAAAGTGTACAACGTTTATCTTCTAACTTCTTTTATTTGTCAGATTTGCATAATATAATCATGTAAGATTTGCGTAAAGGAACTCTGTATCTGTCAGCTAGAGCATTTCCATAATTTCGAACATGTTTTGTCGTTGTAGAAGTTTGTGCTTTGAAACATTACATAAATGACTTGGTTTGTAGGCTGAAAATAAGAATTTTAAAAATTCATGAAAGAGATACACTGTTCCCTGGTAAATAAAAATGGCCAAAGACATCTTGATATCTTTATTTCTTTTGGTTCTTTGTAACCTAGATATTTTTCTTTAATATTTTTATTCACTTATATACAAGATTGGCATCTAGAAAGTTAATAATACTAAAAGGAAACTATGTTGCCATAATAATAGTGAAATAATTGGGGATTAAAGAACTATGAAATAGCGTTTAAATTATGCTTACTAGTATAAATAAAATTCACTATGGTTGTATATTATTTGGAATTAAAATTTGGAGAGTGCTGGTGGCTATGCCTATAATCCTAGCTTCTCAGGAGGCTGAAATCTGAGGATTGATGTTCAAAGCCAGCCCAAGCAGGGAACTCGGTGAGATTCTTATCTCTAATTAATCAGCAAAAAGCCAGAAGTAGAACTAAAGAGGTAAAGAAGCAGCCTTAAGTGAAAAAGCTTATAGGGACAACACCCATGCCTGAGTCCAAGCCCCAGTACTGGCATAAAAATAAACAGCAATAACAAGATGAATGAATGAATGAACGAGTAAGTAAATAAATAACCACCCTGGATTAAAAATTAAGCTCTGTAAGAATCAGCCACATGGAAATACTAATATTCTAGCCAGTCAGATGTAGAAATGGAGCCTGAACAACAGCTTGTGTTCCTAGGTGAATAAGAATAAGTTTGGAAGAATAAGTTTGGTTGTCTGTGGCACAGGAGGGTGACTATATAACCAAGGATGATTGTTAGAACAGAACAGAAGAGGGGATTTTGAATGTGCTTGCCATAAAGTAATGACAGAAAGCTTAAGATGAGGAAAAGCCAGGAAAGTATCTACTTTCTTGACCTTCTTCCACAAGAAATAACAAAAAAGCACAGCACAATAGCATATCTCAGAGATGCTACTTAATCCTTGAAAGACTGTAGTACTACATATTTAAAAGAAAAAAATTCTTCTATTATGTTACATACATTTATTATATAACAATTAGAGGTAAATATACACAAACAACTAAATTTAAACCACCCAAGTCTGGTCAGGACACAATCTCCTTACATGGGTACAAGTAAATGTTGGCTGAGTAGCCATGTATTTGTCATACATGTTATGTTTTAGAACATGTTCTAGCTATAGAACAACTGGTCTTTGCCCATTACTTCACCAACCCCTTTCCATGAAAGTTGCATTTGTCATTACTATCTACATTAATACCTTCAGTGGTTTATAAATTTTATTGTGCAGACTGAGATTTAGATAATTACTTTCCCTTTTGGACAATTTGGTTTTTTTATACGTGCTGGTACTAGGGCTTGAACTCAAGACCTGAGAACTGTCCATTAGCTTTTTTACTCAAGGTTAGTGCTCTATCACTGGTGCCACACCTCCACTTCTAGCTCTTTACAGGTTAATTGAAGATTAAGAGTCTCCCATACTTTCCACGTGGTCTGGCTTTGAACCAAGATCCCCAGAGTTCAGCCTCAAAAGTAGCTAGATTACCAGGTGTGAGCCACTGGCAAACAGCTGGGTTGTTTTTAAACAGTGAAAACTATTAAAAATGTATGTAGGGCATGTGAATGCCAGAAGGAAGTGTGAGCAAATGCAGTCATTATATTCAATGTACATTGTGTAAAAATCGAAGCACATAGTTTAAGGGTAGGAGCAGGAGGGAAAAATGGAGGAGAAAGATGAGAGAGGTGACAAGAAGCATTGTACCATAATCTATTATGGAATATTATACAGTATGGAAAAGTAACTTTTTTGTACAACGGGGTAATAATTTTACAAAAACTAATAATAGAAAGCATGTGTATTTTACATTTTTAGGCTAAAAGGAGAGAATAACTGAGTTAAAGAGTGAAAGTTCTTTTGAGTCTTTCATGCTCCCTCCATATTAAGATATTCTTGAAAAATACATTATGGACCTTTAATTCAGCTAAAGAATGTCAAAGAGTTTTTATGTGCTAAGAAATCACACTGTTTTTACTATCTCACATGATAAAATATTTCATGCTCTGTGGCTTTCATTGCAATTAATTGATAGTATTTCTAAACTTCAATGGCTATGTGCATTTAGTATAATTTGTGTTATAATCTCAAATTAAATGAGGAACCTGAACTAAGTCTCTGGTTAAGTGGAGCCCATGTAGCTCATCCCTGCAATCCTGGCACTACTCAGGAGGCTGAGGTCTGAGGATCTTGGTACAAAGCCAAGCCAGGCAGAAAAACCACCAAAAATCCAAAAGTGAAGTTGTGGTTCAAGCTAGGTGGCAAAGCCAAACAGGAGTAATCTGACCTTGATAAATGCCAATATTGGCATTTAAGATATAGTCTACATTTTTCCAGTTATCTTTCTAACAACTAATACTCTTTAAAAAAATTTTATTATTATCTTAAGTAGTTGTACAAGGGAATTGTCATTTAACAAAGCAGTTTGTGAATACAATATCCCTTAATCAATATCACCCCTTTCAACTTTCTCACCCATCTTTTCCCCTTCCCACTTCCTCTCCAACTCATTTTTATTTTGCAGGATATACATTGTATTCTTGTTTGAACTTTCCTCCTCTTCATTCATCTATCCCTTTCCTCTTCACCCCACACCCACTCCTGTGGGGTACTGCTTCCTTGTATGTTATTTCGCTGAACTTTGTTCTTTGCTTTCTAAGAAATTACACAAGTGAAGACCTCCCATTCAACAACTCTTAGACTTTTTACCAAGGTATGCATTAGTATCACATCTCTCCTGCTTTAAAAAAAATTCTGCTGACCATTTCCCTCCTCTGAATGACCACTCAAAAGCATCCATTCAAGGCTTTTAACTCCTAGAAAGATTCTTTTGTTGCTCTGTTAATTTTAAAACAAGAAAATGAGATGCCTATTTCTTCCCAATTTAACTTTTTTTTCTTTTTCTTTTTCTTTTACTATTCTAGAAAGTTTATGAGAACAAAATCAGCACCACATTTGAAGAGGGGCATCTGTTCAGGGAACTAGAAAACATATTTCAAAAATCTTTCTTAGTAGTGGTTCAAAGTTGTCCTGACTTTTTTTAAAATTTCTTTTACTGATCTGAGCTTTTACTGTTCCTGAGAAGTATGCTGTAAAACATCATTCCATTTACTGGAATGGCTAGGAATGGCTCTAGTTTCCTGCTACTTTGCTTTGACACGATCTAATATGTATTTTATGATAATGATGATAAGAATTTTATAATATATCCCTTCTTGGGACAATTAGTTGGCTTCATGAGACAATATTTAAACATAAACATGACAGATAAATTTAGGAACACTGGCCATTGGTCATTTGCTGGCTTGTATTCCTAATTTTTCACAACAATTAGAATTATCTATCCTATTCCTACTAGTTAATTCTCTTTGTGGTAAGACAGAAATACAAGCTTCTTTAGGCAAGATTTCAATCCCACTTAGCATCTGCATAGTATAGATATACTGTACCATAATTTACTTATGTATTTACAGCAGGGTTAGGGAAGAGTTCAAGTGCTTCTTGCCCTTCCTTGAGCAAACTATACTCTAGCTCCTCAGGGCTCTCTTCTCAAATAGACTCCAAAGGTCTAATGTTAACCTTTGTTAGGATAGTTTGTCCAAGAATTCTAAGTTTATTTGAATTTACCCACCTTCCTTTAATTTTAGTTCTTCTTAGCAATGTTCTACCCCTTACTCTTGTGGGTTATAAATACTTACCTGTGCTGTATTTAGAACAACTCCCCCCCCCCCCCCCCCCCCCGCCAACTTCTATATTACATTTTCTTTTGTTCAATTGAAATAGTTCCTGAATAAAACATGTTTTTAGTACTTTCTCTACTGTCAAGCTCTGGTTTTCTTCTTTCTCCTTTTCTTTACTTTGTTTTCTTTTCCTTTCCTTCCCACCTCTTTCTGTGCCAGTAATGTGACGTTAACTCAGGGCCTTGTACTCTCATGCTTGCTTAGCTTTTTCTCTCAAGGCTGGCACTTAGCTACTTGAGCCATGCCTTGTTTTTTGTTTGCTTATTTTTTTTCTGGTTAATTAGAGGTAAGCGTCTCACAGGCTTGTCTTCCTGAGGCTCTGAACCTCAATCCTAAGATCTCAGCCTCCCAAGTAGTTAGGAGTATAGGCATAAGGCAATTCACACAAGTGACTAGGCACAAGAGAAATGCAAGGATGTCCACAGGGACCATGCTAGGCAGATCCTGGTGCGACTCTTCAAGCACCTGACTGAGGGCTTTGATTATGTGTCCACTGCCTCTGCCCACAGAGTGCACTCTCTGAAGCAGATAAAAGACCCTTATATAAACTGATCTTCCTGATTATAGTTTAAAAAAATTCATAGCCGGGCACCGATGGCTCACGTCTGTAATCCTAGCTACTCAGGAGGCTGAGAGCTGAGAATTGCAGTTCAATGCCAGCATGGGCAGGAAAGTCCATGAGACTCTCATCTCCAATAAACCACTAGAAAACAGGAAGCGGTACTATGGCTTAAGTGTTAGAGCATTTACCTTGAGCTGAAGAGCTCAGGGACAGCTCCCAAGCCCAGAGTTCAAGCCCCATGACTGACAAAAAAAAATCATAGAGCTAAGTGAAATGAGTTAATAAATTAATATAAATATAATTTTTATATTATTTTCCCTTTGGGAATGAGTTTTACTAAAAGCATTGCCAAAGGATAGAGTGGCAAATTCAAGGCATTATTGAATATAGGCTTAACTTGAAGGAAAAAGTGAATATAAAAATTCAAAGTTTCACAAAAACTATTTCAAGATTGCAGTATGCATACTGCACTGAAGATTATTGAAAAATACTTTTTCTTATAAGATCATTTTGGCTAAGGAAACATAAAATGCTTAGAAGTACATTAAGTCACAACTTGATACAAAATAAGAAAAGTAAGCATTGTAGATTAGATCGTGATAATTCATTTCCATGAATTTTGAATAATTACTCCAAATTTACATGCACACATTATTAAATACACATTAACTTTTCATTGGAGCTGGGGACCGAGGAGGGAGCTTGCCAGTTTGTGAGCATATTTTCAGTAATTTCCTGCATGATACACTTCTATAATTCTAATTGCAACACTTTGTTAAAAGCAGGTAGCATGTGGTCCCAGGGAACTCCAGCTCTGCTGGTGGCATCAGCTTGAATTACCTCATTTGCACTTGTAGAGCTGCCATTTTATTAATTGAAATTGCTTCTGTGATCATCTAAGATGGTAAAAAAAAAAAGAGATACCAACTCATAAAAGAAAGAGTTTTGTATGACAAAATATTTTGACATAGTGAGGAACAGAAGAAAAAAAGCACACTGTGATAAATCTCCACTCATAGCATCTATGATAGCAACTATCACAGCCACGCTGAACATGAACACACCACCTCAGGCATTTTATGCATTTTTAATGCTTAAAGAGCAAAGCATTGAAAAGGATGTTATTGACTAGTAAAGATTTCAGAGAAGAATCAAAAGATAGTGTTCTAGCTTATCAGGGTTCAAACAACTCCCTTCTTTCCTTTTCTTCTCCTGCTTGTAAGTAACTAGCACATATGAACAGCCCTTGGGAGACAAAAATCTCTTTGTTTCTGCTACAGATTGTCTCTTGACAGATGGTGTTTTTTTCTTTTTTCTTTTTTCTGGTCCTGGGGCTGTAATTCTGGGCCTAGGCACTGTCTCTGAGCTTTTGTGCTCATGGCTAGCACTTTACTACTTGAGCAACAGCTCCACTTCCGACTTTTTGTGGTTAACTGGAGTCTCCTGGACATTTCCTGCTCAGGCTGGCTTTGAACTGAGATCCTCAGATCCCAGCCTCCTGAGTAGCTGGATCTGCAGGTGTGAGCTAAAGGCACCTAGTTTAGATTGTCTTTTTGATATGTGAAAGATGACATTTACAGAGGTAACTATCAGTTTTGTACACGATTCAACATTGCCTTTGTGATAGCCATCTTCACTTACCTTTCTCTATTCCATTTTGTGCATTGTTTTGAAAAGTGATGAATAATGTTTAATTTGCAACATCATCTTACTAAGATCAGAATTCTAGAAAGGAGAAAGCAGACAAAATTATAAATTAACTACAGATGCAATTGTAAGTAAATGTAACTATTATTTCTACATGCCATTTGGTATTTATTACATTCTGCATAGAATATCAACTACCTCAGCTTCACTTTTTATTAGCCTCCAAAATATACTGACCATCTCTATTCTGAAAAATTTTCACCTTTAAGAGATGAATAATAAAAGTATTTACATCTTGAGCTTGTTCAATTTAGTGAGACATTGCAAGTGAGTCAGAAAAATAAGCATTCAATAAAGGCCACTTTTGTGCCTGCAGAAGTAAAAGTCAGCTTCTATTGTTGTCAGGGAACTCCGTTGTGAGGAATAGAGAAGCCACATCTTGAGAGGTCAGATGGGGAGTCTTTATTGGAAAGCCAGTGACTGTAGGTAGACTCTTGTCTCCAAGACCTGAAGCCTGGAATTGAGCTTATACCAAGCTTTTAAAGCCAAAAACAACACCTTTGGATGGGTCACTCAAGTCATCAAAGCTGGCCACATAGGGAAATACTTTGGCACAAGCAAAACTTTCCATCTAGGAAAGTAGCTCAGGGATCAGCTAAACTTTCTATATAGGGGTATACTCAGAGGTGAGCAAATCAAACCATTTGGGGAAACAGTCAGAGGCAAACTTTCTCTGTAGCAAAGCTCTCCTCAGGCTAAGCAGCATGACAACTGCAATTTAATAATTGCCTGTCTCACCTCTAGGCTTTTCAGACCCGGGTGGAAAGCCCCCTCCATCCAGCAAGACACCAGGATGGCTGTGAAAACAAGACAATGCTACTTAGGCCCAGTCTCCTCATTTCACAAACATTACTTTTTAAAATACATTAACATGAAAAAGTGTCAGAAAATGTATATTTGAGGGATGATATTAATCTGTGTTCAACAGAACTAAGAGGAGATCTGGATATAGACACACACACACACACACACACACACACACACAAACACACACACACACACACACACACACACACACACACACACACACACACAGAGGTTAATTTCATCTATCAACTTCCCTGGACTAAAGAATGCCCAGAGAGCTGCTAAAGCATTATATCTGGGTTTGTCTGGAGGAGATTTGACTCAGTGGCTGAGTCAAAATTGTTCTCCTAAATGTAGGCCAGAATTGGTTAAGGTCCAAAAAAAAGACCACAAAGGCAAGAAAGGAGTAAATTTGTTCTTTTGGTTTAAGCTGAAATATTCATCTTCTCCTGATCTCAGGTACTTTTAGGTCTTCAGACTTCGAGTAAATTATGACACTGCTTCTCTTGTATCTCCAACTAGCATGTATGGGACTTTTAGCCTTCATAACCACCTGTATACTCCTATATACAAATACTCACATTTTCAGAAGATATAGCACCAGTAGGAAATAGATTGATAGATAGTAGATATATAATAGATGGAAGAAAGATAGATGATAGATAAATTGATAGATACATAATATCCAGACTAAATTGGCACATAATTACAGAAGCCAAAACGTTCCACAATATTTGATCTACAAGCTAGACACACAAGGACCCTGATTGCTTAGTTCCAATATTGTCAGAGATCTGAAAAGCTAGAAAACCCAAAGGTATAAGTTCTCATTTAAAAAAATCACAAAATAGTCACACCCAGAATAATGTCTTCTCAAAGATCCTGGCATTCTGTGTTGTATGTATTCCTGTTGACCCATAAAATTAACTTCACAGGAATTGTTCATAATGCTATTTTAAGGTTGCAACAGAAGCATATTGATGTGGTTTATATATTTATTTGAAGTTTTAATTTACCTTAGAGCAGCCAGTATTTCATTGACATCAAGGCCCCAATTCAATTCAGTACAAAGTTCTCTTCAGAATTCATAAGTTCCTCTTATTGAAATCGCTCTGTAGTTAGAGAGATCGTTGTTCACAAGGGAGACAGAAGAGTTAAAAGGCTGAGAGAGGAAAGATCTTGTGACGGCAAGGATCTGGGCTAACCTCTCCTTTGTAAGATATATCCTTGCTGGGTTATAGTACTAGTGGCTTTCTTTAAGGAAGTTTGACTTTGTCCCTGTAAGTGACAACCAGAAATGTGCTGATTAATGGATGAGCTCTATTCCATGCTGAGGTGGCTTTAAGCCTCAGTGTTTCAGGAAAGCTGATCATATATGTATTGAATACCTTTTTGCAGATGAGAGTTACCATTTTCCCTCATTCTTTCATGCTTCTTACCTGAGCAAGACAATAAAACCAGTCCATTCTTTATTAGCATTCTGCTTTCCACATTTGATCTTAAAACTCTATGCCTGTTATGCCAATCAAAACCAATATAGATGATTTAATCATAAGAACATTTTAAAACTTGACTTGTTCTCTTTTACCTTCCTTTCTCTCAGTTTCCTTCTCTCTTGCCAATCATCATTTACTCCTGACTAAATATAGAAAAAATAGTCTGAAATAAAGTAATTCTGATTTAAATTTCATGGAGAAGACTAAGCATCCACAAGCAGTGCTTTTTGGGCGACAGCCTGCCAGGTGGAGTATGCTGAAGCATTGTCTTCAGAAAGATATTAATATATTCTTTATACAGATAAAATAACTATTTTTTACTAACTGCTTTAATGAGGAAAACAGTTACAAAGGCATATCCCCAAAGGCATATGCAACCCGGTACTGGATAAAAGAGAGAGAAAAAAAAGAATAGGAATAGAGTTTTGCTTGTTGTTTTTCAGATAATTGTGCAGAATACAGTGGCTATTTATTTTTAGTCCTCTAAAATACCAGATAGAGTATTTATTTATCTGCAATAAGCAAGGGGTCAGGTGATATAGAAGAGAAAATTTTCCCAAGAATTTACTCTGTCCTTTCCATATGATAGACCGTATTAAACTCAAGGTGAAGTCAAGGTAGCACAAAAGGACAGAAATAAACAGAAGGTCAAAGTAAGACATCTGAATGGAGGGCACTAAGGCACATTTGGGGTCATCTTGAAAACTGTGGAAAAAAAGACAAGAATTTGCCAGGCATCGGTGGCTCATGCCTGTAATCCTGAAGATTACTCAGGAGATTGACATCTGAGGACCACTGTTCAAAGCCAGCCTGAGCAGGAAAGCCCATGAGACTCTTATCTTCAATTAACCACCAGAAAAACAGAAGTGGCGCTGTGGCTCACATTTTAGAGAGCTAGCCTTGAGCTGAAGAGCTGAGGGACAGCTCCCAGGCCCAGCATTCAAGCCCCACAACTAAAAAAAAAAAAAAAAAAAAAAAAAAAGACAAGAATTTCAAGCCAGTCTTTGGAGATACCATGACAAAATGAAATTTCTCTCCAGCACCTTTCATAATGCAATATCTCTTTTGTAATTCCTATTTTATTATTGAAACCTCTTAAGAAACATTAAAAAATGAAGATTAATGAAAGAAGTGAGGAAAATACAAATTCATTTATGCGGATGCAATTTATTTCCCTGCTGAGGACTTAAAATAAGAGATAAAAATAGATGACATCTCTTTGAATTTCAGACTTTAAAAAGACAGAATAAGATAAAAATGTCCAAATGTTTTTTTTTATTTTCTAAAAAGGTTTCTGGGAGGTGATATAATGATAATATCAAAACCGTAAACATGAATACAACATGTGAAAGATAAGAGTGGGAGTTGTAGTGTCTGTGTCTCATCTCAGTGAGAAAGCCTGGCTTTTGATAGAACCCACCAGCGAGTTATTCCTTAGTGCATCCTCTAACCATCACTACAGGATTAATTACCAAACACAGGCAAGCAAATAGATGGAATTGTCTCAAGGATAAAGGCAAAACAACAAGAAACAATAGCCCTATATTATTGCTCTTTTTTTTTTCTTTTTGCTGGGAGAAAATAAAGATACTATCTTAAAAGCAGCAAATGAAGAAGATCTTAATTTATCTGATCTTAATTTATCATTCTAATAATCACACCTTTGGATATGACCTCTATTGGCTATCTCAGATAAGATGATGTTAAATGAACCCCAAGATAGGGACACAAGTGTTTTTTTCTTTCTTGTTATTGTTTTTATTATATTTATAAGGTACCATGTGATTTCTTTTGTTGCTTTGTATGTCCCTCCCCCATAGTATAAGCCCTGTTTTCACTGTATTTGATGTTGGTATAATTTGGGGAGAGGAAGGGAAAAAACAAAATGTTTAAATAGGGATACAGGTTGACCCATTGGTACAATGAGATGTACAAGATGCTATTTTGAAAAACAAACATTTAGGGGGTGAGGGAATGTAGTTGAGGAGGTGGGAGGGAAGGGATGGTAGGGGAAAAACAAAGGAGGAGGCAACAATGCTGGATAAGAAATGTACTCATTACCTTGCTCAGGTAACTAACCCCTCTGTACAGTATTTTCACAATAAAAACTTACTAAAAAATAAATACAAAGTGATTTGCCTAAAGCCAGACAGCGTATTGATTTGTAATCTCTAGGAGGAGAAAGGTTTGCTTTTTCTTCTTGAAAAGTGATGAATTTAGATAAAATAAAATAAATAAGATGAGTAAAAATAAAATAAAAAAGATTGGTGAACCTGACCAATGTTAACTTCCCACATTGAAGAGCTGTACAATTTACTACTTTGTGGGAGACTGAGCAAAGGGCACGTGGGCTTTTCTTCATCTTTTTGGGGAAAAGTATTTGGGGTAAATCCTCAACCATTCAAACTATACCCTCAGCCCCTTGGCTCTAGTTATTTTGTGGATAGGGTTTCATGTTTCATGCTTATTGCCTGGGCTGGCATCAGACCACTGTCCACTTACCTATGTCTTCCATATAGCTAGGATTACAGGTTGATGCCAGTATGCCTGGCTTGTCTGATGTAATGGAGTGTTGATAATTTTTTTGGTTAGGTTGACCTTGAACTGCAATCCACCCAGTCTTTACCACTTGAGTAGCTGGGACTACAGATGTGAATCCTTGCCCTAGCTTTCTGTTCATTTTTAAAAGCAACTTCCTGTGAGTCTGTTATTATTTAGGACTTATAAGTTAATAACATACTTCAATGTTCCCCAAGTGTTGCGTATAGTTTAAATCATGAGACAAATAGAAAATACAATCTAACCCATAATATGTGATAAAAAACAATAAGGATCTAAAAATGGATAGCTTTGTTTGGCATAAGCACAGATCTAGCATATCTTATAGTGAGAAAAATTTTGTAACTAATCAAAAGGCATAGATAATTCAATAAAAATACTAAAAGGTAAATTAATAGCTGGGCACAGGTGGCTCATGCCTGTAATTCTAGTTACTTAGAAGGCTCAGATCTGAGGATCACAGTTCAAAGCCAGACCGTGCAGGAAAGTCTGTGAGATTCTTATCTCCAATTAACCACCAGAAAACCAGAAGTGGCGCTGTGGCTCAAGTGGTAGAGCACTTGCCTTGAGCTGAAGAGCTCAGAGATAATGCCAAGGCCCAGGGTCCAAGCCGCACGCCTGACAAAAAAAAAAAAAAAGATAAATTAATAAATAGAAGTAGTTCATCTAATGAGAGAACTCAAATGTTCTGTAGTGCTAGCCAAATTCTAACTCTATTTACAAATCTTCCTGTGGGATAGTAAAAAAAAAAAGTGGTAAATATTTTTCATACTAAGCATGGAGAAAAGCATGTAGCGGGAGAAAAACAAAGGAGGAGATGACAATGCCCAGCAAGAAATGTACTCATTTCCTTAGTGATGAGACTGGAACCTCTCTGAACAGCATCTTTACAAGAAAATAAAATTTAAAAAGAGTTAATATTATTATGATTTATAGAGAAAATATAAAATAAAATGTGAATCATCATTTTTAAATATTAAAATGTTTCATTTAACATTTCTTTTCCATGGCTTTATTTTGTTTTTTCTAGTCCTGAGACTTAAACTCAGGGCCTGTGTGCTGTTCCTGAGTTTTTTTGCTCAAGGCTAGTTCTTTTTTTTTTTTAATTTTTATTTTTTTTTTATTGTGAAAATACTGTACAGAGGGGTTACAATTACATGGGTAAGATAATGAGTACATTTCTTATCAAGCATTGTAGCCTCCTCTTTTGTTTCCCCTTCCCATCCTTTCCCATCACCCCCCAACCCCGCCACCCAATCCTCCCTCCCCCCCTCCCCCTCCCCCCCCCCCCACCAAAGTTGTAAAGTTCGTTTTCAACATAACAACTTGTACTTCTCATTGTTGCAACGGGTCCACCTGTATTTAAACGACTTGTTTTTCCCCTTCCCCTCCACAAATTATACCAACATCAAATACAGTGAAAGCAGGGGTTATACTGTGGGGCAGGGACATACAAAGCAATAAAGAAATAATCTTATAAATGCGTTAGAAACAATCCCATGAAAGAAAAAAAAAAACATTTGAATACACATCTTAGGGTTCATTTCCCTAACATCAACTTATCTGACCTTTTCTGCTTGACTCAGACATATACTAGATATTGCAAATAAGGGAAACCATGGGACCTATATTTCTTTGGGCCTGGCTTACTTCACTTAGTATAATTTTTTCCAAGCCTTTCCATTTCCTAACAAATGGGGCAATGTCATTCTTTTTGATGGAGGCATAGAATTCCATTGTGTATATATACCACATTTTCTTGATCCATTCATCTACTGAGGGACATCTGGGTTGGTTCCATATCTTAGCTATAGTAAATAATGCTGCAATAAACATAGTCATGCTGGTAGCTTTAGTGTGGTCTTGTTTGTAAACATTTGGGTAAATGCCCAAAAGTGGGATTGCTGGGTCATAGGGGAACTCTATGTGGAGTCTTTTGAGGAGCCTCCATACTACTTTCCAAAGTGGTTGAACAAGTTTACACTACCACCAACAATGCAGTAAGGTTCCCTTCTGTCCACATCCCCTCCAGCATCTGTTGTTATTAGAGTTCTTGATTATAGCCATTCTAACTGGGGTGAGGTGGTATCTCAATGTTGGTTTGATTTGCATTTCTTTTATGGCTAGGGATGTTGACCATTTCTTCATGTGTCTATTGGCCATCCTTCTTTCTTCTTCAGAGAAGTTTCTCTTTAAGTCTTTAGCCCACTTATTTATTGGGCAGTTGTTTCTTTGAGGATTTGTTGTTGGGGGATTTAATTTTTTGAGTTCCAAGTATATTTTAGATATGAGACTCAAGGCTAGTTCTTAACCACTCTGGCATATTTTTTTTGATGGTTAATTGGAGATAAAAATTTCATGGGCTTTCCTGAATGGGCTGGCTTAGAACCATAATCCTCAGATCTCATTCTCCTGAGTAGCTAGTATTACAGGCCTGGTTTGATAATGTTAATATTATCTCTGTAGAGTTCGTTTCTTGAGATGGATTGTAGATTTTATCTGTAATGTACATACTATAAAATAATTTAAAACATTTAAGAGGTTAGTAAATAACTGCAATATATATATATATATACTCTTGAATATATTTTTTTGATGGTTGTGGGGACTGAACTCTGGGTCTGGGTGCTGTCCTCAGCTCTTCAGCTCAAGGCTAGTGCCCTACAACTTGAGCCACAGCACCACTTCCAGCTTTTTTCTGCTTATGTGGTGCTGAGGAATCAACCCCAGGGCCTCATGCATGAGAGGCAAGCACTCTACCACTGAGCCAACTTCCCAGCCTTTGAATATGAATTTTGAACAAGAACCTTCCTGGGCATGATTTCCAATGCATATTACCTGGTTTGATATTGTCCTATGATTATACAAGATGCTAACTTCAGAAAAGGCTGAGAAGGGTTTATTGTATATTTCCCTTCAACCTTCTTATATTCTTCAGTTATTTCCAAATAAAAGTTCCCAATCCATAAAAAATTGTGGTCTGTATGTAACTGAATGCAGGTCACTTATCTGAACATGTTCTCAACCTGTGAAAATATCAGTAGACTGTATATTTTAGTTTCACACAAATATTACAGATGAGAAATATTACTAGGAAATGGTTGTAAGCCTTAAACAGGACCTGGATTTATGAAAAGTAGAGATATTTGAGCTTGACCTCCAGATATAGATACTGTTTTTTCTTGGTAGTTTAGGGTTAAGGAGAGCAAGAATGATTAGGTAAGAGTGTGGGGAAATAATGGGAGGGGAAATGAGTGTGGTGGACAAGGTCTGAATGGCCCAGTGGGACATTCTTATGAGAGACCTGGAAAGACAGTGTTCTACCCATTCTTCACCTTGTCTCTGAGAACTTGCTGGAGAATGAAGAGGGCTCAGCACAAAATTTCTGTATTAGAACATTGTCCAATCCTCTTGTCTTCTTTCAATAAAAGAAATAAAGTTGTAATAATTACTGCTTAGTGTTAAGTCCTAGGCCTGCTCTTTATTAGCTGAATAACTTTTGCAAGGTTTGACCTAAGCCTCAGTTCAATTACACACAAATTTGTGATAAGATTATTTCCTGGAAGAATACTGGGACTCTGCCAGGCACTGGTGGCTATTATCCTAGCCATGCAGGAGGCTGAGATCGGAGGATCACAGTTCGAACCTAACCTGGGCAGGAAAGGGCATGAGACTCTTACATCCAGTTAACTAGAAAATCCAGAAGTGGCTCAAGTGGTTGAGTGCTAGCCTTGAGCACAAAAGCTTAGGGAGAACCCATGCCCAGAGTTCAAGCTCCAGGACTAACACCAGAGAAAAAAAAAAGAATAAAAGAATACTGGGATTGTCAATAGTCTAATGATTGTTGGGATAATTGTTTAAGAAATGACCAGTGAATGGTAACAGTGTTGATGATGGTAACAATGCTGATTTCCTTTCTCTTAAATAAATATATTTCTTTATTAAGTAGATTTCAGAATTTCAGTTTTGCTATACAAGGACTTAGGTCTGCCATAGGTATGAAAGGTAGGTAAAATCTTGGGTTTATGGTGGCAGCCTTTCCTTCCTTGGACCAGCTACAACTTAAGTCTCCTTTTCCACCATTATAGTCAGATCTTGTCCTACTTATAACCTTCTTGATTTATGCTAGGGAATTTAATATACTAACACTTCCAGAGACATAATGAGTTGTAGGTTAGCACTTTTAATTAAGGCACTGATTTCTTTCTTTCTTTCTTTTTTTTTCTTTCAGTTGTGGGCCTGAACTCTGGGCCTGGGCGCTGTCCCTCAGCTCTTCAGCTCAAGGCTAGTGCTCTACCCCTTGAACCACAGTGCCACTTCTGGCTTTTTCTTCTTATATTGTGCTGAGAAATCAAACCCAGGCCTTATGCATATTAGGCAAGCACTGTACCCTGAGCCACCTTCCCAGCCCTGGTAATTAGGATTTCTTGACATTCTAAATCCACAAGCTAAATCCCATAGTGAGAATTTGAAGTATGTACAAGGGTGGTGGTTTATACATTAAGATTAGTTTTTCCTGTCCAAATTAATAAAAAAAATCTTACCAAAACTGTTTTATCCAAAACTGAAAATTTATCACTAGAGAATCAGACGGCTCATTGCATCAAGAGCATTGGAGAACCAGGGTCAGAAATCAGAGATAAAAGAAGGTATGTAGCAACCAAACCCCTGACAAGGGTGTGTCAGGGCATCAGTCCATTAAGGCTACCTCTGCCCTCACAGAGAGCATTGCTTTTCATTTCTGTGCTGCTGTCTCTTGAATCCACCCTAGGCATTGCTTCTAGGCATTGCTGCCCCAGCCATGGAGCACCTACCCAGACACAATATCAGAAACTAGTTCTCTACTATTTCTGTTTCTCCGGGTGACTACATTCATATTTTAAATCCAAACAGCATGCATCAATATTTAAGATCCAAGTCCTCAAATACTAGCTACAAAGAAGGCAGGCAGATTTTGTAACTTTGAGGATGAGGAATATTGTGTGCTGCCCATTAGAGCTTAAGACAGAGAATTTTCTATACTTGAGATACGGAGAAGTCGAAAATCAGTAAAATTTTCAATCAGAGAAGCAGAGCAAGTTTACCAAGGGGGCAATCACGCTTTAATCGCTCTGATATTCTTTCTTTTGTCTATGTGATAAATCCACTTCTCTGTTCCTTTATGATAGTATTTCTATTAAAAGTCTCATATGCCCACCCCCGCCCCAGCTAAACTCTACCTCTTACCCTATCTTTTTTACCTCCTTGATAGAATGATGCATGAGAAGCAATTGAGACAAATTGAAGGATGTAATTTTGGAGTATAAAGAAGCTAATCTCAGGTAGGCACTAGCTCTGTCGTGATCTGGGTTGTGGTTGGTAGCACAGTCACATTTTTCTGGACTTCAGTTTCCTTCTTTATGAAACAAAAGCACTAGTGCCAATTTAAAAACCAAGCCATATGTTAGAAGATTGTTTTAAAACTACCTTTCAAGATGTCTAGCCACAGACATTGGCCATTAGCTTCATTTCCTAGTGGCCTTGCTTAAAAAGTCTTTCCTTTTGTTTCTATTTCGTCTCTACCTGCTTCTTGTGGTTGTTGTGATAGTTACAGAGCTTCGTTCTATTGGCTGGGCTGTCTGATTACTACAACAGTTTTAGTCAGGCATCCAAAAGTTTTATTTTTGTTGGACAAAGGCAAAGCCATTTCCAAGCCCTTAGGGCTAAAGAAAAAAACACAAACACAGACAGGAAGGGAGGAAGGGAAGGGATGAAGCATCAGAGCCACAGAGCTGGGTAGAACTATCCCTGTATTATTATTCAAGCTGGTATGTTTATACTGCTCTAAATGAATACATTACATCAATCTTACAGCTCTATCATGTACCACTATGCTCATCAAAAGCTGAATGCCAACCCAAACCTTGCTCTCTGTGGAGTTAGGTGAACCTGTCCATGGGAAATCAGTTGCCCACTGTGTTTTTTCTTTTTTTAAAGTATAGAATGATATAAAGTCAACGTATGTGTCAACAGAAACACAAAGTGAATAAAGATACCAACATTTTTCTCAGACTGACTCAGCCCAGTAAGATAACAGCAGAGCATAATAATTCATCCTGGACACTTTAATTTAGGAAATTAAAAAAAAAAACCTTGACGTCTCTTCTATTTTTGATATAGCATTTGGGATAATGAAGACAATTTAGAATAGGCTGTGGATCACGTAGACTTGAAAAGAAAAGAAAATTCTTTGCTTGCAAGCACTTGAACAATGTTTACCAGCTCTTAGAAAAATTCTTAACCTGAGTCACGTTTATACCCCTAATATCAATACATAAAGATTCACAGACTGAGAAAGGCAAATATTATGGGTTATCTTTCATATGCAAAATCTAGACCTAAAAAGAATTGTGAGTGTAAAAGGAGTGTGTATGGCTGTTTTGGAGGGGGAGCCTGTGGGAGGAGAATAGCCTTAGGATTTTTCATACACATCTATGAAAATTAATGAAACCTAGTTAAAAATTGTTTTAAAAGGGGGAGGAGAAGAGTAATAATGGGGATGAATGTGATCAAAATACATGATATATCTATAAGGAAACTGCACAATGAAATGTACAATCAATATAGGCTAAAGAAAGGTTCTTTCCTACCTGATAATCATTTGTGTCTCTAGGCAAGAGAAAGAACTTTAACACAGAAGACTGTGTGCAAATGTGCTTATGTGTGGGTTTTTAGTTTGTAGTTATAACAAGGTCTCTGACTCAACATGAAAATTAGACTTCTTAGGGCACAAGATTTAATCTAACAAATAATTATCTTTCTCAATAGGACTATAAACAGAACTCCAATTACTGTGCTAATAGTGGCTCCCTGTTTATAGGGCATTATCCCAGGTCTTGAACTATAACAAATATACATGAAAATGAATGTTCACACAGCAGAAGAAAAAATAAATAAATTTCATTTCTGGAACTATTATTGTGAAATATTTCAACCAGAGAGAGAGATGGCACAAATCAAGAAGTTATCTTCCTGAGGACTGTGATAGTCCTTCCAAAATAATGTATTATTTTCTAGACTGGGGGGTGGGTATCTCTGCTCCCCCTTGGAGTTAATTAATCTTGGAATCCCACTCATTAGAGACACCAGAGGTCAACTAGTCCAATTCTATGTTGAGTCTTTAACTAACGCTTGTTTTATTGCTAATTGGATCTATCTAGGGTTAAGGAATTTGCTAGGGCTTAAAGCACATTTTCACTTATTAACAGTCTAAACAGTATTTTTTTTCAAAATTATTTTCTGGAAATTTAGCTTTCATTCTAACTTCTAGAACCTTTCAAATGAATGATAGACTTTTCTCCATGATAGCCCTCCAGCTTCATATTGGGCTAGTAAACATACATCTTTCAAATGATCAAATAACATATACTCTCACTTTCAAATATTACTAATATAATCTGGATTTTTTTGTTTTGATGATTTTAGAATTAAAATATCACAAAGCTTATGCTTCCACTAAAGATGGGTTAGGTAATTATGACCAGATTTCTTCACTAAAAAAATGGATGAATGTT
Source organism: Dipodomys spectabilis (assembly GCF_019054845.1). Taxonomy (NCBI): domain Eukaryota; kingdom Metazoa; phylum Chordata; class Mammalia; order Rodentia; family Heteromyidae; genus Dipodomys; species Dipodomys spectabilis. The sequence goes on from NW_024870750.1 coordinate 6,730,783, forward strand.
TTAGAGAAAAGTTCCGGCATTTTTCAAGACATCTCTAGAAGCAAACAACATGGCAGACCCAAAGGCAAAGGACCTACAGAATCAGAAAAGTAGTTGGACATCTTTCTCTTCCAGGGTTATTTGTATTGAGGAGACAGCCAAGATAGTGGGCCAAATCTTGTAACTTCAGAGGTATGAGGTGGGAAAACCTAGTGTCTAAGACCTATTGAAGGTAAAGATTGTGATAAATATTCTGTTCCTGAAGGACTTGTCATTAAAAGCAATAGTGGACTGGGGCCAAGTTTAGGATGATATACAACCCCATTTCAGATGTGGGTGATCAAGACAATCTAAAGACTTGAATTTGTATTGAAGTAGTGCTGTCAAGCACCCAACTGAAGTAAATATAAACTATTCCCTGAAAAAAAAAAACCAGCCATCTTAGAGATAAATTTATTTCTGTGAGTAATTGTTCAAATACAGCTTCCAATGATTAAATATAAATAACTAAAAAAATGGAGAGACAAGAATACAGGAGTAAGAAACACAAGAAGAAGAAAACCAACAATGGAAACAAAGATTAGAGATACTGGAATTTTCATACATACATTGGGAAACCAGTATCCTCACTCTGTACTTGTGGTATAAAAGCAAAGTTTTCAAACTTTGATATGGAGCTAGAATTTAAAAAGTAGCAAATGTGTGTGTGTGTGTGTGTGTGTGTGTGTGTGTGTGTGTGTGTATGTGTGTATAGTCAGTCATGGGGGCTGAACTCTGGACCTGGGCGCTGTCCCTCAGCTCTTCAGCTCAAAGCTAGCACCCTACCACTTGAGCCACAATGCTACTTCCGGCTTTTTTCTGCTTATGTGGTGCCGAGGAATCAAACCCAGGGCCTCATGCATGAGAGGCAAGCACTCTACCACTGAGCCAACTTCCCAGCCCAGTAGTATATTTTAATAGGAATCAAAAATACATTCTAAAACTGTTGAAACAGTGAGAATGGAGAGCACCATTTTAACTATAATCCTTATGTTCAAGATGGTAGAGAAAATATGTTAAAGATGTGAAAGAATAGAACTTCTAGGGATGAGGGATCTTTGCTTTATTCCTTTGCTTTGCATATTCAAGTATTTTCTCGTGGAGGACACAGCATCATGAGGAGCTCTCCAAATTAATGCTTTTGCTGCATTCCATAGGAAGAGCCCATCATTTCAGTAATATACTTCAATGCTTTCCATATACTTTTTTATAACATTTCAGAATGAAGATTGTTCTCTTTAAGAAGAAAAATATGATTTTTGTCTATTTATTAACTGTCACATATTCCTTTTTCTACCTTTATTCCACACAGCACTGCACAGTTACTGTGGCATTGTGATATTGTAGTGATGGTTCTTCTCTGTACAGATAGGATAAATGAATGGAGACAGAGGGTATTTTGCTATTTATTTTTATTATTGTTGTTTTAAGTAATGAATTTTTGAGAACTGAGAAGAGTAAAAGATGAGAGTGTAATCTGGCACTCAGAACTTAAATCTTAGTTTTGAAGGAGTCTTCATAACACTCCCACAGGTTTATAGAACTGTCACATAGAATAAACATCAAGATAAAATAGGAGAAATTCAAGCCCGTGATCAGATCATGTATCATTCAATGCAGAGGAGTCAAAAACAAGAATTGGGATAACCAGAAAAGTCTAGGATATAAATTTTAGAAAAGATGAAGTAGAGGAAAGAAAATTAAACCTTGTGTATTTTTAGAAGATAAATGTTTCTTGTCAAAAGAAATGTTTAACGTCAAACATTTGTACCATAAAATTTGTTATAAATGGCAGGATCTAAGAGGAGAGGAGCAATTACACTTACCTAAGTATAATTGTGTGTGTAATTTAATGAAGGGCAACAATACTGGTTTCTATTAAAATTCTATTAAAACTTCTAGAATATCATACATCTAATATGGCCATATTTTATGACACTTCATATTTTAGCTTTAATCTTTGCTTCTATAATATTGCTTATCTAGAGGTTCACAGATTTAACATTCAGAAACAAATTGCTTGTGGGCATTAATTTTTAAAATATTTGTTGCATGTGGTTAAGCTGGTTGAACTAATTGATAATCAGATATTTAATTGTTGATTTTAGTAAATCATTGACCACTTTTTATTTGAAGTGTAGTAATCTCAGAAAAATAACAGGATTTATACCTATGGCTACTGATGTTCTTTGAGAAATAAAAATTCTCAAAAGAAGTTGTTTGATTCATAAAAGTAATGCTTCCTGACTTCTGAGATGTTTTCCTATTCCATTGAGACAGCCTTCCTCAAAGTGTTTTAATTTCTTCGTTTCTCTATTAACTGAATTTAAGGCATGATGACCCAGTTTTAAAAATTAAACTCAGGAGTAAAGTATCACTTGCCTCAAATCTACCTCTCACCCAAAACACTGTGTAGACTGAAGAAATCTCCCAATGGATCTGTGTGAAGTCAGGGCCAAATGGAAGATAAAAATATCAGAAACCAAATGCCAGTACATTATCACAAGATGTTTGCACAGCTTGTTAGTTAAATCCTTAGTGGGTAAGGTCTATGTTGTGTTCTTATCTTATACAACGTCTGACCGATTCACAATTGATTTTATGAGAGCTACGAATTGTGTATATTTTAAGAAGCATGTCTATCTATTCTCACAAAGCCAAAGACATCTATCATCTTAGGTGCAGGCTGCACCAGTGGCTTAACTTAGAATCTAGGATCTCCCAAAGTATATATTCTGGCACAAGGCAGATTGTGAGACACAGCATGCATTTCTCAATATGAGATGTGCTGACAGAAGCCCTTCTTTGGTGGGGGGAGGGAAGAAGGGAATTTGTATTTCTGTTTTATTACCAAACATCCAAAACTAACACATACACACACCTCTCCTTTATGTTCCTTCCCTGAAAGTCAGGTAGAACCAAGTGCTAGTGGCTCACACACACCTGTGTTCTTAGTTACACAGGAGGCTCAGAGTTGAGAATAAAAGTTCAAAGCCAGCAGGGGCAGAAAAGTCCTTGAGATTCTTATTGCTAATTAATCAGCAAAAAGCCTGGCTCAAATGTTACCATTCCAGCCTTGATGCAAGAAGCTAAAAGACAGTGTCCAGGCATTGAGTTCAAGAGTACCCGCACAAAAATAAACAAATGAACAGATAAATAAATAAATGTCAGGTAGGTTAAAAGCTAAGAATGTCATTAGTATGGTGTATCTTTTACGTCATCTTCTTAAAGGACTACAAAATTCAGTGGTATGACATAGCCTGCTTTGTTAGGTGGCATTGTTGTTTGTTTTTTAAATAAAAATAACATGAACCAATTTCCATAACGAATTCCCTTTTATGTGCCTTAGGCCCCTGTTGAGTGATCTGTGATGATTTATATTTAATCTTTGCTGTCTTATAACTGGGAGTTAATATGTTTAAGTTTATAGGGATATACGCATATTTAAAAGGTGAGAAGAAATCACTCTGTTGGGCTGCATGAGTCAGAGGGCCAGGCCTTGAATTTATCCAGGCAGAGACTGTGGATTTAGCATATTATGCTAAGAAGGCTCGCTCTACTTCCTCGGTCTCAGGGACTTGTTGCTAAGCAATACCCATTACAGTAGCGTAAAATATATGAAAACATAATTCACTTACGGATACAAAAAGAAAAACCCTTACATTTTCAACAGAGGTTGCAGTGATACATAATTTTAGACCAAAGACCACTCTAGAGTTCCTATGAGGGTTGCAGAGCAGCAAGCAGCAAATTATTCAGATTTATGACAGGGTTGTGTGAGATTATCAAGAACTTGATGTAAAAATTGTGTTAAGCCTCGCTGTGATCCATCACTTCCTTCAGGCAGGACAATAACCACAAGCACAATAACAAGAGACCACACATACACCAGAGATTTATTTCACCAATATAACACTATTAGATCAAAACTGGATTTAAAGTTCACATGTTGTAGGAGGAATATTTCATTCACATAAAATTGTTACTAAAGTTAGCAGACATTTTCCACTGAAAGATATTAAATGCATTCAATATGTGCTCAATATTTCAATCTTACATGCATAAATTATTTCTTTTAAATTACCAATGTTTTTGGAAGGTAACTTGAAATTACTAGATTTTTTTTTTTTTTTTTTTTTTTTTTACTTTTGGTCAGTCATGGGGCTTGAAGTTGGGGCCTGGGCACTGTCCCTGAGCTCTTCAGCTCAAAGCGAGTGCTCTACCACTGGAACCACAGCGCCACTTCTGGTTTTCTGGTGGTTAATTGGAGTCTCATGGACATTCCTGCCTGGACTGGCTTTGAATCATGATCCTCAGATCTCAGCCTCCTTAGTAGCTGGGATCACAGGCGTGAGCCACCAGTACCCAGCCCACTAGAATTTTGAGCTAACTTTTAGGATAATCTTTTTTAAAGTGTGAGGTGGTATTTGGTCTGAATAAGAATGAATTTGGAGACTGAATTGTGGATTCCTTCTAATGTATTTATAATATGTAACAGGTAGACATGGTGATAGGTTTATAAGGAGAAATTCATTTCTGAAGGAGAGTTATGTTGTTTCTAATCATGAAGGGTCTAACTTTAAATGTATTGAGAAATTGGAGGTATACAGCAGACACAAGATACTCTTATTTGCTTCTGTTGCTCAGATTTAAATGTGAACTTTCCTTAAATAAATATTTGACTTCATACTACAATGGGAATAGTCCAATTATACTTTTTGGGGGAGTGGGGGTCAGTCATGGGCTTGACCTCGGCCTGGGCGCTGTCCCTGAACTCTTCAGCTCAAGGTGAGCACTCTACCACTTGAGCTACAGTGCCACTTCTGGTTTTCTGGTGGCTAATTGGAAGTAAGAATCTCACAGTCTTTCCTGCTTGAGCTGGCTTTGAACCGAGATCCTCAGATCTCAGCCTCCTGAGTAGCTAGGATTATAGGCATGAATCACTGGTGCTCAGCCCAATTATACATTTATGCTATACATGTCATCTGTAGATTCATCTGAACACATGGCCCAGGCTTTTGTTTTGTTTTAGCTGTTGTATACTAGGTAACTACCAGTGAAACTAAGTTAGAAAATATTGATGAGTGTCTGATCTCTATAAGAATAGCAACTTAACAAACTAACAAGTGTGTTTTCATCCTATATGCATCAATTGGTCATGCTTACAGATATGTCAATGACATTCATCTAGGTGGAGAGTAGTCATGAGTAGATACTTCTACTACTCATAGTAGAATGTATGAGTTCATTTTAAAGAAGTAATTGTGAATTGTGAAGCTTAGTAAAATCAGTCAGTACTGTGCCTGTCACCTGGACTAGGTAAAGACCTCTGATCTGGAAAGAGGGAGAGAGAGAGAAACAGAGAAGAGGCATGAGTTCACACAAAGATTGACTGTCACTCGCTCAGGACAGTTCTACTCACAAGGATTTGTTTAAAACCTCTATCAGTGGGGAATCTGAAAGTGGTGAAGCTGTGCTCCACAAGGCTCATTGGATTCTTGGTAAAAATCAGCCTGGGCCCAAAAATCAGAAGAGTGAGGTTGTGTTGGAATACCTGACTCTCCTATTATTTCAGAAAATCATAAATATGCAATGAAATCTTCCCTGGGATCCTGGGACAGGGCACAGAAGAGCTGAAGGATAAGTAGCGGCTCTAGTATTCCAGGAGAGCATAGAATGGTACACATGATCTCATGACCACAGGCTGTGGGAAGCCCCAGGAGATGGCAATGGCTCCTCAATTGGGGCCAGTGTGTGTACATGGTGGTCATCAACGATCAGAGGAAACAACACTTCCCCATCTGAAGGGCAGGATAATCCTGTTATTGAGCAGTTGCAGCTTGATAGTATATATAGCTATAGATAAATATAAATGTAGATACAGATATATGTGTACATGTATATAAATATAGAAGATATAGACCATAGATGACAGATATATGAATATATGGATGAATTAAGCATATAAATATAGGTATGGACTACTTGCTCAGCTAATTATCCCAAGATAATATTTTTGTGGCTCCCACAGGTCCAGAATTAAATTGTCATTAGTATTCCCTTCTGCACTTATTTTTAAAGTTTTATAAACAGATTAATTTTTTTGAAATTCATTAATGTTGCTAGAATGGATTCCATTTGATTGTAGTGCCATTTTTATTGCATTCTACTCTTGAGGGCTACTGGGTAGTTTCTAGTTTCAGGATATTATGAATAATGCTACTATTAACATTTGCATATATATATATTAGAATAAATGTTTATCCTTTGGCAAATGCATGAGAGAAATTGTTCAGAGGATAGGCATATCTTGTAGCTAATACTCAACTGTTTCCAAAGTGGTTGCTGGTATAAAATATGGCTGGTTTTTATTCATCTATATTTTTATTTAGATCCCAAAGCAATTTTTTAATAAAAATTTTAAATTTACAAGAAAGAAAACTGAGACTTAGAAATGGTATATATCATGTTGAAGACTATACAGATGATGGATGACAGCCAGATCCCATGTTAGGTAATCTACTCAACAGGTACTGTGCTTAAGCCTTAGGGAAAACAGACTACTCAGTAGCATCCCACCACATATACTATAGCAAAGCCAGTGCTATGTCACATAAATTCCAACAAACATTGCTTCAGAGACACAGTTAGAAGGTGACTGGCATTCCAAAACTGTCCTGTGAAAGGGATATTTAGAGAAAATCTATGCCTTGATGCCTCCATTTCTTGGTCCTACTGAGTCTTCAAATAATATGGCTTCAAAGATTTAGAAAACACTTATCTAAAATTTTAGGAGCCAGCTTTGTAAATATGCCATACTTGAGCACCTTTGGTCCTAGTGCACACAATCTGTAAGTGTGCCTACTAAAGATCAATACTTCATTATATTTAGTGACAAAGCCTCACTCTTAGCAGAAAGAGGAACAGATGATCTATCACTACAAATTGGCCAGTAGAATTTTGTTTTGTCTGATATTCCACTAAAAATACAGACATATCATCAGTAGTGAGAGCAAGACCAGTTACAGAAATATGCAGTTGTTCTGAAATACTATTTCACCCACACATAAAACTTTCTAGTTGGTGACAAAATCACTTTCCAATGCCTGTCTTGCCTCCTTGGCCCATCTGAGGGCATATAGTGATAACATGATGAAGCAACCCTGTTTCTATGACAAATCTGGTAACTACCAAAGCAGAATAAAACTTAATTCACAAAGCCAGTCTTTCCAGATAGATTGAGTGCTGCACAAAATGCACACACACACACACACACACACACATGCCTGACATAGGGAGTATTATTCAGAGGCTAGAGAATATTAGATATCCTGTTGATGTAACAGTTGTGAATTCACAATAGTATATAGCCCAAAGTCCAGAAGGAGATGCCATCAACATTACAGAAAGGTACTCAAGACAGAAACATCAAGAAAGAGGCCCAAGGAAGCCGTAAAAGGCATTGCATCTAAAGAACGATGCTAAATTTTAAAAGATACTCAGTCTCATTAAACACTGCAGTTTGTTCTTTAGTAAAATTTTTGATCACTGGTGCTCTCAGTGTTAGATTCTGTTAGCACTTTGATGACAAGTGGTTTTATGAAGAGAATTAAGTTGTGGTAAAAGAAGAAAAAATAAAGTTTAAAAGAAAGGAAAAGAAAAACATGAAAATGTTTGACTGCACAAGGAAAAGAAACAATGTTTATAGCACAATCATAAAAGAGCAAATTAATGTCTCCAGGCCCCAGATCCTTAGTAATTTTTACCACCCTCAGATGCATTAATAATATCCTTATAAGAAACATCAGACAAGAAACAGAATGAGACAGAACATGGTGCTCATGGAAAGAAGAGTGTACATTGGGTTCAAATAAGTTTTCAAACACTCATTTTTAAACAAAAATTAGACTGAAGATGCTGTTCCAGAGTTAGAACAAAATCATTTGAGATTAAAAACAAACCAAACAAAAAACTCTAATGCTTAAGTAGGTACTAAGAGAAAGAAGTAGCTCTTGATAAAATGCCTAAGAAGATGTACTATCAAATAAAAGAGCCTGTAAAACACTTCATCTTAAAAATAAACATGTATATGAATACAGTTGTACCAGGATATTGGCAGTGGTGTTCCAAGATCCCTATTTGGTATCGTGAAGAGTACCAAATCATGTATAGATAGATAGATAGATAGATAGATAGATAGATAGATAGATATAGATATAGATATAGATATATATATACAACTATTTCAACTCTGTGACCGTCACTATGGTAAAGTAAGAGACATAATTAGCAGGAAGAATGAGAAGGTGGCCTATACCATATAGATGCACTTGGTGAAGGGACAATTCATGTCCTGCCTGGGATAGTGTGAGATTTTCATCACATTACTCAGAATCACATGCAATTTAAAACATGAATTACTTCTTTGGAAGTAATTTTCAATTTAATAGTTTGGGACTAGGTAAATGAAGCTAAAGAAAGCAAAAACTATTCCTATGAAGGAACTATTGTAGGTCAACTAGAGGAGCTATCTGAAAGATATGAAACTTATTTGTTCATCATTTCATTAGAAAATTTTATTTAAGGTAGAGAGAAAAGTTTGAATGACATGGGATACATGATGAATCTACATGCTGTGACGGGCACATTGTCTTATGACACCAATTTGGGAAGGAAATATTTATACTTTTCTGCATTTCTTTTGCCAGGCCTGGGGCTTGGACTCAGGACCTGGGTGCTGTCCCTGCTCTGCTTTTGCTCAAGGCTAGCATTCTACCACTGGAGCCACAGCACCACTTCGGGCTTTTTCTGTTTATGTGGTGCTGAGGAATCGAGCCCAGGGCCTTATGCATGCAAGGCAAGTGCTCTACCACTGAGCCACCTTCCCAGCCCCTATTTTTCTACATTTTAATTCAGATTCCCCCTATGTGAATATTGTATAGTTTCTGTCTTGGTTACATCTTAACATAAATTTCTTAGGTTGCTAATTGTATGAGGTTGCTGACTGTGAGTACACAATCAGCAATCCAAGAGAGGAAATCAACAAGTAAACAAATTTACCATTCAATCTGTGCAGGTACTTAGTTTTTTTTTGTTTGTTTTTGTTTTATTTTTTGGGTCCGGTCATGGGGACTGAACTCTGGGCCTGGGTGCTGTCCTTCAGCTCTTCAACTCAAGGCCAGCCCTCTACCACTTGATCCACACCACCACTTCCCGCTTTTTCCTTTTTGCTTATGTGGTGCTGAGGAATCGAACCCAGGGCCTCTTGCATGCAAGGCAAGTGCTCTACCACTGAGCCACCTTCCCAGCCCCCTGTGCATGTACTTAACTGTAAAGAATATGTTCTATCTATTAAAGATCAAAATAGCGAAGTCTTCATGAAACATAGTTTTTAAACCTCCATAAATGACTGAGAATGTTTAGATGTGGGTTTTGTCCACTTTAGTATCACTTTGGGAAGTCAGATACACAAGAAATTTCAGATACTTGCTTGTCACGCTGGGCAGCCACAGAAAGCAACGGTCCTATGATCAGGTGGGGAAGTTGATACCCAACAGTGTGCTGAGTTGCTGAGCTATGATGTTTTGTACGTTTAGTCATCAGTGTGGTGATGGTTAGAGTTTAATCTCCAATGTGATGATGTCAACAAAGTGAGGGAAGCAGCCTTTAAGAGGCAGCACCCAATGGGAGGTCTTTAGATCATTGGGATGCTGCCTTTGGAAAAGATTAAGTACTTTTTGTGGGCCCCTAGTAAATTCTGAAAGGGCCTCACAATGCAGAGAGCCATTCAACAATGGCTACACTACCCAGGTAAGTGTGACACTCTAGAAACTCAGACTTTGGAGGGCTGGTCCAAATCCAGGGATGGTAGAGCTCTATAGCCATTTAAAACAGAGGACAGAGAAGCCCTGGGTTCAGGATTCAACACTAATGTAGGCAGTGGCTGTGTAGTGATCTTGGTGTTCCTAGTCAAAGATCCAATTCTAAAGGTTCAATATCAGGGAGATCCAGGCACTTGGGCATGCAATGATTCCACAAATTCAACTGTTCTTTCTTTTCTCTCTCTCTCTCTCTCTTTCTTTCTTTCCTTCTTTCTTTCTTTCTTTCTCTCTCTCTTTCTTTCTTTCTCTCTCTCTCTCACTTGATTGCTTGCTTGCTTTCTCTCTCTTCCTTCCTTCTTTCCCTCCCTCCTCCTCCTCCTCCTCCTTCTTCTTCTTCCTCTTCCTCTTCCTCTTCCTCTTCCTCTTCCTCTTCTTCTTCCTCTTCTTCTTCCTCTTCTTCTTCTTCTTCTTCTTCTTCTTCTTCTTCTTCTTCTTCTTCTTCTTCTTCTTCTTCTTCTTCTTCTTCTTCTTCTTCTTCTTCTTCTTCTTCTTCTTCTTCTTCTTCTCCTTCTTCTTCTCCTTCTTCTCCTTCTTCTTCTCCTTCTTCTTCTCCTTCTTCTTCTCCTTCTTCTTCTCCTTCTTCTTCTCCTTCTTCTTCTCCTTCCTCTTCTCCTTCTTCTTCTTCTCCTCCTCCTCCTCCTCCTCCTCCTCCTCCTCCTCCTCCTCCTCCTCCTCCTCCTCCTCCTCCTCCTCCTCCTCCTCCTCCTCCTCCTCCTCGTCCTCCTCCTCTTCTTCTTCTTCTTCTTCTTCTTCTTCTTCTTCTTCTTCTTCTTCTTCTTCTTCTTCTTTCTATTGTGCAAAAGTCTGTGATACTCCGTGGACTTGGGTGTTGAGGTCAAGGTTGCTTCCTTGGACCAACTACCAACTGTAGCTTGATGCAGATGCTAAGGTGTAGTTGTTCCATTAGCTTTGTCTTTTCTTCTTAGTACTGAGTTCCCAGAGAGCAGATCACTGTGGGTTACGGGATTATGGACACAGCTGATCTACTAGACTAATACTCTAATTACAGGGACCTGGGATAATACAGGCAATGTGTGTGTGTGTGTGTGTGTGTGTGTGTGTGTGTGATTTGTTTGTTACCTGAAAGTTGTACTGCCCTGATAGAGTAGGATCATGTGACACAGAAAAATGTAGACAGAGAACAGGCAATCAGCAAGTTTGCCATACAAGCCTCACTTCTGAATGATGTATTTGTGTAATCAGTTCATGTCCAGAGACCATACCTTTTCACTTTTTTAAAGTTGATTGTCATTCTAGTACTTAACTAACAGGAGACTCACAATAAATGAGGGAAAAGGGAAGACAAAGTGCAGCAATGGAGCTCATTGGACACTGGTGAAAGTAAACTGTACAACACATGGGTGCAGATGGGAGGGAGGGACTGGGAGAGAGTTGGGGAACAGATAACACAGCGTGAAAGGAGTCATTACCTGACTCATGTAAATATAACCCCTCTGTACATCACCTCTATAGTAACAATAAAGTAAATTAAGTTTTTAAAATAAATATTTGTTAAGTTGCTGCATATATTTGTTTATTATACAATGTTGAACTTGATTTAAGTAATGCAAGGCCACTTGTTGGATGGTTTCCCAAACTGGACAATATGACCTACCTGGGATTGAGCCAGTTTGGATCCAGTCGTTATGTCAAAGAATGAACTTTACAACTTTGGTGCGGGGTGAGGGAGGGGAGGTGGGAGGGGAGGTAGTGGGAGGATTGGGTGTGGGAGGAGGATGGGAAGGGATGGGAAGGGGAAACAAAGGAGGAGGCTACAATGCTTGATAAGAGATGTACTCATTATCTTGCCCATGTAATTGTAACCCCTCTGTACAGTATTTTCACAATAAAAAAATAAAAATAAAAAATTATGATAGGAAAATTATGCAAATGCACTTTCTAGCTCAACTAGTTCACATTCAAATTTTCTAGTCTTTATGAAGCACATGACCCACCATCAACTGCTTTGTCATTCCAATTCCTTCCTACATTAATAATCTTATTGGCTTTCAATAAAGATGTTTGGCTAAATTTAGAATCTACAATAAGTCATGAGCTATTTTTTTTAATCAAGTGTTAAACTTGTGGACTTGGTTCATTTTCCCTTAACAGAATGCATCTCTCCACAGAAAAGGGTATATAATTCATGATAGTTCTTATAAAAGCTGTGAGATCTTAGAGTAGAAAATGAATCTAATATAGAAAATATCCTAACAAGAAATCCAATAGCCAAACTCTTAACAATCCTGTTATGCAATAACAGATACTCCTTCCTCCAAGATGTACCTTTAAAGCCCTAAATAACAGAAAAATGACCCAAGTCAAGCATATTCTATAGTTTAGCCATTTTTTTAGTCCACTTGGAAAGAATGTGAGGGAGGATAGGCATTGAACACTAATCATTGAATGTTTCAAAAGAGCAAAATCCTAATGATGTACATCTAGCAATTCTGTAGAAAATAGACATCGCAGGTAGCCATGATATATCATTCTACACTGAAATGGTTTACTTGCTTTAATTGATGAAAATAGTTTCCTAATTAAAGAAGACCTACTGGTTACTACCCAAACACTTAGCAAGAAAGGAACAACAAGCTGGACACAGCAACACATGCTTGTAATCCTAGACACTTGGGAGGCAGGGATTCAGAGGATCACAGTTCTAGTCTAGTCCTGAGAAAAAAAATTCCTGTGACTCCCATCTCAACCAGCAAAACACTATATGCACCACATCCCTTTCATCCCAGCTGTGTGGAAGACAGCAGTCTAACAGGGCCAAAAAGAGGGACCTTATTCCAAAATAGTGAAAACAAAAAGATTTAGGTGTAGTGTAAGGATCTGAGTTCAAGCAGCATGCTCTCTATTTAGCCAACAGTTGTTTTTTATCTTTTTCAACTTAAAATCCTTGAATCATCTTGGACCTGAAAATAGACCCATTAGGAGGTAGAGGCTGAAGTAACATTTGATGAAAAGGAAAGAACAAAACAAAATAAAACAACTCTCACCCGAAGACACTCCCATTCAGCCAGTATGATTAGTATGAAATCTACCCTAGATAGAAGACACTGGGTTACAATTCTGCATAAAGCAGACATGGTTCCTTCCTTACTCAGAGGATGAGGCCCACAGAAGACAAGCAAGCAAGCCTACAACCATCTAATTCACAGCTTGAAATTTTCATTAATGAGTACAGCATAGTTAAAACAAGAAAAGATGCCTATGATAACAAAGCAACTTATCACAGGCAGAAGTAGCTTCCCAATGACCCTAGAAAGGATTGAAAGCTAAACACCCCAATCATTAAAGAGCCTGATACTCTCTCACGTTAGTCCATGCATGAAGATCCAAATATGTATCCGTGTTGGGTTATGGCCCAGTGATTCTATTAAATCCTGTTACTGATGTAATTTGGAGGGCACATAGGCTTTGTTTGCTTGCCTTCTAAAAAGTTTCTTGCTGAATAAATAAAATGACAGGACCTCAGGCTGAGCCATCATGCTGGGAACACACACCAATAAGCCACACAGAGATTTTTGTGGACCAGAGCTCTTTTGTTCCATGTAAGGATATTCCAACATTATTCAACTAACTTTGTTTTTCTTTGGATAAAAGCTGGTAGAATGAAGTCATAAAAAGGGCAATTTTCTGTACTCCATGAGTGCCTTATTCAGTCATATTCAGAGCCTCTATTTTTCTATTAAAAGGACAATACAAAATTTTCAATGATGCCCTGAGGGCCAAGAGAAAATAATACCGATCACCACACAATTGCCTCAGGAGACCAATATATTATTGCTTTTTTACTTGGGGATACATCTAATGTTGGATAAGCCAATATTACAACATAGATCGCCCATGCTCAAGATTCCCCCATGTTGGGGAAAATTATGCATTTTCACCTAGAGGCAGATAAAATGAATTCTCCCCTTTTTATTAAGATGAAAAGAAGATAAATACAATACTTCTTAAAAGTAAAGTTCAAGAAGATAAATACAGAAACATTAAATGTATCATGTAAACTAGAAGCATGTAAAAAAAATTCTGGCTTGTTGTATCTCTTAGAATCTACTTCATAAACTGAGGTCCAACAATTTGAATGGGAAGGAATGCATCCCTTACTTTCCCAAGTCATTGTATTCACCAATGCAACGGCTCCTGCAGCAGATTTAAATACTAGCTTTAATAATACATTTGGCTGGGGATTTGAGAAAGGGAGTAATATTCCATTGTAGTGTTCTTATGTTGAATTTTGTCTATTCAATCAGTTAATGACAATTTGGGATGCTTCCATTCTAGGTTTTATAGATACTACTGCTATTAATATTCAAATACAACTTGTCACATGGATATATGGTTTCAGTAATATAATTTTCTATTTAGAAAGCATAGAAGATTCTATGCTTTTTTTCCCATACCAGTTGCACCATTTTTACTTCCACAAACAAGGCATACAGTTCCAGTTTTTCTAAATCATTGTCAGTGTCCATTGTACTCTTTTGCATTTTAGGTACATAGTAGAATAGGAAGTACTATCTCATTGTAGTTCTCTTTTCATTTTCAGAATGATTACTGAGGTTGAGTACCTTTTTATGCATCCATGGGCCATTTGTATGTATTTGGAAAAATGTCTCTTGAAATGAATTGTCTATTTTATAATAGGGCTGACATGTTATTGCCTGCCAAACACCAACTGGCTACAAATATGTCAGTTTACTATTCCATTGGTCTATATGTCTGTTTTATGCACTAGTATCACACTGTATTGATTACTATTGTTGCATAGCAATGTTGAAACTAGTGTGAATCATCCAACTTGGAGTTTTCTCAAGATATTTGAGCATCCTATGTCCCCAGCATGTCTTAAGAACTTTAGAATTAACTTGATGAAGTATTTCTCTAAACTTTCTATACCCAAAATACAGGTGTCATTTTAATAGTGATTATATTGAATTTATGCTTCATAGGACTAAAAAGACCTCATTATTATACATTGCTCTAGGAGAGGCCTGCCTTCTTCCCATGCCCCTTTGCTGTAAGTGGCCTCTAAGGTCTCTTGGATACAGCTTCGTAGCAGTATCCAATGAGTACAGCTATAACACAATGATGTGTTCATCCCTTGGAAAAGGAAGAAGTTATTCATATCTCATTTGTATTCCTTCCTGCCTGCCATATTTTATAACCTTCCAGAAATTCTGTTTTGGTTTTGATCTTTGGACAATATTGTTTTTATAATGTGTAACACTGATATACTAATTTTTCACTCAAGTTGTTTTTGCAATATAGCATGCTTCTCTAGGAAATAATTTCTACAAAATAGCTGTGAATTCTAATCTCATGGAGCTCTAGTCTAGTTGAAGAGGCATTACCTATGTAATTAAATAAGAATATTAAATTTAACTGACTATTGAGGGTAGTATATTGTGATAGGTAAGTAAAGACAGGCAAATTTTAGAAGTGGAGCTTGAACATAAACTGGAGACAAATTGTTATCTTATTTATAGGAATAGTTAATGCTTTGTGCTAGAACAGTAAGATATTTTTAAAAAATTGCTTGGCTTCATGAAGACATAAAAATGTGTCTATGGAATAGCAAGCCTGGGAGTCAAGTGTATCTTGGACTTTATTTTTTTCAAACTGTCTTCCTTCCTTCCTTCCTTCCTTCCTTCCTTCCTTCCTTCCTTCCTTCCTTTCTTCCTTCCTTCCTTCCTTCCTTCCTTCCTTCCTTCCTTCCTTCCTTCCTTCCTTCCTTCCTTTTTTCCTCTTTCCTTTTTTTTCTTTCCTTTCTTTTTCTTTGACCTATACCAGGGCTTAAACTCAGGACCTCACACTCAGCATGCATCTCGGAAAGCTTGAGCCATACTGCCAACCCGACTTTTTGTTGGTTAATTGGAGATGGAGTTTTCTGCCTAGGCTAGCTTTGAACCTTGATATTCTAGATCTTAGCTTCCTGTGTAGCTAGCAGAAAAGGCATAAGCCATTGGTACAGAGCTATTTCATGCAATTTTAAACAAATGGCAATTCATTGTATTTTACATGAAAAAATTAATGATCTCTTGATAAAAATTTTTAATATTCTATTAGTAATTGCATACATTCCCATATACTTTATCACATAGGTAATTCAGCCGATAATCCTGTAATATTAAATTCTTAAAATGCTATTAAAATATCTTATGCTATTTAATATATAAAACATAACTAGGAAGAGAGAGATCCACATTAGTTAATATTGGGTTTTCACAAATCCAAGACTCACTTCAAAATGGATATATTCAAATGTCATTGGGCTTTGGCTATTTTTTTTCTTTGCCATATTACTATATCTTATCTTTCTCAGATCTTGGCTGACTGAGTGATGCGTTATAGAGAATGTATTCAACCTGCCCTTTTAGCATTCCTACATAGGAGCAGTCATCTATTTGGTATCACCCTATGAAAGACTTGAGCATGCTTCCGACTTGAATCTGAAGGAACTCTACTCTAGACCTGATCCTATCTTTTCTGTACAAAGTACTAGGCTCAGGAATCCTAGCTGTACCCCTGTGAATTCTGTGAAACTAAGCTATTTCCCACAGCCTTTTAATTTTTCTCCATGTATCACTCATACATAATGCCATTGCTCCCCAATTGGCCCACAGCCCCTACATACAGCACCACATTCTCTGTAATATAACTCTCTTTTACCCTTTCTAAGCTTTCCATATCCTTACAATTACATCCTTGGTGCTGAAGCCCTCTGAACACATGGATCTTTTAAGAAATGGAAAGAATGGCTGTGGGTAGATGATCTGACATTTTATAATCAGAATGTAAGATGTCACCAACAAAAGCAGTGCTGTTTAAACTACACAAATCTAGATTCAAACTATGCCCTCCCCCCCACTACTTTCCTATCTGGACAACTTTGGATGGATGAATTATTCATGTAGTCAAAAATTATTTGTTTTGAATCAAGATAAAAATAGTAATAGTGTTCCCATAAAAATTGTTCTTTGGGAGATATGAAGAGATAAATGTGAATTATATAAGAATTATTTAGTCAAGGCCAGAAACTTGTCTCTGTGGCCCTTCCCCTCTCTAGTCTAACCAGATCTTCTTCAATTTTCTGTGTAGAAAACATGGCAGATAATACCTGCTCCTTAGGGAAGCAGTAGAGATTAATTGGTCAGTGGGAAAGTGTTTCAAAGATAAAGTGTTCTACATAAATGTTTAAATATTATTATTACATTGCTCCTTCAAATGGAAGTTCTAACTTTGAAATGTGATTATACACTTTCCAGATAAAAACCTTCATAACCACATATTTATATATTTAGGGTTTTTTGAGTTTTTTTACTCCCACAATCTAACTCATGGTTGTGAAACTTTATTACACTTGATGGAGGGCCTTGGCTTTTATTAGTTTTAAACTGCTGGTTCCTGGGTATTTATGTAAATGAGGGAAAGATACCAAAACAGTAAATAATAAGAATGTCCCTGCTGCTTAAAAAATCTGTTAGTAAAAAAAATATTTTTTTATTTTATTATAGGAAGACCCTAAACATAGCACAGGAAAATAGACATTTGACATTTATGCATAAAATAGATTTGGAGTTTGGTTGTTTTTTTTTTTCTTGGTGTGTCCTTTTAGCTTGTTTGTTTTTTGTTATTTGGGTAATGGCTCTTCCCTCAAGTGTTTCTGTGCAATCCTGTACAGGATTCCTTTTATTGTCAAAGGAATTTTTTTTTTTTTTTTGGTTGTGGGACTTGAACTCTGGGCCTGGGCACTGTCCTTCAGCTCTTCAGCTCAAGGCAAGCACTCTACAACTTGAGCCACAGTGCCACTTCCGGTTTTCTGGTGGTTAATTGAAAATGAGAGTCTCACAGGCTTTCCTTGCCCAGGATAGCTTTGAACCACAATCCTCAGATCTCAGCCTCCTGAGTACCTAGGATTACAGACCTGAACCACTGGCATCCATCTAATAATGGTTACTTCTTAATGATGGGAAATTTTCTCTATATTTTCTATTCCATATGAACCTGTTTTTAATTAAGGAACAAGTAAGACCAAAACCTAACAGGATGGGAGGCATTGAGAAATAAAAATATTTGAATGTGGTATCAGGTCTACCAAATGATAATGTCACCTCCAAGCATCTGAAGATGTCACCAGAGAGTGCCAGTCACCTGGTTTCTTGGGAACTGTTTTCAGTCTAAGCTTACCTTCCTTATTCTGGATATTGTAGAATTCATGCCAGACTACAGATTTGATGCCAGTAAATGCATAAATGGGTTAATGACCTAACTCACCTGCAAAAATTTGGAAAGGCAATTATGATCCTGTGACATTTGTAGATTTTCAAAATAGTATAGAATATATGTGACATCTACTTTAGCGTTAAATGTCTTACTGGATTCTGGTTCCCACTCTTTTTGTTAATAGACAGATAATTTCTTCTCTCTGTTGTCAGATTTCTCACACATACAACAAGGAAGTAGAACTGATGTTTAAGTGTCCATCCAGCTGCAGTGTTCTGGGTCTAGGCGCCATCATCCAGTATCAGAGAGCAAAAGTTTGCGTCACAGAAGGAAGTGGCCCTTCAATACTTCTATCAATACTCTTTTGTTTATTGGAAGAATAATGGATAGAACAATAGATAAAAAATATTTTGGGAATATTAAAAAAAAAAAAAAAAAAAAAAAAAAAGAATTATTTAGACAAAATTATTTTAAAAATCAAAATAGAAATAATATTTCTTTAACAAATCTGTTTTTTTATTGTAAAAATACTGTACAGAGGAGTTACAATTACAAGGGCAAGATAATGAGTAAACAAATCTGTTTTTTGAAAGACAGGAAGGAAGAAATGTGAATTGTATAACTGTGTATTTAGTGTCTTATAGATTCCTTTCATGCCCTTTCTGTCAACATAATATAAACCTAGTGGTAACAGTGGTCATTACAGACCTGAGTGCTTTTTTTCTATTGAAAAAAATTATATTGAAACCCACTTCCCAATATGGTGGAGTTGGGAGGTGGGGCTTTAGAAGGAATTTGGATCTGCATGAGGGAATCTTCATGAATGAGATTAGAGTTCATATACAAAAGAGGCTCTGAAAAATTTCTTTACCCAAATAATTTCCAACATACTGTTTTGTGTATATCACTGTTGCATTGGTTCTGCCCTTGTCCTTTGTCTAACTATTCTGTTGTTCCCCTTCCCTTCCATAATTTAAATAAACATATACGATACCAGCGTACCAAAATCAAATACAGTGATGATGGGGGGAAAGGCACAAAAGGCAAAAGAAATCACATACTACATTAAAAACAACCACAACATTCAGGAGCGAGGGGGGAGGGAAAGTAGGAAAAAAATGAGGGAAGGGGTAACAAGTTTGACAATCAATGTATTTATTACCTTACTTATGTAACTGTAACCCTCTGTACATCACCTTGATTATATATATATATATATATATATATATATATATATATGTCTGTATATATATATATATATATATATATATATATATATATAATGTAAGAATGTGAGGAATTACAGAAATGGTTGGACAAAGGGTGAAGTAATTCAGCAGTGATACTCACCAGATAACTATGTTGAAAATGAACCATACAACTTGGGAGGGAGGGAGGTCAGAGAGAAAAAAACTGGGCAAAAATGAGGAGAGGGTAACACTGTTCAAAGAAAATGTACTCATGACCTGACTTATGTAATTGTAAGCTCTCCATACATTGTCTTTACAATAAAAAAGAAGAAAAAGGTTCTTTACCCTATTCTCTCACAGGAAATTACAATGGACAGATGCTAGTAGAGGAACAAAGGCCTTCATAGGATTTCACCATGCTGGTACCCTGATCTTAGACTTTATAACCTCCAGAACTCTGAGGAATAAATGCCTGTTGTTTGTTCGTGTAACCCTCAGGTTATAGTCACTTACAGACCAATCACTTAAAAGAAGTGACTAATAAAATAATAATCAAATTTATTTTAAAAAAAGTAAAACTTAAAAAGAAAATGTTTTTATGTAAATGTTTATATAAGCCATACTCTAGTAAAGCTAATTTAAAAAAAAAAAAAACAAAAAACAGATCCTGGAAATGTGCTAAACTCAGAAAGGCTTAAGAGCTTTCTGCTTAACTTCTTTTAATCACTAATACTGGCACATATCTTTTTACAAGTATCCTTGATCTTCTAAGAGATTGGAGAGAGTATAAAACACCCCTATTCAACTTGATAGACTCAAATGATTTTATGATTCTATTAATTAAATTTTATTTTTTCCAAATATTTCTTTGAGATTAGGTGACTACATAAATTTCACAATACTGTGGCATAGTTCTACTTAGCTAAAGTCACAAACACCTTTTTATCTTCATAATGATAGTCATCATTATCTTAATCTACATAGCTTATAAATTCCATGACCTTTGACAATAAAACTACTTCTTACAAATCTTTTGCTTAGTATCAGCTGTTCCCACTTTCTCTCTAATTCCCTCCCTCCCATCACTGTCCTTGAGATATTTAGTTCACTTTCATCAATGAAGATGATGGGCCTCTCTGACGTATTTTGTTGATGTATGTTACCAACTGGCCACTATTCTGGAAAATATATAATATATCATGAGGCTGAAGCAAATGGATTGATAATATTAGAAGGGATAGGTATGTATTTCTTTTTCTTTCTTTTTATGTGGGTGGTGGGGTTTAAACTAAGGCCTCATGTGCTTACTTGGCTTTTTTGTTCTTCAAGGCTGGCACTCTTGAGCCATAGTTTCACTTCCAGATTTTTGCTCATTACTTGGAGATAAGAGTGTCCTAGACTTTTCTATATGGGCTGGCTTCATACCACTGTCCCCAGATCTCAGTCCTCTGAGAAGCTAGGATTACAGGTGTGAGCCACTAGAGCTCAGCTCTGACTTCCTTTTCCATACAGAGATTTCACTGGTGTCAATGACATTGCCCCATTTGTTAGGAAATGGAAAGACTTGGAAAAATTATATTGGGCTGGGAAGGTGGCTCAGTGGTAAAGCGCTTGCCTTGCATGCCTGAGGCCCTGGGTTTGATTCCTCAGCACCATATAAGAGAAAAGAAAAAAGCCGGAAGTGGCGCTGTGGCTCAAGTGGTAGAGGGCTAGCCTTGAGCTGAAGAGCTGAGGGACAGCGCCCAGGCCCAGAGTTCAGGCCCCACTACTGGACCCCCCAAAAAATTATATTAAGTGAAGTAAGCCAAGCCCAAAGAAACATAGGTCCCATGGTTTCCCTTATTTGCAATATCTAGTATATGTATGAATCAAGCAGAAAAGGTCAGATAAGGTGATGTTAAGAAAATGAACCCTAAGATATGTATTTAAATGTTTTTTTTTTAAATTTCATGCATTTGTTTCTAACGCATTTATAAGATTATTTCTTTGTTGCTTTGTATGTCCCTCCCCCACAGTATAACCCCAGCTTTCACTGTATTTGATGTCGGTATAATTTGTGGAGGGGAAGGGGAAAAACAAGTCGTTTAAATAAGGATACAGGTGGACCCGTTGCAACAATGAGAAATACAAGTTGTCATGTCGAAAACGAACTTTACAACTTTGGTGGGTGGGGGGGGTGGGGAGGACTGTGGGGGGGGGGGGCGGGAGGCTGGGAAGGGATGGGAAAGGGAAACAAAGGAGGAGGCTACAATGCTTGATAAGAAATGTACTCATTATCTTGCCCATCTAAATGTAACCCCTCTGTACAGTATTTTCACAATAAAAAATAAATTTAAAAAATCAACATAATTCACATGTATTCTGTAAACACATTATTATATTTTTCATCCTGATGTTTTTATAAATCTGTTTTTCCCTAAATAATAAAAACACTGTATATTCTTTGTTATTATACTTAATCTGGCTACTGTAATTCTTTCTTGGGATTGTGTGTGTGTGTGAGAGAGAGAGATAGAGAGAGAAAGAGAGAATGACTTTTCTTTGGAATGAAAATCTGTTTCTAGTAGTTACCAATTAGCTACACATTTTGGATTATTTAGGTTTTTCTATATTTAGAATTTATAAGTTATCACTGGTTGAGGTACATATTTTCTACTTGGAGTTAGAAGCCAGAGGAATTCTTTTATACCAATATTTTAAATTTTTTTCTTCATTTTTCTTGCCTACAGGCATTCTATATTTTATTCCTTGTCTGGTTCTGGGGTTTAAAGCTATGATAGATAAAACACACTCAAATAATATTTTCCCTTGTGCTTTATTCTTCCTTAGCACAACTTTTATTTATCTTTTTATTATTAGTTCAGGGCAAACTCATTTCTGTTTTCAACTCTCCAAGGATTGTATAATCAGTATCTTAAACATTTATCTGATAAAAAGGGTCTAGATTTCCAATGTGTAAGTGTGTATAAATGGCATTTCTCTCCCATTTCTCCCTGCCCTATTCTCATTATTCTTGAGATAAAGCTTAGTTAGTATTTCCTTCATAAAACCTCATAATGACCCAAAATATTTTTTCCATCTTCTGCCTTCCCCTAACTATGGGACAATTTAACCACAGTAACACCTATCTTCTTAAATTAGTGTATTCTAATAAAATATTTTTAAAATTTATTATCTTTGAGTAGTTATACAAAGAAGTTGCCATTCATAGAAGCAATTTACAAACAGTGTGTCTAGACCAATGTCATCCTTTCAACATTCACACCCACTCAACACACACACTCTCAGCCCACCCTTTCCCTTGCTTATCTTAATATTAGGTTATGTATTGAATTTTTTGCAATTTACCAAATAAGTTTATATACAATGCATCTTGATCTGTGTTACTACTTTATGTCTTCTCCCCACTTTGACCCACCCCTTCATATATAAATATATATATATATATACACATATATATATAAATAAATACATACATATATATATATATATATATATATATACTGTTTCCTGCCTTTCCTCCCCTCCCCTTCATTCTTCTACCCCTCTCCCCTTGGCCTCACCCTCTCTTCTTTTTGTTTTATATATATATTTTTTTTTTATTGTAAAGATACTGTACAGAGGGGTTGCCGTTACATGAGTAAAATAATGAGTACATTTCCTATCAAGAATTGTTACCCCCTCCTTTGTTTTTCCCCCACAATCCCTTCCCACCCTACCTCCCCAACTCCTCCCTCCCCCAAACCCCACCTGGAAAAGTTGTAAAGTTAATGTTCAACATCGTGTCTTGTACATCTCATTGTTAACAATGGGTCAACCTCTATCCTTATTTCAGAATTTTGTAATTTTCCATCCCCTCTCCAAATTAGAAAAATGTATATACAAGATTCAGGGCACTGGAATCAAATACACTGAAAACAGAGGTTATACCATGGGGGAAGAACATAAAAAGAAACAAAAAAAATCACATAGTATATTATAAGTACATTAAAAAGAACAGCAACAAAGGTAAAACCTCTGTGTCCCTATCTTGGGTTCATTTTGCTTAGCATCATCTTATATGGTCATATGACATAGCTTTTGACCTTTTTTGTAATTCCTACCATGTTATCCACCTTCTTGTGGGCTGTGCCAACTGGGTTCTTCCTGTGATTCTTGAATTCTCTGGTTGGGGCAGTTTCTTGGCCTTTATCATGCTCTTGCTGGTTTTCTATGTGTAGGATACCTTTAAGTATCTTTTATAGGGCTGGTTTGGTGGAGATATATTGCTTCAATTTTTCTTTGCTATAGAAGGCTTTTATTTGTCCCTCCATTATGAAGGAGAGTTTAGCTGGGTACAATATTTTTGGTTGATCGTTGTTTAGTTTTAGGGCATGGCATACATCATTCCAGGATCTTCTTGCTTTGATTGTCTCTGCTGAGAAATCTGAAGTTATTTTGATTGTTTTCCCATTATAGATGATTGATCTTTTCACCCTGACAGCTTCAAGGATCCTTTCCTTGGTCTCAATTGAACTTGTGTGGATTACAATGTGATGGTGGGATGTCCTGTTCTGCTCTGGTCTATTTGGGGTTCTAAAGGCTTCTTGTATCTGAATGGGCCTATCTTTTTGCTTGTTTGGGAAGTTCTCTACTATGATCCTGTTAAATAAATTTCCTAGACCTTTCACTTCTGTCTCTAGGCCCTTTGCCAGACCCATTAGCCTCTAATGAGGTTTTCTGAATGTGTCTTCTAAATGTTGAATAGATCTATCATATTTCTTGGACTTGTCTTGAATACTTGTCTTTTCTTTCTCTATAATGACTAGGCTGTCTTCAATCGATCTTCTGCATCAACTAGTGTCAAGACTTTCTACTTTGTTTTTTATTTCCTTTCCTTCTAATTGGTAAGATTTGATGGCTTCAAATTCCTTGTTGGAGCTTTGTTTTAGATCTTGTATGGACTTCTTTACCTCCTTAATTTGGTTTTCAGTGTTCATTCTCAAATCCCTTAGTTGATTTGTTATAGTTTCAATGTACTCCCTTTCTTTCTGTTGGGTTTCATTCAGCATTCCCTTTGTGGTCTCCATGGATTCCTTCAGCTTTCTGTTTGTGGATTCTGTGAATGCCTCTATTAATCTTTGTTAATTATCATCCTGATAATGCAATTCCTCTATTTATCTTTGATTGGCCTTCTCACGCTGGAGAAATTCCTGTATTAATCTTTGGTTAGCCTCATCTTGCTCACGCATTTCCCTGTCATACTCACAAAGTCTTTTGCAAGCTTTCATTCTTTTCATTCAGCATGTTACCAATAATGTTTGTAGAGCATTTTGGGAACTCTCCTCTGGATTATTCATTAACTGCCCTTTTGCCTGATTATCATGAGCAGGAGTTGAGATACCTGGACTTGCCATGTTTCTCCAGCTTGTTTTATCTATTTGGGTATGAAAGCAAAACCAATTCCATGCTAGAACACTATTTTAAAGCAAGCATCAACCAGAGCCCTGTAGTTACACAAATTGTTTGACACAGTCAAAATGAGTGCAGATACAATCCAGTCCAACAACAAACAACTAGGAATCAATGGACTAAGAAAATCAAAGAAAGAGTTACCAGAAAGTAATAGGTTTAGGAAGAATTGTGAGGAGAAAATAAGATTAGAGGGATGTAGGGAAGGAAAGGGAGAGAAGTAATATAACCAAGATCTAAATTCAGAGAGAGGAAAGGGATAGAAGGAAAGGAGAAGAGAGGTAAAGAAAAAAGAAAAATGAAAACTAAAATTTTTAATGAAACACTTAAAACTTATATAACTATAAAGAAATAAAACCACAATTAAAGTAGTTAAAGCTGAGAGTTTGTGAATTGAGTAATCAATATCTGAATTAAGTATGCACACAATGGAGGATAATGTCTAATAATCGAAGATGGGTATATATCTGGGGATGAACAGAAGAGCAATTAAGTAAAGCAACAACAACAACAACAAAAAGGATCAGAAGGGAAAAGTGTATATAGAGAATTAAAAAAGACAAAAAACAAACCTAAAATAAAAATTATGAAAAAAATAGAAAACAATTTATTTATTTTAATTAGGTAGAAAAAAGAGTTCTTCCAGTTTTTGGGGGGTAGGGGAGGGATCTTGGTTCTCTCCTGTGTCCATAACCAGTCTCTTGGTGGAGTTTCTGGTTTGCTTGTGCTGTTTGGTTTTCCTGTGGCTTGACTGGATGCTTAAATCAGTTTGTTTGAGCAGGCAGAATGAAGCTCTGCCTTACCAGGGACTTTATGACCCTCCTCCTAGACTAGTTCAGTGGGAGGGTGATCTTTGAGTATCACAAAAGGAGATGGCTGTTTCCTCTAGCTTGGAGTTCTGTGAGGGAGCTAGGTTGTAGGTAGGGCTGTGGCCTGTTAGCAATCAGTAGACAGCGCCTGAGACACACTGCCAAGCTTGGAGCCATTCTCAAGATTTATGTATAATGAGTTTCCAATTGTTTCTCTTTTACTCTCCAGCAGCTGGAGTTGCTGCCCATGCTGCAGGGGGTTGGGGCAGCCTCTGGCTCTGTTTACCCACTGAGGACAGCCCCCCACCCCAACCTTGCAAAGCTGCCTGAGCTTGGGAAGGGCAACTTTCCCCAGGAGTGGAGCTGAGCCCCACAGGTCTGGTTCCTTTGACCTGTTGAATGGCTCCTATTGTCTTCATCCAAGGCCTGAGTTACATGTTAGCTGCTCTAGCCGGGTTTTTATCAGTATCAAAGATGGAATTCTTCTCTGGTGGTTGGAGAACGGCTACCCTCCCACTGCGGCTCCGTGAGAAGGAGTGAGGGTGTCTATGGGGTACTAGGCCTTTCTCTTGGTTTCCATGCCATCCATAGTCTGCCACTGTTTGTGGTCAGCAGGATGAAGATTTCTGCTCCTTGTTAGTTCTTCATGGCAGTGAGTAGAATCTGCTCACACACTGCCTCTGGTACCTTTGTCCTGGGTTCTCTCTGTTGATATGGCAGCCACAGCAGCAGGTGCTACCGTGGACACTGGTGAGTGCTTGAATCTGTCTTCTTAACCATGCTGTCTGAATTTTTCCTCTCTGGACAAACTCTCTGTACTATGATGACACATTTGGTGTGACTCTCTAGCTTTAGATTTTCTACTGGAACACTAAAATTGGTTTCTTCACGAGAGCTTGTTTAACCCCCAGCTTCTCCTCCACCATCTTCCTCCAGATCTTCCCCTCCCTTCTTGCAAGTACCCATTTCCTAGTACTTACTTTGTTGGGCTTTAACTTAGTCTTCTTAAAGCATTATACTATCTGAGCTCTCCAAAGAGTCTATTATACTTTAGATAATTCATTTGCAACCATTTGCATACCACCCAGTGTGTTTACTTACAGATTTATAGGCACATTCTAACTACCACAAATGAGGGAAACCATGCAACCTGTTTCTCTAGGTTTGGCTTACATTGCTTAATAGAACTTTTTTCTGTCTTTTCATTTCCTTATGAATGGCATAATATCATTCTGATGGATGAGTGGAATTCCATTGTGTATAAATACCACATTTTTTTATCCATTCATCCAATGAGGAATATCTGGACTGGTTCTGTACCTTGGCTATGATAAACAGTGCTGCAATGAACATGGTTGTACTAGGAGCTTTCGTATGGCCTTGTTTGTGCTCTATTGCATAAATGCTCAGAATAGAATTTCTAGGTAGTTCTATGTTTAGTTTGTTTATTTTGAAAAGTCTCCATATGCTTTCCAGAGTGGTAGGACAAGTTTACATTCCCAACAACCGTGTAAGAGTTCCCTTTGGCCATATCTATGCCAGCCTTTGTTATTGTTTACTTGATATGAGCCATTCCAACTGGAGTGAATTGGAAAATCTCAATGCTGTTTTATTTGCATCTCCTTTATGGTCAGAGATCATGGCACCTATCTTGATTTAAATTATAAAACTGTTATTTATGAACTAGTTGAAATTATCCCCCACTCGATTATTAGTTCTTCAGCAATGTAACAAACTCTAATCTATCACATAATTCCTAAAGGAATCCAGCAAACATTGAATATATTGAATACATTGGCTACTTAATTCATGTTTATTAAATGAACAAATGAATAACCAAAGCATTGAAGTAGAGTTTTTCTTTAATGAACTGGTATTTGTAAGTGTTTGAGAATAAGGAGCTGAAAGGTGTTGTGATGATGGATTCCTGTAATCTTTAGTCCTCTGGAGGCGGAGGAAGAAAAAGCTCAACTTCAAGGCCAGCCTGGGCTACATCATAAGGCCCTGTCTCAAAAAAAAGTGAATTTTTCATACTATTATAATTGTCAAGATGAGTATAACCTACATAAATGCCAGAGCTGCAAGGACCCGTGTCAGGGTGTCTCATCATACAAAGTATTTTTTCTAATTCTGAAGGCTGTAAAGAATATTGTGAAATTTTACGATATCCTGAAGTATCACAGAAGTTTTACATAGATACTTTGTAAAAAGACACCCTAAAAAGTCAATGTATCTCTTTCTTAAGATTTCTTATTTATGACTTCAGCAATTTCTTTGTTCCAATAAATCTATGCGTGTGCCATTTCTCAGATGGAGGACTTCCTCTGGAATTGTGGTATAATCACTGCAATCACATGACTTCCCACTCATCTTACCTTCTCTATACTCTATTTCCCACAAAACTTCTTAGATCTAGTACTCAGCCAACTGCAAGCCCTTGGGGAAGCTTGGCTATTTTCTCTAGGAACTGATATCCCTTCTAATTCTGATGAATAACTCTCCCTAATTTACAAAAAACTAATTATGAACAATATTTTAATGTGAATCCCCTAGATAGCATTATTCATTCATTTTCTTATCAGGAACAACTGTCCATTCATTTTTGCTTAATAGTTGAAGACCTACTGGGTGCAGGGAACTGTGTTACATCTTGGAAATAGTAAACAATATTGTCCTTGCTTTAATGAAACAAAGTCTAGTGCAAAAGTCAAATAGAAACAGAATATCATTTATGACAAGTAGGCAGAGGAGTCTATGAAAATATTCCTGAGGAAACCTGCCAAGACCAGCAGATTCCAAAAAAAATAACGTTTTAATAAAGTATCACCTACTATTCAATAAGTTATTATGCCTGGTGTGGTATCAGGTGTCATGCAAAGAAATATGGATCTTATCTTGAAGGATATGTAGAAATATTAATGGCTTTAAAGCTTGTATACCAGTTTGATATTTGAGATGAGCTTCCTTAATAAGGTGAGAAAACAGGTTAAGGCTGAAATGAGAAAAAAAATGAGTTTGGAAATGTTGGTAGTGTTCAGTTAACATATGGGCCCCACATTGGTGAAGACAAGATGAGGCCATTCAATATGAGAGTCGAGAAAGAGAACTATTAAGATTGCTCCCAGTTTTTTACCTTTTACGAAAAACAGGTCAAGAGTATTTTCAATAATAAGATGATTTACTTTTGGACATGTTAATTTTGGAATGTCATTGAGATTATCATAATGGAAAAATCAGTTAGCATTTACCTATATGACTAGAAATAAATACTCAGGATTCTGCAATATTGTATCTATGATGTGGTAGATACAGCTGACTTTCACTAAACATTTGTTTCCATTTTTTTCTTATGCATAACCGTATTATATTTCCTGGCTCCTTTTCCAGTGACATCAGGCTATGTCACTAGACCTGATAGACAGGATATAATGAAACAGTCATGTATCTTTTCTAAACTGTGGCTTCAAAAAATTTAGTTGTGGCTTTGTGTTGTCTTGGTGCTTCAACTGTACAGGAGTGGACAAAGACAGAGTCCTAGGAGATAGGGCATTGACCATACTGAAGAATCTTGAAGTAGTAGTTCTTCATCTGAAAAACAACTTCCCTCACTTACCAGAAATATTTACCATAGACCATTATGTGTGAAGTAAAGTCTAGTGTATTGGAACCCACTGTGGTCTACTTGTCACAGCATTGTAAACAATAAATACATGCAGTGATGGAAACAGTAGCCATTGGTAAGATTCTCCAGGAACGTAGGAAGCTGTGAAAGATGTTGCCAAGGCAATGCCAGAGGACGGAGTGGGAGAAGGAAGATAAGCCTTTGAAGATAGCAGAAGCAACCAAAAATATAGGAAAATCAGAAGAGCCCTTAGTTCAAAGAATCCAAGGGAAGAACTTCAATTGGCACGCAGGAGACAATGTGTAGGAACAAAGCAAAGCTGCATTTCCCCCAAGGTGAGGCTTTTTGAGAAGGATGATGAGAAGGAAAGGGAGAAAGAAATATTTAGAGGTCATTAACCTCTGATGAGAGAAAGGGTTAATAGGAAAAGGAGATGCAGATGCAGAAGACAAATGGGAGCATAACAAAAGATCACCTGGACTAGCTGAAGAATGGGAGTGGCATCAATAACAAGATAAGAGGAATCAAGAGAGTGTGATTGTGGAGTGAGTGTTTTCAGATTTTAAATGTGTAGGAGCTCTAGGAAACAGTAGGGTCTCCATTGTATCGAAAGATGAGAGCTCTGGTGATGGACGGTTGGGATGGTTACCAGTGGGAAGGAGGATGGCAAAGTCATACCGCACTGCCATCATAATCTCTTGGTTTCTCTCCCCATTTAACAGGAAATACTGTGCTAAGGGTAAACAATATCTCCAGAAAATGACAAAATAATTTAAATCACATCGGTGAACAGATACTACTTTTTCCTCTGCTGAGTCAAATGTTACATTCATCTGTTTCATATGTAATCAAATTCATGTAATTACCCTGACTTCCATCACAGCTGAGTTCCAAAGTCTAGATACTTGGTGATCTTTCCTAGTTGTAACTTTATCTTTAAAAAGAGAGGGAGCATTGTAGTCTGACAAAAAGGGATTTATTTTTTTTTCCAAAAACAATTTCTAGAAACCTACTACTTCTGGCATGCTTAGCAATAATGAAAACAGAGATGGCTGAAAAGTTACTCAAATGATGACAGGAAATTTATTTCAGATAAATGCCCTTGGGAAAATATGAGAGACCTTAGCAAATTAGCCTCTGAGGGCCTAATTAGAGGACAACACAACTGTTGGTGTCCTAAAGATAATTATGTATGTGTGTGTATCCTTTGAGTTCTACAGCCATCTCCACTTTTTATACAAAATACAGTGAAAACATTCTGTACTATTGTTGGAATTTGAGGAAGTCAACTGGATTATGTGTGTTGGAGCTGAGGCTATGCATAAGGATAGGTGCAGAGAGGGTGAGGATATTCTGGGCCTATAAAATGAAGGCCAAATCCCTGATTCTGCCATGTTCTTAGATCCAGTCATGAAGAACATATTTCTAGTATTACATACTGGCTCTCCAATTTGTTTTTGTTTAAAGCCCAGTGTTTCTCCAAAGGAAACAAAAGTTTTACTTGTTTTAGTATCTAATAGTAATGTAGCTTTTTTCCTCACATGTGAGAACTTAGAGCATCCAGTTTTAATTTCCAATACCACATTTTAATGTCACACTCATTTTAAGAACTAATAAGATCTAAGTGCAAGCTATTTATATAATTATGCCATAATTAGTAAATGAATAAAAATGGTGAAAATTACAACTTTGGACTATTTGAAGGCAGGTCATCAAAAGAAGAGCCAAAAAGTATTTTTATGCAGATGTAATTATGGATTTTTGTACTATTTTCCTTTTTTTGCAGTTTCACTTTTTTGCTTTTATTGGGCAGTTTTGCCCAATCTAGCCTTGATTTTGTAGTCTTCTTGTCTCAGTATCCTGATTGCTGGGATTACAAGTATGTACCTTCACTGGCTGTAACAAGTCTGAAATACTTTGACACTAATGGTAAAAGCAAAGATTTGCATAGGACAGACATTTGATAAATGAACAATAGGAAAGGAGAAACTAGTTAAAGCAAATAAAAAAATCTACACATTTCAGGAAAAATAAAAACCTGTACTCAACAATCATTTTTCTTTTGATAGGCTCCTTTATTTCAACATATGTATTGATGTGTTTCCTATATTCATTCCATGTGTTTTTAACATTTTTCTCAACATTGCCTCCTGGAAATCCCCGGTAGGAGGAATTCGAGATACTGATGTAACAGTTGAGTTAGTGATAGCTCATTGTTTACCTAAAATATAATATCCTGTCCTTTGGAGTTTGGGGCTTTATTTTTATTACTTAGACCTGACTTTGAGTCCCTAACCTTTTCTCTTCTTTAGCAATTTTTTTTTTGTTTTTATACTTGAACATTTTTATGGGGTATGTTTCAGGACTCTGGTAGAAACTATATTGATGTTTGTTTTCTTTGTCTAACCTTTACACTATAATTCCTCGTTGGATCACAAAATATGTCTTTCTCTTTGGCTCCCTTGGATATGACCTCTGAACTCTGGATAGAGGAGAAACCTTATTGTGTAGTGAATTTTTACCCTTGTTTATTCTGACCAAAACTTTTCCCAATGGGAAAGGATATTTCAGAGCTTCATTTTTATGATGGGCAATATGAAGATTTTTTTAAATTGATGTTTACATTTTATACACATAGACCATCCCAAATTTCATGTAACAACCTACACAGCCTAGTCAAATTTAGACAATGCAGATTTAATCTAAAGAAGCTAGTTCATCAGATCCATAACGAGGAATGAAATTGAAATGATAATAAGCAATCTTCCATAGTAGACCTTCTTTAAATATATTATGAATTGTGCCATACCTTTAGAGAAGAACTAATACTAGTGATCTTCAAACTATTCCAAAAAAATAGGAAGGGAAAGAATGCTACCATTTTTTTCAATGAAGCCAATACTGCCTTAGCAAAAACCAGAATGGACAGGGGAAAAAAAAAGAATGAAAGAAAATTATAGGCTAATTTCCTTGATGAACACATACTAAATAATTCTCAAAGTGGCGCTGTAGCCCAAGTGGTAGAGCACTCACCTTGAGCTGAAGAGCTGAGGGACAGTGTTCAGGCCCAGAGTTCAATCCCCATGACTGACAAAAAAAAAAGAAAGAAAGAAAAAAAAGAAGTCTCAATAAATATCTGCAAGCTGAATTCATCAACATATAAAAAAGACCACATACCATGATCAAGTTGGTTTCATTCCAAGAATGTTAAAAAAAAATCCTAAAGACTCCAGCAAAAATTCTAATGTCTGATAAACATTTTGACAAAGTAACAGGAAACAAACAAATACACAATATTAATAGCTTTTGTACATTTTAATCATAGATAGGCAAAAAAGTAATCAAGAAAATAATGTAATTCACAGTAGCCTCAAAAAATTAAGCAGGGATAACCTAATGAAGGAGGTGAAACTCTTCTGTACTGAAAACTATAAAACTTTGAAGAAAGAAATTACAGAAGACACTAGAAAATGAAAAGTTATACATTCTTAGAATAAATGTTATGGAGATATTTATACTACCAAAAAACAACCCATAGATCCAAAGTAATCCCTGTAAATACTCCAGTGTCATTTTTTCAAAGAAATAGAAAAATAAATACCAGAGTTGATGCCAAAAGATCCTAAATAGTCAAATCAATCTTGAGTCAATAAAACAATGTTGGAGGTACCGATACCTGCCTTACAATTATACTAGATAGCCATAGAAATAGTAATAAAAAACAGTATTGTTTTGTCACAAAAACAGACATCCAAGCCCAGGGAGTAGAATTGAAGATACAAAAGTTAAGCCAT
The DNA here is from genome assembly GCF_019054845.1 of Dipodomys spectabilis. Classification (NCBI taxonomy): domain Eukaryota; kingdom Metazoa; phylum Chordata; class Mammalia; order Rodentia; family Heteromyidae; genus Dipodomys; species Dipodomys spectabilis. The sequence goes on from NW_024870750.1 coordinate 6,763,786, forward strand.
TGGATCCTTATCTCTTACCCTGAACAAAATTAATTAGAAATGGATCCAAGAGCGAGGTACAGGTGACACATACCTGTCTAGCTACCCAAGAAGCTGAGATTGGAGGATTGTAGTTCAAAGCCAGCTCAGAAAATCCATGAGTCTCTTATCTCCAATTAACCATCAACAAAGTGGAAGTGGAGTTGTGGTTGAAGTGATAGAGCATTAACCTTGAGCAAAAAAACTCAGGGATAGTGCTCTGGCCTGAGTGAAAGCCCCAGGATTGGTGTGCACGCGCGTGCGCGCGCACACACACACACACACATACACACACAAGAAAATAAGGAAAAAAGATACAAACAAGGTCTGATACATTGAGATATAGTTAGAACTCCAAACATACAGCTATAGATACCATCTTTCTAAATTGCACTGTATTTGCTCAAAAAAAGAAGAGCAAGAATTGATTAAAGGGATTGTATTGAAATAAAAGCTTATGCAGTGCAAAGGAAACAATGACCAGACTCAATAGAATTGGATCTACAGAACAAGAGAAAATTTTTTCCACATATTCATCAGGGGAAGGACTAATACCCAGAATACAAAGGATTCCAAAAATTAAACACCAAAAGAGTGAAGTACTTCACACACTTGCATGACCATAAAATAATGAAAGTCCTTTAAAACTTTTTAAGGGAGAAGGGGTAATAAGAAGAAATAATAGAGGAACAAAATTTGAACAAAGTACATTATATACATATATAGAAATACCATACTGAAATTCTTTTGTACAATTAAAATATACTAATTATAAAGGAAGTTAGTTTGCAAAATGTATATTCATGGAACCAGCAAAAATGTTGCTATGTAAGTAATTGTTTTAATCAGTTGCAATTATCAGTTGCATTGCTACTGATAATTACATTTGTAAGGACTAGTTGTTTCATATTTTTCCAGCCACAGCATCCGCAATAAACAATGGCCCTTGGCACAGGAACTGAAGCCATTTAGAAAGTATGGGTTATGGAGCATAGTGGTTAATAGCATAGACAATGGAGTTGAACTGTCTGAGTTAGATGCCAAGTCTTTACCTGGGCACTGAAACACTGGACAAAAGTTGCTTTGCTTCTCTATTACTCTTTTCTCCCTTGCTTTTCAGAGGAGTCTTTGGGAATACTGATAAATTAAACACCTAAATTGCTTTAAACCATAGGCACAAAATAAATATCAATTGATAGTAAAACCCCATACATGATCTATGTACTTAATCTGGATAAGATAGTATTGTATGCATTTTACATGTTTAATTCCATTAATCCTCAGAATGATCCTATAAAATCAGAGCTGTTGTTCTTATATTAGAAATAAAGCAACTTAGGGACAGAGAGGTTAAGTATCAGGTCTCTGAGGTAGGATTGGAATTTTAATTCTTTTATTTTCCTTAAAATCTGTTTTTATGTTATTATTTATTGTTAATTTTATTTTTATTATCTTTAAGTAGCTGGACATAGGGGTTACAATTCAACATGTCAGTTTATAAGTGCAATGAATCTTGATTAATATCGCCTCTTTCACAGTTCTCCCCTAGAATTTTATTTTATTTATTTATTTATTTTTTAATTTAATTTTATTTTATTTGAGAACATACTGTACAGAGGGGTTACAATTACATGGGCAGGATAATGCATACATTTCTTACCAAGCATTGCAGCCTCCTCCTTTGTTTACCCTTGACCTCCCTTCCCAGCCTCCCCCCTCCCCCCCCCAATCATACCCCCCTCCCCCCCCCTCTCCCCCCCCCCCCCCCCCCCCCCCCCCCCCCCCCCCCCGACACCAACATTGTAAAGCTGGTTTTGACATGACATTTTGTACTTCTCATTGTTGCAACAGGTCCACCTGAATCCTTAAACGACTTGTTTGTCTCCATCTCCTCCACATGTTATACTGACATCAAATATAGTGAAAGCGGGGGTTACACTGTGGGGGAGGGACATACAAAGCAACAAAGAAATAATCTTATAAATGCGTTAGAAACACATGCATGAAAGAAACAAAAACATTAAAATACATATCTAAGGGTTCATTTTCCTAACATTACATTATCTGACTTTTTCCGCTTGACTCATACCTATACTAGATATTGCAAATAAGGGAAACCATGGGACCTATGTTTCTTTGGGCCTGGCTTACTTCACTTAATATAATTTTTTCCAAGCCTTTCCGTTTCCTAACAAATGGGGCAATGTCATTCTTTCTGATGGAGGCATAGAATTCCATTGTGTATATATACCACATTTTCTTGATCCATTCATCTACTGAGGGGCATCTGGGTTGGTTCCAGATCTTAGCTATGGTAAATAATGCTGCAGTAAACATAGTTGTGCTGGTAGCTTTAGTGTGGTCTTGTTTGTAAACATTAGGGTAAATGCCCAAAAGTGGGATTGCTGGGTCATAGGGGAGTTCTATGTGAAGTCTTTTGAGGAACCTCCATACTGCTTTCCAAAGTGGTTGAACAAGTTTACATTCCCACCAACAATGAAGTAAGGTTCCTTTCTGTCCACATCCCCTCCAGCATCTGTTGTTGTTAGAGTTCTTGATTTTTGCTGTTCTAACTGGAGTGAGGTGATATCTCAATGTTGTTTTGATTTGCATTTCTTTTATGGTTAGGGATGTTGAACATTTCTTCATGTGTCTATTGGCCATCCTTCTTTCTTCTTCAGAGAAGCTTCTCTTTAAGTCTTTCGCCCACTTACTTATTGGGCAGTTGTTTCTTTGAGGATTTGTTGTTGGGTGGTTTAATTTTTTGAGTTCCAAGTATATTTTAGATATGAGACCCTTGTCTGTTGTATGGCTAGTAAAGATCTTCTCCCAATCCGTGGGCCCCTAGAATTTTAATCTGAACACATAGCTCTCAAGTCTACAGGCTTACCTGCTTCACAATAATGAAAATTAATAGGAACTGTCATTATTTCAATTGGACCATTTCTATTTCTGGAAAGTAAAAATGTGTAAATTCTTAGCTTTAAGGTGGGCTTCATTGTATTTCTCATTAGTTTTTTCATCCAAGACTAGCACTCTATCACTTGAGCCACACCTCCACTTCTGGCTTTTTGCTGATAGAGAAGAATGTCTTGGTTTGTCTGCCTGGGTTGGCTTTGAACCATGATCCTCAGATCTCAACCTCCTAAGCAGCTAGGATTATAGGTAAGAGCTACCAGTGCCCAACATCATTCTGAGCATTTCTATAGGAGATTCACATCATCATGAATTTCCTCTTCTTTTTCCTCTCTGACTTGCTGGATTCTTTATTCTCTTTGGTATCCACACAGTCCATGGATGCTACATGAATTTCAGCATTCTTTGAGGAGAACTCATGCTCTCTCGAATGATACAATGAGAACCTTATTAGGAAAATCCGGAACCCCCTGTGCTGTTCTATACTGAGAACACATTATAGGCTCTGTGATATTTACAGTTGGATTCTTATGTAACCAATGACTTCAGGTTATTTTAAATACTATGTAGGAGGTGTGAAGTGTCTCATGAATACAGAAAGGCTATCTCGTTGCATTATTTAATACATCTTCTGATAAAATTTAGCTTTTCCTAATTACTACTCCGATTAAGCAATAAAAAACAAATCAATCTTTATGTTTTGGCATGGATACAAGTTCAATCATGCCTAGACCACTGTCCTAACCCTCGCTGTTACTCTCCCTTTTGCTGCCAAAGGAACCCAGAAAGTAGATACTCCAGGAATTCTAACAATCCAAATTGTCCCAATCTCCCCTTATGTCCTGGCACAATGAGACCATCTTTGCTCAGGCTACGCATGCTTATTGTGCACACTTATTACGCTGTCCTTCATTTCCAGGAGAGTCAGGCACAAAAAATGATTGAGCTGAACGAATTTGAGGCATTTCCCTGATGCCACATTTCCAATTGACAAAGCCAATCTCAGTGGGCTTACTATAGAGACCAACCTGGTCTTAAATTGAGTATCCTCCTGCCTCAGTTTCCCACATGCTGCAATGACAGGTGTCTGCTACCACACCTACTTTTGAAGCAATTTAAATTCAAGGATGTCAATGAAGAGATTTGAGAAGGCCTCCCTTTCTTTATTAAGCATGCTGTCTCCTAAATATCATGAATCCTATTTTGTATGTAGTAAAAGCAATGTTCAGCAATATTAAAGGCCAAGGCATATATATATATATATATATATATATACATATATATATATATATGTATATGTATGTATACATATACATGAGAAAAATGAATCACATTAAACTAAATATAGAGAACTCGCCTCTCAGAACTTTCCCTATTAGACGGCAAATAGTAAGATATATTAAATAGCCATGTAGGAATGCCTATAAACAAGAACAATGGTTTACCCAAATTTCACTCCCATATTAGCAGTGATAAATACACGGCCAGACATTGTAAAATATAAATTTAAATAGTTATCCCAAAAGAGGGGTCATGAACAAACATGTCCACAATTTAAAATTTTAAGCAAGAAGAACTAGCACAGGTACACTAATCGTGGTAAATAAAGAGCCTGAAATTGTTATATTTGAGAATAGATAATTATTTGTAAGGGAAAAAAATGGTCAGGAAATTACAAACCTAGCCTAGCTTCCTGGGGCATGTGTGGAAATACAAGTTCATTTCTCCATTATTAAGACATATAAAATTTAGCTGAGTTTGACAAGTCTGGTGGAGATATTTTTCGTTTGCATTCGATATGAATTGAAATCAAAATGAAGAGACCAGTGGTTTAGTCCTATCGAACTAAAAAAAAAAATCTCCTGGCTTTTAGTCATATCAGACTAAAAAAATATCCCCTGGCATTCCAGGAGATTAAAATAAGGAGACTAAAACACTGAATATGACCTGGTCATTAATTTCTCAGAGCAAAGTCATTCAGAGACAGAGAATTTAAGAGTCAGATTTAATGAATTGCTACCTATATATCTATGTCTTTAGTTTGGCTTTACATCAAGACAGATTCTAGAAAAAATCTTTAATTCACCAATAGCCATCTATTAAGAAAATCACCAAATCTCCTTAAGCCTCTGTTTTTATTTTTTGAATTTTAATTTAATTTTATTTTATTGGTCCATCTTGGGGCTTGAACTCAGGGCCTGGGCACTGTCCCTGAGCTCCTTTGCTCAAGGCTAGTGCTCTACCAATTTGAGCCACAGCTCCATTTCTGGTTTTCTAGTGGTTCATTAGAATAAGAGTCTCTTGGAATTTGCTGCCTGGACTGATTTTGAACTACCATCCTCAGATCCCAGCCTTCTGAATAGCTAGGATTACAGGTGTGAGCCACCAGCACCTGGCAAGTCTCTTACCTGAAACAATGAGGATATGTCCTAGTTTATGTAGGACATTATGCCTATAGCTTAACATTACTTCTAGGAGGGAAAAGTACTATAAATGCTAAGCCACATTCTACTCCTTCTTCCTGCCCCTTACTTAAATAAGATAGAACCTTTTTGCTTATTCAGTGTCAGAACTCAGAAAAGAGATTCAGTTAAGTTATTGTACAGTTTCCAGCAGTACTGAACTTGGTTTTTATTGTTTTTCTTCTGAATGATTGGCTTTCTGATTGTGTGATGCCTCTGCTGTCCTGGTAGTTAAATATTTTGTTTATTTTTCTTGAAGCAAACTCAACTCAAACCAGCCAAAGTAGAAAAGAAGATGTTTTGACTTCTACAACAGTACCAAAGATGAGTATAGCAGTGTGAGCTCCAAAGGTTCAAGGGATATCATCTGGCTTTCTTCTCCCCATCTATCACTTCTGCCTCTCTCGTCCTGCATTGGTGGTGGGGTTGGCTCTCCTAGGTTCATACCATCACAACATCCAAAACAGTTTATCCAATACATTGGAAAAAAAATGTGTCCATCCTATTTGCAAACCAGTATCAGGGGGGAACTCACAGATGGAGAGAGTAAAGGCCCTCTAGGGCCATATTGCCCACATTGTACTGATTTGTAGGCTAATCCCTGTGGAGTCTGGAGGCTTAGTTACATTGCAGAGATGCAGAGTGAGGGTGTACTGATTTACAACTCCATCCAAAGAACAAGAAAGAGAGTGGGGCATGGACAAGCATTATCGAAGGCCTTTAAATGGTGTTGGGGAGTAAAACAGCAATTAAAATTAAACCTTGGACAAAAATAATAAAACACTGGACAAATGTTCACCAACTTAGCATTCTCTAGAACGGAGAAGTTAATTTCTTGTGAGGTATGGTGTCAACCATCGGTAAATCAGAGCAGACACACTCATTTGCTTTCATGCTTTGTGATTGTGAGAATTTTATGCTTGAAAGGATAATAATATCTCAAGAATTTACTTAGGTTCGAGAGCAAAAGTCACAATGAGTATGATTTAGTAATGGTTCTGAGCATAAAGATTCAGTGAAACAGAATTCAACAGTATAGTGGTTTTGTGTGTAAGAAGCACATTGTTGTTAAATATTCTGAAATTATGACAGGATGATAAATCAATTAAAAAATTCTCTCTCTCCTTCCTTCCTTGTTTTCTTCCCACTTTCCTTCCTTCTAGCATCTGAGTTTGAAATGTACACCTTACATTTGCTCTGAATCTGTTCACCTTACTTGTACACTTGGTACTCTACCACTTGAACCTCACCTCCCCAACTCCAGGGGGATTTTCACTGATAATTTTGGAGACAGAATGAATCTCTTGGACATTTTTTTCCATGGTGAACTTCAATCTTCAGTCCCCTAGATCTTAACTCCCTAGTAGAGAGGATTATAGGCATGAACCACTAATATCCAGCAGCATTTCTATTTTTACAGGTGTTATATTTAGCAATACTTTGAATAGAAAAGAAATAAAGGTTGAGTTGCATATTTTATGGCATATCAGTTATCCCTGCCTGAAGAGAAGCATACTGCTCCTTCCACTGCAGAAATACAAGAAGATGGAGAGCCACAGGGCCAGATGGACGAAAACTAGATCAGAGAGTTTCTGTAGAAGAGCCGTGTCTTCAGAAGTTTCCTCTTTGCTTGCTTTTTGGCTTGTTGGCTTCCTTATTCCCTTTGCTATCTACACATACCATAGATGCTATATAAATTCAGTCCTTGTTTGAGGAGGACTAATGTTCTATAAAATGACATAATGAGCACCTGATTAGGAAAGTACCCTAAGGTTCTATTGAAGTTTTGTGCACAGAGGTGACACCTATTGCCTCCATAAGACAGATGACTAAAAAATAGGATATTTAAACATTGAAGTATACATTCTAGTCAACATTAAAGAAGAAGAGCTCAACTTGATTGAATGTTGAAAGGGGTGACACGGGTCAAGATGTATTGTATTCATAAACTGCTTCGTTAAATGGCAACTCCTATGTACAAACTACTTACAGCTAAGGGGAAAAAAACATGCAGCAGGGCACCAGTGGCTCATGCCTTTAATCCTCTCTACTAAGGAGTCTGAGATCTGAAGATCACAGTTCAAAGCCAGCCAGGGCAGGAAAGTCCATGAGACTCTTATTTCCACTTAACCACCATAAAAACCGGAAGTGGCTCTGTGGCTCAAGTGGTTGAGCATTCGCCTTGAGCTGAAGAGTGCAGGGACATCGCGCAAGCCCAGAGTTCAAGCCCCATGACCAACAACAACAACAACCACAAAAAGGTGTAGGTTGCTTTGGCATACTTTGAAAGTTTATGGATCAAGCAGAAGTGGTTGAATGATTGTTGAACACTGAGAAAGACGTGGCTTTATATTAGCAAGCTTTCCCATTAGTATGCTAAAATGTCTGGCACAATTAAGTTGTAAAGAGCAATGGTTGCTTTTATGAGGGCAGCAGTACAGGGCAGGAACACCTCGCAGAACAAACTACTGACTTCATAAAGCAGAAAGCAGAGTGTGAGACAGAAAAGAGTAGAAGTCCCACAGTGCCATTAGTGGAAAGCCCTCAGTGACCTAGGAGCCTCCCATTAGGCCCCAGTACGTTCACATACTGGCCTTTGAGTAGCGTCCAATTGTTACTAGCATGCTGGTATCACAAACTCATGCGTGCTTAAGTCACTGCCTTTATTTCTCAGTAGTCCAGGTACTATCTACACACAGTAAACCCAGCCAAATACAAGACTGAATAATGTATTTCAGAACCTGGTTTTCAACATTGCATACTATTCCCAAGGAATATTGTCCCAAGGAATTAAGTTTTTCTCCCCAAAATCATAAAATCTTTTGAGAACATAGTTTATTCACATGGGGATGTACAGACTCTTGAGCACTCATCAATACATAATTGTCATAGCAGTTATTAAAAAGGTAATTGAAGGATTAATGCTATTACTCAGTTGAAAAGAAATAACACTGGTGCTGAAATGTCAGCATGAATAAAATGAATACAAATATATGGATATTCTGAAAAGAAGCCACAATATTCATTTATAAATGATCTGGCTTAGATAAGAAGCATTTGCTTAAACTATAGATAAAAGCCACAACAGTAAGTAGTGATTAATACTACTAGCATGTCTGAATTTTGTGTGTGCATTAATTTTATTCTTTTAAGGGTCCCTTTTGTGACAAATAAATTGAGAGGGTGAGAGACAATGCAAACATTATCCTTGTTTAAACACTCTGAGATTGAACAGAAGCTAACCACTTGCTCTGAATTGCTTAACTATCACAGTGTTAAGCCTTACTGATTACTTGTAAACCTAATAGTTATTTAATTTTCTCATTTATTATACCACTATTTCTATTAGGAAGAACATAATATGCCAGAACTTGTCTCAATATTTCAGTCAGATTCTAGAGGAATATAAAATATTGTTAGAATTCTTGCTGTTAAGACAGGTGCACCCTGAGTTAGGCAAAGGCTGAAAACGCAGTCAAGGAAGAGATAAAGCATATGAAAATATACAATTTTGCAAAATGCTAAGTTCTCTGTCTCCTAAAGTACGTGGAGAATTAGAATCAGGATTATAAAAATAATGGAAGTTATTTTATTTATTTTAATTTTATTGATGTGTGGCTTAGGGGCTCTTCTGGTGCTGAATGTAAAAGGAAAATAGAGCAAAACAACCCCCTTCCCCCAATGCCGATGTGCTGCAGCAGAATTGCATAACTATGTTCTGGTGTAGCTTCATGGGCTTACAGTATCCCCATCACAGAAACCATGGCAACAGCAGTAACCTCCTCTGTAGCCTTAAAAATGCAAGTCCCTGGTGCCACAGCTCCATTAGAGCCAATGTAAGAGAAGACTTGCTTTATTTTTTAAATAGGTACATAAATCTTTTAAATAACCCACAAACGGAAGACTGATAATGTCTCTCATTAGACCTCCTTCAGTATTATTCCATGGTATCTGTGTTGGTTTGAGACTCATTATATTCTGCCTCTGTTTCAACTCCAATACATTCGTCAGTTCCTTTCATTTCTCCAGGCTGGATCCAAGCTCTGAACACACTCCGTAGCAGGTGGAAATGCCATTTTTACATGAGGTCTTTCTAGGCATCATTACCCATGCCCTCTTTATTGTTGTGTGTAGCCTTTCTTAATAACTGAGGTGGAAAGTCTCTCTTGCTCTTCAGATTGGCTATCATCAAGGAAGAGTGGTACCAATAGAGATGAGAAAAGAGAATTTAGACTAAAATTCTAATGGAGAAGCCCTTGAAGTTTACTGGAAATTGCTATTTGTGATTATGTTTCCGTCATGTACCTCGCCACCTATGTGTGGCTCAGTCACGTATACTGCCACCTGCATGTGGCCTCTTTCCTTTATAAGCTATGCTGTGAGAGAGCTTGATTACTATGCTTCACTACCCAATGAGTGGGACGTAGTCGCCATGCAGCTAATAAAAACTCCTTGCCCTTTTTATCTGAGTCAGTGGATATATTTGCAGGAAATATATTTGTAGGAGCTAAGATTCTACAGACAGTCTCTGAGACTCTTATCTCCAATAGACTACTCACAAAAAGCTGGAAGTGGTGCTATGGCTCAAGTGGTAAAGCACTAGCCTTGAGTCAAAGAAGCTCAGGGACAGTACCTAGGCCCAGAATGCAAGCCCCAGGACCCCAGCAAAAAACAAAAAAGAAAAAGAAATTACTATATGATATGCACACATGGCATGGTAATATATTCTAATTGTTCCCTCTCTATCTTTTAGCTCTTTTTTCCATATTCCACCTTTATATTTCTTTTAAACTCTACATTACAGTGTTATCATTATTATTTTAGGTAGTTGTCTTTTTGAGTGAATAAAATATATTATATATATATATATATATAAAACAATTTTTATTGTAGTCTTTCTGGACTTCCCTCTCTTTGTCTGGCTTGAAGTTTATGACTGTGATCTTCTCTCTGCCTGAGGAACTTGAAGATTGCTTGTAGTATAAATCTGCTGGCAATCATTTCTCTTTGTGTTCATTTCTCTGAAAACTATTTCTGTTCAGTCTTTGTTTCTGTGAGAGCTATTACGGGCTAGATAGATTGGTAGGATTTATGTTTGTCAATACAGTGTTTACATATGACAGCCAACTTGTCTTCAGTCAAGTGTCTCTTCCTATTGCACTCTGTCACTAGTGAGACAGTTTATGGCTCTGGTTTTATTCTCAGAAGAGTTTGCTCCATTTTGAATATCAGGGTAACTAGTTTCCATGTGACATTAGCTCTGCAATGAACTTAGGAAGAATTATGATATTGTTATTTGCCAGGCTTTTCTTCATTGTTTGGCAAAAAAGAAAAATCCTCCCAGGCAACTTTATACATTATGATAGTTTGGTTCATTGATTTTTGACTGTTCTCTTTAGTCATAAGATCCATAAAACCAAACAGGTATTTCCTAAATGTAGGAAGTGGATGCCCTTTACTCTTCTGTGGCTCTCATTGACCCCAACCCCCATTCTCTATTCTGGCAAGTTCTCCATTGTGTGTTTTGGTTTTGTTTTTCCTTTGTTGTGGTCTCTGTTACTATTGCTCCAAGTCTTTTCCCTCTCTCCATGTCCTTTACATCTGCCTCTTTTCTTCTTATGATAGCCCAGCATGTTTCAAATGCTTTGAATTCTTCACCCCCCCATTTGATGCTAAGTTTCTCACTCATCCCACATTGGCTCATAATGTCCAAATCTATCATAAATAGCAACTTGACTCTGTTAAGCTAGCATTTTGGGAAAGCTGTAGAACTTGAAACTTAGAGCTCCTCATTTTTTAAATAGTATCTTCTTCTAGTTACCTTTTAGAGAAACTACCTGCTCAAATATAACTCATGTGTATTGTATAAGAGTGATAATAAACATCATTCAGAACTTTATCATTTAGCAACTTTTCCCACAGAACTCAGTCTTCCCTTTTATCTATGATTCACTAGGGAACCATCACATTAGCTTAAACATCAGCTTCTTCAGTTCCCAGCTCTTGAATAATTGCTTTGCTTTCCCAACAGAGTCGCTTTACCTTGATCTATTTTCTTCTTTTCTAGCTCTTCTTTAATTTTCCTCTATATCTCAGATACATTATGTTTTCTCTCTTAAAGTTGCTTTCTGTAGTTTCTTCTTTCTTCTAGACAATATTCTGAGTCGCAGACTACACTGAAATTTATTAATAAAATAAATGATTTCTAAAGGAAATAATACTATGCTTACATCCTTGTACTATCTGAACAAGATGTATATTAGGAAATAATAAAATCTCCCCTCGCCAGCCACATAAGAAAACACTGAAATCTTAAAGGAAGCAGCTTCAGTGGACAGTATGACTCTCTTTGGAATTTGAGAAATAATTCTAGCTCAGCATTCAGTGATAGAAGATGCACACCTCCAATATATTCTATAGTGTTTTGTTGCATTGCCTTTGGACCTTGAAGAAATCAGGGAGTGAGTCTAGAAAGATGTAATTGGTTTGCACAGCTGATATTTTACATTTGGATTAAGTTTAAAATGAGGATTAAGTTTAGAGTGTGAAGATTTGCATACAAATTTGAATTTACAGAATTGTTTTGTAACTTGTTTTTGAAGTTACGGGGTTCAAACCCAGGGCTTCATGCATATTAGCTCAGCTCTACTGCTGAGAGCTACATCCCAAACCCCAAACCTAATTTTTCTTTAAGATGTAAGGGAGGTGCTATGAAGCCTCCTGTTAGTATGACAACACAATTATCTGTGAATGTATAGCAGCTTTATTCTGTGTTTCTTCTTCACACACTCTCATTCTTTGGATAACTCCCAGAGCTATTGCCTTAGAGATTGGCCTCCAATGGAGACAAATCCAATTTCAAAGACTTAAGAAAGAATCAAAACAATCACAATTGAGAACTTACAATTTAAGAGATGATGCCTATATTCCACCCATAACTTGCTCCCATGGCATGGAAGTTCCCCTAAATGTAATAATTAGAATGATCTTTAATTATCATTAAAACTAGAATCTGATTAGCATAAATAAGGGTGCCACCAATAATTTATTAAGCTATAATCATATAACAAGACTGCTCTGGTTAAACCATGATAGGATCAAATTATTATACTCATGAACATTACCTCAGTCAATTAGCTCATAACAATTACCTGTAACTGCATCTTCCTTATTAAACAAATTTATAGCTAGCTGTTGCTTTAACTTACAACATTTATTCATGTGCTCATCACTTAAACAAATGGTAGGTGCGAGTCTTCTTTCTAGTTCTGCATATATGGTGAAAAACACACAAAATCTGTGGTCTCAGAGTGACAATAAGACAGGACAAGGGCAAGGGAGTGATAGTTCAACTTTGCATAAAGTTGTTAGAAAAGACCTCACTGACAAAGAGGTGGTAAAACAGACATCACAACAAAACAAAGGGTGTAAGTGTCTAGGGGAGAGATTTTTCAGGCAAGAGCAAATGTGAATGCCTTGATAATGCCCGTTAATTCAAGGAAAATTTAATAGTCTGCTTAGCCTACAATCAGATAAACAAAATAACCACTAAGTGGCCAAGCCAAGTATACAGTAAACCATATCAAATACATTGAAAGTTATAGGACTGGATTTCATTTCTTCTGTTGAGATTCCTCTTTGGCATGATAAAAAAAAATGAAGAAAGCATCAAGGTAAGGTCAAAACACTATTTGAATTATGCCAGAAATCTGAGTATGGGTTATGATAAATGATTATTTCTGAATCTGAATTCTAGACTCCAAACTCTTTCTTACTTTTCCTTATGCTTCCAGCCTTTCCTTCTAGTTCTTTTCTGACAATTAGTCTCTGTTTCAGTCAGCCTTGCATTACTATCACCAATTACTGAGATCAATCAACTTGAAAGATGGAAAGGTTTACACTGGTCTTGTTTCTTTGAGCCAGTGGTAGCAAGTGCTTGGTGATAAAGAGCACTTCTAGGCTTTTATTTATTGATGTGTTCTGCCCTGGTTTCCAAACTGCTTGACCTCAGAACTATGTTCTCTAGAACTCAGAGTCTTCAATCTTCCCCTTCCACTCCTCTATATCATACAGCAGGATCTGTGTGCACTGGTAAGCAACCCTGAGAGGCTACTACTACTGCATAGAAATAGCAAAGTTCATCCCTATCCTCACCATCAGAAATGGGTGTCAGAACTCTTCAAGCCATTGCATTTTACTTTGAAATGTCTGTCATTTGCACAAAATGAAATGAGATAGCATACTCATGCAGTAAGATAAAGGAAGTGACTTTAGTGCCCCACATCTAGGCATCAAGGTACAATAGAAGCCACCCAGCATTCACGATAAACTGGTTTTGTCTAGTTGTTCATTAGATGAGGAATCCTGGAGGCAGACTGCTTTGCATTCTCTACCCTAGGGGAACAACATCTGCTGGACTAAAGTGCAGTCCTTAAAAAGGGACAGGAATAGAGCCTGAGCTTCCCAGCAGACCTTTCTCATCTCTGGGCACTGCACTGCCAGCCAACTAACTATAGCTCAACAACGTTCTAGTTGTTACTGAAAACTAGAAAGAAGGGGCAAGAATGAGCCAGTGCAAGGACACTCACAGAATGGACCAGCCCACAGCACCTGCCTGTCATAAAATAAACAGCACGAAATAACAGTTCTATACCTGCTATTGGGTCATCATCCTGATTCTCCAGTTCAATGTATCATACTACAACCTCATCTTGTCTGGTTCACTTCATAAAAATGGATAATTACCTAAAATATAGTCTGTACAGACAATTTTCCCACTGTTTCCCCTGGACTTGGAGTCTATTGAGGTTATGGTTGACTCTGGCCAATACATATTCTATCAATAACAAAAAGATTTTTTAATTGTTTCAATACTGGGGTTTGAACTCAGAGCCTTGTGCTTGCTGGGCTGGCATGCTACCATTTGAACCATGCCCCTCATCTGTCTTTTTTTTTTTTTTTTGCTTGTTAATTAGAGATGGAGTCTTATGAGCTTTTCCACTCAGGCTGGCTTCAAACTGAGATCCTTCAGATTTCAGTCTCCTGAGTGGTTAAGTCATGAGCCACTGGGTCTTAGCAAGCAAGAAGATGTTTAAAGTTTTCTATCCATACACAAATCGATGCTATAACATTTCACTATTCAGGATCAAGAAAATGTGGTGTATATACAAAATGGAATTCTATGCCTCCATCAGAAAGAATGACATTGCCCCAATTTGTTAGGAAATGGAAAGGCTTGGAAAAAATTATATTAAGTGAAGTAAGCCAAGCCCAAAGAAACATAGGTACCATGGTTTCCCTTATTTGCAATATCTAGTATATGTATGAGTCAAGCAGAAAAGGTCAGATAAGGTGATGTTAGGAAAATGAACCCTAAGATATGTATTTAAATGTTTTTTTATTTCATGCATTTGTTTCTAACGCATTTATAAGATTATTTCTTTGTTGCTTTGTATGTCCCTCCCCCACAGTCTAACCCCTGCTTTCACTGTATTTGATGTCGGTATAATTTGTGGAGGGGAAGGGGAAAAACAAGTCATTTAAATAAGGATACAGGTGGACCCGTTGCAGCAATGAGAAGTACAAGTTGTCATGTCGAAAACAAACTTTACAACTTTGGTGGGGGGGGGGGGGAGGATTGAGTGGGGGGGCTAGGAGAGGCTGGGAAGGGATGTGAAGGGTAAACAAAGGAGGAGGCTACAATGCTTGATAGGAAATGTACTCATTATCTTGCCCATGTAATTGTAACCTCTCTGTACAGTATGTTCACAGTAAAAATAAAAAGTAAAAAAGAAAAAAAACATATTTCACTATTCATAAGACAATGTCTTAGTTCAACGTCATGAGTTACTCTGGGGCCACAAATAAATATTTCTTAGCCATTCTCATACCTTGGCCTGTGCAGGATCACTCCAGAATCCAGCAAGTCAGAATCTTAGCACTTCTGTAAACCATCCAAGGCACACTAGCTGGGATTTTATTGTTGGATTGATTTTATTTTTACTGGCAGATGTAGCTCAGTAATGTCCATAATTCAATTATAATATATATTATATATTTAAATTTATTATATTAAGCATTATATGACATTAATATAAATTTAGCATGTTAATACTATACATATATATCTTGACACTCTTAGCTCCAGTACATTTCTGAAATATTAATGACCAAAAAGAAAATAAAATATAACATGCATTTCAAAATTTCTTTTCACCACTGTGAAACATAGATACTTTCCTCAGTATGACATTGATCAAGATGCATTATATTCATAATCTGACTTGTTGAATAAAACCTCTTTGTAAAACTATTTAGAATTTTTTAAAACTTCTTCAAATGAAATTAAACAATAAATGTAACAATAAAACAAAATACATTAGATATTAATACAATACATAATATACTTAAAATTTATTCATATTTTGGAGCTTTGAGAATGGACCACATTCTAATGTATGCCATTTGTTTTCATAGTATCTAGCCTAAGCTTTTCATAATGTAAATTTTGTCCAAAACACTCTCACTTTTCAGTGTTAGGTTTCCAAAATAGGAGCAGGTAATTTGTCTCCATTTCAGCAAATGCTTGCCTCTTACAATGTAGCCATTCTTTCTTCTAGAGAAGAGAAAGCCATAATCCCTTTCTAAACTTTTCAGTCTGACTAGGGAAAGTGGATAAAGGCAATTCCCTGTGTATGCTACTTATACTCTCCAATCTGTATGAAAGCAAGTGTCACAAGCAAATAAAAATAGGGAGGAGTAGTGCTCAAGTTTGTTCAGCTGATAGAAGACCACAAATATACTAAATCTATAGATCTGGAAGAGGCAAAACACTGAAGTCAATCTGCTAAATATTTGCAAATTCTCTACTTTCTAAAGTAAATGGCAAGTCTTTGCTAGGCAAAGTCAAACAGACTTGCTATTAATTACCCAGGATGCATTCCCATACCTAAGCTAGTGGCAACGATTGTGGCTTTTAAATCTCTTTTCCTATCTCTCAGCATAGAGGATAGTCCCCCATGCAATGTGGGCATCCTGTGCATGTCTGTTTAGATGGCAAGTGCAGATCATTTCCATTTTCTGACTAGGACTGCTTATTCAAGGGCATGCATGTGCCCTGACAGATGGCAAAGCTCTGTGTGATTTTATTGAAGAAACAAGGCCTCTACTATTGCTACTCTGCCAATAGTAAGGTTCCTGTAGCTTGACATTATAAAAATGTCGATTACCTGCCTGAGCAAAACTGGTCTCACCTTTTAGATGGTCTCTTTTGTATTTGCATGTGGTCCTGGCCTCAGAGCAGGTGGCATGGATGAGCCTAAGGCAGTCCTACAGAAAGGGCCTAGATTGATTTGCTGTGTTTAACCATGCTGATGATATGGATGGTGCCTCTGAATTCCTGACAGGAACGTTAACTTTAGTGGTCTGGTAAAACTCCAGACAAAGTTGTTATGATCTGAGTTCTGCCTATCAAACACTTCCTACCATTTTCAACTCATCTTAAATATATTGCTTCATTGTCTTCCAGAGACATTTTATGTGACTATACAAGTTTGATAGAATAAATGCCAATGAGCTTCTGACATACATAAGTTTTAAAAATTACAATTCTTCCAAGAGTTAAATTACTTGTATTCATTTTCTTCATCATCTATTTATAAAACATTTGTGATGGTTTTAAATAAATAGGTAATGGCAACAAATTGAAAACCAAGTAGACAATGGCTACAAAGGAGAAATAACGCAGACGTTGTTTTGTATTTTCTATGATGAGCTTTCCTCTTCTTTCTCCTTACACTATTGATCAGGGTTCCAACTCTCATTCAGAGTTCTTGTCAGACACCTAGATTTTGGTCTTTGGTAGGAATCTTTACCCAGAGGTGCTCAAGGTATCTTGGCCCTCAAGTCTGGAAACATTTTCATGATCTGTTCTCTTTTCTTCTTTTCTTCTGTTTCTTCTACCATCAGGTTGCCAAGTCAAGAGTCATCCTATATCCATTACTCATCTCCACTTCTTGGTATGTCAGAGTCCTCATCATCCAGTGAGCTTAGGGTTCTGAGCCCTTCATTCTGAGCCTTCTCCCATCTTCTCTGCTGTTACTTGGGTTCTGGTGCTGAGCACTTCTCTCCAGGCAGCTGAAATGCTTCCCAGTGAAGGCCTCAATTCCATGTTTTAGACCACTCGATTCTCTTGCTTGCTACTGCCAGGAACATCCATGTGTTCAGCAGATGGCTTGAAGTCAAGAGTACAAGCTGTTCTCAAGGAAAACATTTTTAACTTTTATAATATGAAACCTTGTGGGCAAATGAGATCAAGGAGCCAGTTTCAGGAAGAAAGATGGCCTACCAAACATTGGCATGTAAGAAGGATTGTTTAAAACAAGAGAAGGAAAAAATTAAGGGCAGTGGAAAGATTATAAATGCAAACGCTTCCAAATCAAGGTGAGCAACCTTGATTAAGAAGTAATGTATCCAGAGGAAGGCATTCCAAACAATTTGGTGTACACTTAGTGGTGTGACAAAAGTTCTATTCGCACGCTTATTTATGATCCAAAGCTCCTGCAACCGAGTCCAGCTACAGAAACACAAACTTTTAAATCATATTAAACCCCATAGTTGTACTTTTCTCCTTCTGGATGACCTACAGGATATTTTTTTTACCTCCCAGTGAGTATTTTAGTATTTGAGTATCCATTTAACTTTAGCGTATCTCTTCTTGCAGGTAGTCACCTGCTTTAAAGTACACCAACCATCTTTAAGAAGAAACATTTGAATTTGACCATCTGTTCCCATAAGTAATGGGAATGGCCTGGCAATGACCTGCTGCCCTTTGTAATTTGTGCCACCTGGTAACTGAGCTTTGCAGATGTACCCATTCACCATTCAGAGCAGGCAGTGTTCAGCTGGTGAAGTGGAATGGTGAGGGAGAATAGTATGGTTGCCAGGTACCTGTGATCACTTGATGAGCACTTGAGTGGAAATACATCTGTGCTGTGTCGTTTCCAGTCTCAGGAGACAACTGAGAAAATGATATCACTAAAGCTGCTACAGAGAAAAGAAAAAACAGAAAGACGTTTATCTGAAGTGCTTCAGTTAGATGTCTTTCTCTTGATCATAGGAGAGTTGTTAAATGTAACACCCCTAACATTACTGTCTGCAGATAACTAGAAAAGTGAGTATTACAGTTTAATCACTTGAAATGAATTTTTGGGTACTTTCCATGCTTAGAAGCTACATATTATGCTCTACCACACTTTTTAAGAATTGTCCTAATTTTTAAAGGTGGTTTAAACAAACAGCATCTCCTGGTCAGCACTATTTTTGTAACCTGTCCCCTAGCACCCTAACATGCTGTATATTTTAATAAGAAAAACTAGTATGTACATATGTATGGATGGATTGATAAATACAGTATTTTTGCAAGAAACAAATCATTTAAAAAGCAATAAGCAATATGATAACAAACTCTTTGAACTTTTGTTTATCTGTTCACATTGAAGGACAATTTGGCCACCAGCAAGATTTTCAATTGGTAATTTTTTTTCCATTTAGCATATGAGTAAATCAACTTACTACTTGTGGGTTATAAACTTTGTATGAGAAAACTGCTGCTAATTTAAAGATTTTCAAGATCCCTTGTATGTCTATGTTATTCTCCTGTTCATGGTTTTAGTAAGTTTTTTTTTTTAAATTTGCCAATTTGCTGTTCAAAGAATCAACTTTTAAAGTTTATTTTAAAAATTGTGTAATCTATTTCCCTTTCCTTTTGCTAGCTTTGACTTGAAATATTAGGTTTATTTTAGAACTTTCTTGCCTTTTAGTGTATTTATAAATTTCTTCCTCAGTACTATTCTCACTGTGCCATACATATTGAGCCATGATATTTTCATATTAATTTATCTCAAGTATTTTCTAATTTCCCTTGTTATTTCTCCTTTGAGCCATTGGCTCTTTGAATATACATTGTTTAATTTCCAGTAATATCTGAATTTTCTAGTTTTATTTCTATTATTTATTTCTAATTTCATCCGACTGCACTTGAATAAGACATTTTATATGGTTATTCTGTGTGTGTATATGTGTGTACCTGTGCGCGCATACCCGCACCATTTCTGGGGCTTGAACTCAAGTCTAGCATTCTCCAAAGCTCGACTTCTGGCTTTTTCTTTTTTCTTTTTCTTCTATGTGGTTAACTGAAGATGAGTCTCACAGACTTTCCTGCCCAGGCTAGCTTTGAACCATGATCCTCAGATGTCAGCCTTCTGAGTAGTGAGGATTCATAGGTGCAAGCCACTGTTGTCCAGCGATATATATATTTTTTAATTCTATTGGTATTTAATTTGCTACCTAACATACCATTCATTCTGGACAAGATAACATATGCATTTGAGAAGAAACTGAATGTATTGTGGCTGGATAGACTACTCTGCGTATATCTGTTTGATATAGTTTGTGAAGTGTGGTGTTACAATCTTCTGTTGTTTTTGTTATCAGATTATTCAAGTTGGGGTGGAGGAGAATGAGGTATTATAATCTCCATTTGTTATTGTAGAATGATTTTTCTCTTCAAAGCTGTTTTTTCATGTATCTTTCTTTTTTTTCAGGTAAGGGGTAGACTTGATGGGACCAGGCCAGGTTGACACTCCACGTGGCTGGGAAAGGCCTGGGAAAGACCTGAGAAAGAGAGAGAGCTGGGTAAAGAGGTTGGAAAGAGAGAGCACTGGGAAAGAGGTGGGAAAGAGCTGGGAGAGAGCTGGGAAAGAGCTGAGAAGTAAAGAGCTGAGAAAGAGCGTCTGGGCCTGGGCTAGGGCTTTTCTAGAGTATGGGCAGAGAAAGGTGTTGCCACATCAAATTCAGATGTGACCTCAGCGGATGCAGATGTGACCTCTTCCAGGTGTCCCAGTTGCCTAGGTAACACAGGTACTGGGCAGAGACTTTGTTGTGAGGAGGGTGGATTCTGCTCAACATCCAGGAACGGACCTTACATTCCAGCCTTTTAATAATCATGAAATAGGGCACGGATTCTCTCTGGCTACTTCCTGCTGACAAGGGACATTGACATTAGGGGTAAAAGGCTGGAATTTGGTCCCCTCCCAGAGAGGTAGTGACCAGCAGCTGTCCCTTGGTGGCGTGAATCCTTAGATGAAGTCTGGAGAAGTCTCATGAGGCATTGAGGGGCTGAAAAATACTAGAGAGCAAATAAATGGCAAGAGGAAGGATTTGGGGCTGAAAAATGTTGGTAGAAATGTCCCTAGGTACTTCTGACATCTGGCGACTAGGTAGAGGGGAAGTCAGGTAACAAAGACAAGAATATAAATTCCTGTCCAGTTAATAGGTAGACAGGTATGGACACTAGATGGGCAGGCTTCCTCATTCTATTGACCTCTGGCTCTGGTTAATTTTGAAAGGGCAGACACAAATTTGCTGATATGACATCATCTCCTCTTACTCCTATCCATGGTCCCTTGTTCCCCAGACTGGCTGAGTCTAGGTGCTTGTTGCTGGGATGGCTTGTTATAGTTGGTATTCAAGGAGGATTGAACTCAAGGCCTGGGCACTGTCCTTGAGCACTTCTGCTCAAGGCCAGCACTGAACCACTTTGAGTTATAGTACCATTTGCAGTGTTTGCTGGTTCGAGATGAGAGTCTTGAGCCATGCTTCCAGCCTGGCTCTTTGCAGGTTAGTTGGGAGATGGAGTCTTAGAGATTTTTCAGCCCGGGCTGGCTTTGAACTGCAATCTTTGCCACAAAAGCCCTTTATTATTTCCAGTTAAAGCAACAAGGAGATCAAATAGAATAGAGCTTACCTGGTCCTTATCAAGAATTGACCAACAAATATTCTGCAATGACAAAACTTGTTAGATGTGATGAGAATTTTAGCACAGATAGGCCCAGTATTTTAGAACCATGTAGTCAGCAATAGAATACACAACACAAAACAAAAAAGACAAAACTTAAAACCTAAAATTTTTGACAACAATGTGTAGACATCTTTGCTAACAAAGCATATCAGATGGTTGGGCCTCACTTACCAGGGCCTGTGAAAAGAGCAACTTGTTAGCAAGGCACCTTAGAATAGATGGATGGAGTGGTAAGCTTGGTGGAAGGTTAAGGGTCAGATGGGGCCAAACCCTTAACCCACCATGTGGCCAAGATGGCGAACTCAAGATGGTGAAAGAATGCAAAGAAACCCTGAACAAATATATCAAGTCTACATTGGCTAGCCTTTGAGAGGGGACCTAGAGGGGGGTCCCTGGGACCCAGCCTGCGTCGCACTCTTCAGGACACAAGCCGAAATGTGGTAGACAAGAGAAAGGGAGAGATAGGGAAAGTTGGACATGAATGGCAGAGAGAGAGCAAAGAGAGCCTGAAATTAAGCAGACTTCTGACCATTTACCATTGCAGTAGCAAAAACTGTGTACAACTGAGAATGGCATAAAATTAGGCTCTCTGGCTTTCCAGGGAGTGCAGGAGGCATTTCAAAGGGGTTTCATGGCTCAGGCATGACTCCCATCACCCCATTAAATGCGTAGGAGAGTCAGTCTGGTGAGTGAAGAGGAGCTGACCAGGCAGAAGCGGTGTCCTGACTTCCCCCAGAGCCCTCTAGAGAGAAATGGCCAAGCCCCCAAAACCAAGCATCCTCAGCTTCAGAGGTGACTGGCCTTTCAGCTAAAGGCTGTAGGAGCTCTCTGGCGTGCGTCATGTCTGGACAGAGACTGAGCAACAGAGAACAGTAGAGAGTAGTTTCACTCACCAGAGTAGAGAAGTGGTGTGGACGTGGATGTGAAGGCCAGCAATGGTATCGATGCGCTGTGTCTGCAGCAGACAGACGCGTTCCCAAAAGGCCGTCAGAACTATGGGTATTCCTCAGAGCACAAAGGGAGAAAAGAAAAAAAAGAAAAAAAAAACAGAGAGGAATCCCACCTATCCTGTTTTAAGCCCTTTATTGGAGTCACAGCACCATTTATGTTAGGTTTTTAAAAAGAGGTAGCCGAGTAAGAACAGCACCACGCACGTGGTATTCAGGTAAGGGGTAGGTTTATTCAGTAGACCTGCTGGGACCAGGCCAGGTTGGCACTCCACGCGGCTGGGAAAGACTTGGGAAAGACCTGAGAAAGAGAGAGAGCTGGGAAAGAGAGAGAGCTGGGAAAAATCTGGGAAAGAGGTGGGAAAGAGAGCTGAGAAAGAGGTGGGAAAGAAAGAACTGGGAAAGAGGTGGGAAAAAGAGCTGGAAAAGAGCTGAGAAGAAAAGAGCTGAGAAAGTTTATGTATCTTAAGTGGCTTATTTTTAGGCAAAAATAATTGTAATATCTTCGTACTATATTGAATCTTTTATTAATGCATGATGTCTTTCATTGCTTCATGTAACTTGGTTTCAACAGTGTGTTTTGATAAAACTGTAAATCTGAATCCGTTTTGTCTGATGTTAGAATGGCCATCACAGCTTTCTTTGAGTTACTATTTTTGTGGAATATTTTTTTTTCATTCTTTCACTTTGAATTGATGTTTTGAATGAAAGCGAGTCAATTGTTAGGCAAGTTGAACTGTGTGCTTTTTACCCCTCTTGTCCTTCTCTTGAGTTTTGATTGGAGAGGTTAAGCCACTTACATTTAAAATTATTGCAATAGATAGGAATGAGCTTCTGTCCTTCTGCCTTTTATTTTCTATATGCTCTGTGACCTTTGCTCCCTATTTTCTTGTATTACCATGTTCTTTTATACTTATTTAAATGTGCAGTAGTAAAATGCTTAAACTCACTTTCCTTTTGTGTATAACTGTTATCTAGTTTCTTGTGTTAAATGTGCAGTAGTAAAATGCTTAAACTCACTTTCCTTTTGTGTATAACTGTTATCTAGTTTCTTGTGGTTACCATGGGGATAACATTTGACATCCTAAAATTTTAACTCTCCCACTTGAATGTATGCCAACTTCAGTCAGTGACACACAAAAGCTCTGTTCCTCTTTCCATTGTGGATGTCACAAAATCACATCTTTAACACTGGTGTCCTAGAACTTAAACTATTCATTATGTTAAATGCTTTCTTTTCTTCAGTTATCTGGAAAACAAAATCTGGAGTTCCATGGCAAAAATATAGTAGTATTTGCTTTTAGATTAATATAATGACTTATGGAATGCATTAGTCTAATACCATGTAAAAGTGTTTTTTAAAATATAATTTTATTTTTATTATTAAGAAGGTGTACAGAGAGGTTACAATTCTATAAGTCAGGTGATGAGTACAATTCTTCTTGGATAATGTCACCCCTTCCTTCATTTCCCCCCAATTTCACTCTCTTTTCTCTTCCCAAAGATTACATTGTTCACTTTTTACATCGTGTATTATATAGTGTATTATATCATGTCTATTGAATACCAGAACTGCAGGAAATAAAGTGTTTTATAAGCCATTAGCATAATAAGATACAATTTATATCAACAGTGTGATTTATCTTCTAAGATTTCCTCTGGAAGATGAAAGGCCTCCGTAAACCACAAGGCTCTAAATAGTTACATCAGATTCTGCCAGTGCACATGATGTCTGGCTGGACTCATAGATTCCTGGAGATTCCTCCTTCTCCTTTTTCCAGTGTCTTCTTTTCCCACAGCATTGTTCGGAGTTCTTTTGGTACTGACCTATTTTATTCCTGCTTTCTACTTATTACTATGATTATTTTTGTAAGTGCAGAGTACTGACTTATTAAGCTAAGAGATTCATTCAGACATTGGAAAGTCTCCTCCAAAATAGTAATAAGCACTCTTTAAAATAAGGCTTAAAGGCCATAGAATAGTGACACCTGCTAAGACATTTTCCTACACAAACTTGTATCCGGTTGATGTTCTCAGCTTCAGTGTATGAAATAGGACACGATTATGTGGTCCCTCTATATCAACAGGCTGTTCAAATGGATACTGATATTCTGTTGTTTTCGCTCTTTATAAATTTTTTCCTGACTGGCCTCTGTCTCAATAAATGCCTAGACATTTGCCAATAGGCTGTAGCTAGAGGATTTTCTCATCTCTTGTATGTCTCTATATCAGCTGCACAACTCTTTTCTGACTCCAGGGTTTCCCCCACAGAATGAAGCACCCCCCAAATCCTTAGAAACAGTGTCATTATCCAAACTTCTTCATCAGTGTATGCAAATTCAAGGGTCCTGTGGTAAAGTTGATGTTTTTCTCTTTTCCCCCACATTTTTGTTAGGATTATTTCCAGGAGGTTTGATTTTATCATGCACATATGTGCACATCGTGGACCTTGATTAGACTTGCCCTCATTACTCTCTTTTATTGCCTCTCCCTCCTTCCCAGACCTATCTCAACAAACCTCACGTTTCCATTTTTCACACATGTACATAGTCTATTTTGATCATATTCACTCTCCTCTTTCTGCCCTTCTCTCCCCTACTAACCCTCTTCTTCTGCTTTGAATGGGAACTGTTTACATTTCTGCCATTCATTTTTCTTTGTAGTGAATGTTAATTGTTCAAAGGGGTTTCACTGTGGCATGTTACACACACACATGCAATAATTTAATCAGATTGACTCTCTTGCTCTCACTTGCCTCATCCCATTTCCTCCTATTACTTCAATATTGTTCACCCTCTAGCACTCTTTCCTTTCTCTTTTCAATACCCTAAAATAATCCCACAATTACAAACATTGTATATGTGAGTGTATTGAATGTAAATGTATGTGGTATATATGTGTTTGTGTATACTTTCTTCCTCTCTCTTTCTTTCACACACATACACACACACATATATATATAATCCTGTATTTGCATATGTATAGTTATCTAGCATTCACATATGAGAGAAGACGTGTGACGTCCTTTTGAGTCTGGCTTACTTTATTTGATAGGATGATCTCCAGTTCCATCCATTTTACTGCAAGTCACACTTGTGTAGGTTTGTTTTGGGGAAGTTGGATCTACTCTAAATTCTAGATAAAAGGTGTGAGTGCCATTTAACATTCTGGTTGGGCTGAATGGGAACTTCTACCTTGGAGTGCAGGCTTTGGACTCTGAAGGACTAGTCCATGAAGCTTCTCCTTGAATAGTTGAAGGATGTATGGCTTACAATGACGGAACCAAACTGCACAGGTTTTAGATAAGCAAAATCCTTCTTGATTTCCTCTAAACCCTAGCAGAGTGGCCTGGCTACTGAGAGTGCTGAGCACATGGAAGAAAAGAAACAATATTCTCCATTAACACCCCCATGAGGATGGAATGCTGGTAACAGAACGAGGTAAGCCACAGGATAGCTAGAGAGGCAGGCAGGGGGATGATTTATAAGTTATCTGGAATATGAAAAGATGAGGGTCAAAGCAAAAGCTAAAATGAGAGAAGCTGAAAATTACAGGGCAAAGCTCAAGGCAAAAAGCAGCACTATGTTATATTTAAACATAGAAGTCTCAGTGTATAGAATGTCAAGAAGAAAGAATTCAGTTTGCTAAATAGCTCTCTTGGAAGTAAATCCCTCAGACTGTATCCTGGATCTGTTTGCAAATTTTTATCTTACCTCAGGATTATTATGTTCTGCCCTCTTTTAGAAATCGGTTATCAAAGTAAGTAACATTCGCTGGACAGTGTTTATTTCCATACAGGGAAGCTACAGACGTTATTTTAACAGAAAGTTTGATTTTTGATACCTTTCATATGAAATCAAGAAAGAAAATCAAAACAACTTGTGTTATATAGTGAGGTTGCTTATCCTAGTCAGTAGTTTATGGTATGCAAACTTTTTCTCTTGTTTAGACATAGGCACCCAGCTAAGAGTATGACATAACAATTCACAACTCTTCCATTAAATATGTATTATGTTTGGGTGTCAATAGCTCATACCTATAATCCTAGCTACTCAGAATGCTGAGATCTGAGGCTCAGCTTTGAAGCCAGTGTGGGCAGAAAAGTCTGAGGTATGACTGAAGTGGTAGAGCACCAGCTTTGAACAAAAAATATCTAATGGGCAGCACCCAAGTTGAGTTCAAACCTCATTAGTAGGACACATACATGACAAAAAAAGAAAGAGGGAAGGAAGGAAGGAAGGAAGGAAGGAAGAAAGGAAGGAAGGAAGGAAAGAGGGAAGGAAGGAAAGAGGGAAGGAAGGAAGGAAGGAAGGAAGGAAGGAACGAAGGAAGGAAGGAAGGAAGGAAGGAAGGATTATAATGCCATGTGATTGAAGGCTGTGTCTCATACTTAATATTCAGAATTTCTGTCACTACTTGCATATTGTAGTCCTTGGAAAAGATAAAGTTGCCTTACACTTTAATTAGATTCAGCACATGAACTTCACTGGATAGTTGTGATGAGTGCTCAGAGAAATGCCCTTGAGACAGAAAAGAAGGTATTGATTGCCTCGTAAAGGCCAGTGGGCTTGAATTTTTCAGGAGTGAGTGACTGAGCCAGATGAGTGTCACTGCAGGTATTTCTGACTTGCTCAATACTTGGAAAGTAATGGAATCAGTCACCAAATCAGCAGCAGAGTCAGTCTTTGTGCAGGTGCATCACGTCAATTGTACTGAATTCAGAATAGTTTTAAGACTAGCCTGCAGGTAAGCAGATTTTTTTTTGTTGTTTTATTTGTTTGTTTGTTTTTTGTTGGTCATGGGGCCTGAACTATGGGACTGGGCACTGACCCTGAGCTCTTCAGCTCAAGGTGAGTGCTCTACCACTTGAGCCACAGCACCAATTCCGGCTTTTTCTGTTTATGTGGTACTGAGGAATCAAACCCAGGGCCTCATGCGTGCAAGGCAAGCACTCTATCACTGAGCCACCCTCCCAGCCTGGTAAGCAGATTTTGCTTACATATAAACGCTTGTGAACTCTCACAGCTCTGCCCAGATTGTCCCTTTTAAGTAAGCTTTAAAAAGTGACCATACAGGAGAGTTAGAGTCACAAGGAGAAATGAGTACAACAAAGAAACAAAAGCATCCAAATCTGACTGGAAGATTAATAGTACAATAGAACATCAAGTGTAACTAAATGAGCAGATGCATTTGAGGGCATTGCTTTTCTGTGATCTGCTAGAGAGCTGATATTTTATTCTCTCCCCAAAGCCTCATAGCCTTGAACTAATGAAACATGGACATAATGTTAGTTTTGTTTCCAGGTAATCACTTAGGAATGTCTCTCTGTGGGTCCAAAGTTGTTTATTCTTGGAGCCAGTTATCTGCATGCCAATATATAAAGGTGAAGAAAGCCAACTTCTCTTCCTTCATATACAAATATGGGAGAGTTGGGGGTTTTAATTCATGGTCTGGGAGACTCGATAATCTAGCATGGCTTGTTTGGCAGGACTATAATTATGGTGCATTAAAGGATTCAAAAGCTCTTAGCTAGATAAATACCAGAAACCTCTCTTGTCTCTTATTATCTGGGTTTCCAAGGCAATAGTAGTGTAGGGTAAATTAGGAAGAGGCTAGAAAAAAATGTAATATTGTAGTTAATCACCTTTATAAAAAAAAAATTTCAGGATATAATTTGACTCTCTCATAATCAGAGATTTTCCCAGGCCGGACTGGAATCTTTCTTAAGTTATGCCAAGTGTTTTAAAAGATTCTACAACTACCAAAAAGATACGTATACATATAATGAAAGAGTTAGTTGAACACATGACAGGTATAAACTTGGCAGTTTTGTATTTTAGATTCTATGACTTGTAACATGGAGGCTATACAGGGGATCAATGCAGAGAGTATAAAAATTTAAAAATACACAATGCTTGATAAGAAATGTACTCATTATCTTGCCCATGTAATTGTAACTCCTCTATACGGTATTTTCACAATAAAAAAATTAAAAAAATATATGGAGGTAATTATAAGGTTTTTTTAAATGTACTTATAAGCAGACAACCCTCCTCTTTAGAAATCTGAAGCTAACATTTGTCAGATCTTGTAAATTAGTTTGGTCTTGAAAAGTCTAACCCAGAGGGGGGACCAAGATGGCAACGGGGCAGTAGGGAAACGCCACAGCTCTCTCCAACCAAAAAGAGAGTTCGAGTTCCAATGTTTAATCTCCCCAAGAGACCGACAACAACAAAAAGACGAACACTCAGAGAAAAACCAGAGGTGGAAAATAACAAAAAAAGAAAGAGAGGAAAAGAAGAATTTCAGAACAGAGAAGAGCGAAGACCCCTCCCCCAACCTTTACTGGCCGCGCAGCAGTGCGCCAAGCCGCCAGCCAGCCGGCCCGGCGGGGGCTGCCGGAGCCACAGAGACACAGGGGGCTGCTTGCAGATCACCAGGTACCGGATTGCAGAACAGCGGATCGCCAGGAACAGAGAAACCTACCAGCCGGGAGTCTCCACGAGGATCCCACCCCCACCTCTCACTCTCCACCGGAGCGGAGAGGCTCCATCCCGCCAAAGCCGCCCGGCACCAGCAGCGCAACAAAGGGAACTGTTGGCAGACCACCCGCCCAATCGCGATCACAACTACCCGGCGGGGGGCCGCCCAACCCAGCCCGCAACCACCCCAAATGAACTCGGACTGCAACAACAACTGACGACCTACAGGGTGAGTACCCATCAGGGGACAAGGAATCCATCAAGGGAGACCAGAGCTGGAGGGAATCCCCAGACCCTGACCTAGACTCCCTACCCCAACACCCGGACCACAGGACCCACTAAAACTGGAAACTGTTCGAGAGCTCCACCAGCCGGTGGAGCACACTCTGCTGGCCAGGCCAGAGCAAGAGCGCCCCTGGGTCAAGACTATCAACAGTAGAAGAAATTTGAACTGTGTCCTCCAGGCTGCATAACCTAGGTGGTATACACATTAGCACAGGCCTAACGAGCGCGCTCCAGGCTGGGGCCGGAACCAGGCCAGGGGACCGGCGCCTGAAGAAAGCAAAAAGGGTCAGAAGTGGGGCTGTGGCTCAAATGGTAGGGTGCCAGCCCTGAGCTGAAGAGCTGAGGGACAGCACCCAAACCTAGAGTTCAAGCCCACAACCAGCCCAAAACAAACAAACAAAAACACATCAGGAGCCCATAGCAGACTCCAGTATTTGGGAGAGTGCATCCAGAGCATCTGATCTTCCCAAGAGCACCCGCAGGAGCAAACACAAGCAGTCTAGGCTGCTCAACCCTTCCAAAGGCGGGAATTGCTACAGCAGAGAGCTGAGAATCCTAAGTAAGTCAGAATAGCAGCTGGAAATAGGCTCCCAACAGAATCCAGATCAGGCACAGACTCTCTCTACCAATACAGAATCAGCAACCAAGCAAAGACAGACACACCAAAACAAGATTGAAGAGCAGCCTCCTGAACCCCCATGCGAAAATCACAGAGAAAAATCACAAGGTTTACCACTACCCAGGACAGCAAGCTCACCTCAAAAGCCAGCAGCCACGCAGGGGAGAGCCCCAGTGGGAGCAAAGCAGGAATGGAAGACAAAAGCTACATCCAAGGGTTGCTGGAGGCAATGACTCAAGAAATAAAGCGAGAAATGGATCAGAAATTGAAAGAGCACAAGGATGAACTATCAAAAGATATACAGGATATCAAACAAAAGTTGGATGCAAAAATAGAAGCTGCACAAACCTCAGTAAGAAGTGAGATAAACGCCAAATTAGAGGTAATGCATACTGATCTCACCTCTCAATGAGGTGAGATCAGTACTCTGAGAACCAACATTGAATCCATAAAGGGATCCATTTCCTCCATGCAAACCACAATAGAAGCCACAGTCAACAGAGTGAATGAAATGGAAGGTAGAGTGTCAGATACAGAAGACAGAATACACCAACTGGACCAAAAAGTGACAGATATGGAAAAATCACTCAAATTAAACCAAAGGGAAATTCAAGAGCAAGCAGATAATGCTAAAAAATTTAACCTTCGCATAATCGGAGTGGACGAAGGTGAGGAATTCCAGAGCAAGGGAATGCAACACCTATTTAACAAGATAGTCAATGAAAATTTTCCCCACCTCAAAAACGACCATCTTAACTACATCACAAAAGCTTATCGAACACCCAACAAGCAAGATCCCAGGAGAAACACTTCTAGGCACATAATAGTAACAATGATGGATCTGAATAATAAGGAAACAATCCTGCATGCAGCAAAAATGAAGAAGGAGCTATACTACAACGGGAAAAAAATTAGAATCACTGCAGATCTCTCCACACAAACAATGAATGCAAGAAAAGCCTGGGAAAGCACCATACGAGCCCTGAGAGCCAATAACTGCCAACCCAGACTGATATACCCGGCAAAGCTAGCATTCACATTCGATGGAGAACTGAAAACTTTTAATAGCAAAGAAAAACTAAATGAATACATAAACATTAAGCCAGCATTACAAAGAATTCTAAGAGGGGGGACACAACCTGAAGAAAGCAACCAGGAACTGGGACCTGCCCCAAACAGGCATTACTCAAAGTCTAACTGAGCAAGCACAGGAGGAAAGGAAAGAAGAAAAACTTAGGAAAATGGAATAGCAGGGACAACAATGCATCTCTCTATACTTTCTCTTAATATAAATGGGCTGAATTCGCCAATTAAAAGAAAACGAACTGAGGACTGGATCAGAAAACAAGACCCATCCATCTGTTGCCTTCAGGAGACCCACCTCTCAGCCAAACATACAAACAAACTCAGAGTGAAGGGGTGGAAAAGGATCTAATAATCAAATTCCCCCAATAAGAAAGCAGGTGTAGCTATCCTGATATCTGACAAAATAAACTTTTCATTAAAATCAGTACAGAAAGACAAGGACGGACACTACATATTAATAAAGGGAACAATCCAAGAAGAGGATATAACCATCATCAACTTATATGCCCCAAATATCGGTGCACCCAGATATGTTAAACAAATGCTCTCAAACTTACAGAATAAAATAGATCCCAATACGATAATACTAGGAGACTTTAACACGCCACTCTCACCAAAGGACAGGTCTACCAACCAGAGGATTGGCAAAGAAGCTACCGAATTAAGTGAGGCCATACTTCAAGCGGAATTAACTGACATCTACCGAGTATTTCACCCTAAAACAACACAGTACACATTCTTCTCAGCAGCTCATGGAACTTTCTCCAAAATAGACCATATCATAGTTCATGCAAGGAACTTAAGCAAATACAAAGGGATCGACATAATCCCCTGTATCCTATCTGACCACAGTGGAATCAAGCTAGCTCTCAATAACAAAGCATACCGCAGAAATTTCTCTAATACATGGAAATTGAACAGCACACTCCTTAACAAGGCCTGGGTAACAGAAGAGATCAGAGAAGAAATAAAGCATTTCCTACAACTCAATGAAAATGAAAACACCTCACAAAGAAACTTGTGGGACACAGCAAAAGCAGTCCTGAGGGGCAAATTTATTGCCCTCAGTGCCCACATCAAGAGAATGGAGACAGACCAAGTAAATAATCTCATGTTGCAACTAAAACAGCTAGAAAAACAAGAAAAAATGGGACCTAAAGCTACTAGACGAAGCCAGATAACCAAATTGAGAGCAGAGACTAACCAATTAGAAAATCAGAAAACCATAACCAAAATAAACCAAACAAAAAGCTGGTTCTTTGAAAAAATAAACAAAATTGATGGCCCGTTGGCAAGATTAATTAAAAAAAGAAGAGAGGAAACCCATATTAATAGAATTAGGGATGCCACGGGAAACATCACAACACGTACCCAAGATATCCAAACAATTCTAACAGACTACTTTCAAAAGCTATGCTCTCTAAAGGAAGAAAATCTGGCGGAAATGGATGCATTTTTAGAGAAATACAAGTTACCCAAACTGAGCAAAGAAGAAGTTAACCAATTAAATAAGCCAATATCCTATAATGAGATACAGGAAGCTATCAAAAGTCTTCCAACAAAAAAAAGCCCAGGACCAGATGGATTCACAGCAGAATTCTATAAGACCTTTAAAGAAGAACTAATACCCATACTCCTCAAGCTCTTCAGAGAAACAGAGAAGGAGGGAGCTATCCCAAACTCATTCTACGAAGCCAATATCACACTCATCCCCAAACCAGGCAAAGACCCAACCAAAAAGGAGAATTACAGGCCAATCTCCTTGATGAACACAGATGCAAAGATCCTTAACAAGATTCTAGCTAACAGAATCCAGAAACACATAAAAAAAATAATACACTATGATCAGGTAGGCTTCATCCCAGAGACACAGGGATGGTTTAACATACGTAAGTCAATAAATGTAATCCAGCATATCAACAGAGCCAAGGTCAAGAATCACATGATTATCGCCACAGATGCAGAAAAGGCCTTTGATAAAATTCAACATTCATTCATGCTAAAAGCTCTGGAGAAAATAGGAATAGAAGGAACATTTCTAAAAACAATAAAAGCCATTTATGACAGACCAATAGCCAATATTATACTTAATGGGGAAAAGCTACAACCAATCCTCCTAAAAACAGGAACAAGGCAAGGATGTCCACTGTCTCCACTCCTCTTCAACATAGTCCTAGAACCCTTAGCCAGGGCAATAAGGCAAGAAAAAGACATTAAAGGGATCCGCATAGGGAAAGAAGAAGTGAAACTATCCCTTTTTGCAGACGACATGATACTATACCTCCACGATCCCAAAAACTCCATCCCCAAACTTTTAGAAATCATAAGTCACTTCGGCAAAATAGCAGGATACAAAATAAACCCACAAAAATCAGTTGCCTTCCTATACACTGATAACGCACAGGAAGAGAGGGAAATAAAGGGAGCAACCCCATTCACAATAACCTCCCAAAAAATAAAATATTTAGGAATTAACCTAACCAAAGATGTAAAAGAACTATTTAATGAGAACTATAAAAAGTTAAAGAAAGAAATTGCAGAAGACACTAGGAAATGGAAAGACCTCCCATGCTCCTGGATAGGCCGACTTAATATAGTAAAGATGGTGATACTTCCAAAACTAATATACAAATTCAATGCAATTCCTATTAAAATCCCAATGACGTACATCACTGAAATACAGAAAACAGTCCAAAAATTTATATGGAACAACAAAAGACCTAGAATAGCCAAAACAATTCTAGGGGATAAAGACAATATGGGAGGGCTATCCATGCCGAACTTCAAACTCTACTACAGAGCTATAATCACAAAGACAGCATGGTACTGGCACAAAAACAGACCCGAAGACCAATGGAACAGAATAGAAGATCCAGATATAAATCCACAGGCCTACAGCCAGCTGATATTCGACAAAGGAGCCAAAGACATACAATGGAAGAAACACAGCCTCTTCAACCGCTGGTGCTGGGAAAACTGGGCAGCCACATGCAGAAAACTAAAAGTGGACCCCAGCCTATCACCATGCACCAACATCAACTCAAAATGGATTAAAGACCTTAACATTAAACCTGAATCTCTGAAACTACTGCAGGACAGAGTAGGAGAGACACTTGAACTAATAGGCACAGGAAGGAACTTCCTGAACAGAGTCCCAGGGTCACAACAAGTTGGAGAGAGACTCGACAAGTGGGACTACCTTAAAATAAAAAGCTTCTGCACAGCTAAATCTATCGCAACTAAGCTAGAAAGACAACCAACTAATTGGGAAAAAATATTTACCAGCAATATATCAGACAAGGGGTTAACATCCTGTATATACAGGGAACTCAAGAAACTAATCCCTCCCAAACCTAACAAACCAATTACTAAATGGGCAAGGGAACTAAAGAGGGACTTCTCAAATGAAGAAATAAAAATGGCAAAGAAACACATGAGGAAATGTTCATCATCCCTGGTGGTGAAGGAAATGCAAATAAAGACAACCCTGAGATACCACCTTACCCCAGTCAGAATGTCCCACATCCACAAATCAGCCAACGACAAATGCTGGAGGGGATGTGGAGAAAGAGGAACCCTATTACACTGCTGGTGGGAATGTACACTTATACAACCACTTTGGAAAGCAGTCTGGAGGGTCCTTAGAAAGCTAAAGATTGACCTCCCTTACGACCCAGTCATACCACTTCTAGGCATCTACCCTGAACAACAGGAACCAATACACAAGGACACGTGTACCTCCATGTTTATTGCAGCACTGTTCGCAATAGCTAGGATATGGAAACAACCTAGATGCCCCACCACAGATGAATGGATCCAAAAATTGTGGTATCTATACACAATGGAATATTATGCAGCCATTAGAAATGACAAAATAATGGCATTTGCAGGGAAATGGATGGAGCTAGAAGGAATCATGTTGAGCGAGGTAAGCCAAGAACGAAGAGACAAACGGTACATGGTCTCCCTCATAAGTGGATGCTAAATCCAAAAGGTTAGGTGATACGACAAAACTAACAGGACTTAAGAAACAAAGAACTCCCGCTCATCTGGTTGAACCACTACTAAATATCCTCATGCTGCTGATCACAAATATGGTATATAACATGTGAACACTGTTATATATTACAGACTGTGGTAGACAATTTGCTCCAGGGAAGTTAGAATGAACTTGTGACTTTGAAATTATGTAATCATTTAATCACAATCAAAAAAAAAAAAAAAAAGAACCTCGGGGAAGGGAGGGAGGGAGGGGATGGTAGGGGGAAAACAATGGAGGGGGTAACAATGTTCAAGAGGAAGTGTACTCATAACCTCACTCATGTAACTGTAACCCTCTGTATAGTAGCTTTACAATAAAAAAAAAAAAAAAAAAGAATAGGGCACTAGCAAATTTCTATGGCATTCAAGAATTTAAGTTAGACATGGAGACACGTTTGCAATCCTGGCACTTGAGAAGCTGAGGAAGTTGAATGATCAGCTGGAGGTCTCCCTGAGATACATAGCAACCTTGTCTCAAATAAAAGAGAAATTAAAATTTAAAAAAAAAAAAAAAAAGTCTAACCCATAAGCATTGTCAACAGAGGCTAACTAGTTCTAGAGCTGATATATAAATATACAGATATATTCTAATACAATATTCTAATATATCTTATTGTGATGTCACTGGATACAGAGGAATAGAAATATCAAAGCAAAGATAATGAGAGATTAAAAAATACTTCCTCTTACCCAGTCAATATTTAAGGATTTATCACTGCAAAAATGAAGAGAGATTTGGGATTAACATCAAATACCTAACTTGCATATTTACTATGAATGACTATAATTATACATATGTAACATGCATAACCAGATTTTTTTTATGTTCTCTATCCATGTATTGATAATGGTCCTATTATAAGGTTCAGTCTTCCTTAAGTTCAACCATAGTCCTTCAAGAAAAGTCAACTAAAATTATTGTACAAAATCCTATTGCTCAGTATTAACAGGTGAAACCATGAATCCTTGAAAAAAATAAGACCAGGAAAAGTGTGATGACTAATGAGCTGATCTGACAGAAGTAATCTTAACATACTAACTCAGACTTTGGACAACTAGAAGCTTAGTAGAGGACACAGTTCCTCAATAAGTCACATCATTTCTGGAACATGAGGCAAAGCATGTCCTGTGGGGTAGACAATGTAGGGGTTCATGATAAGTGAGCAACCCCACTTCATGGTCTCACCACTTCTTCAGATTCTACACTACTTGAGTCAGCTGCTGAGTGTGGGATGGGAGAGCATGAATAACCTTAAAAATGTTACATCCAACCTCGCACTTGTGGCCCACACCTGTAATCCTTAACTACTCACATGGCTGAAATCTGAGGTTCCAGGTTTGAAGTCAGCTGGTGCAGAAAAGTCGATGAGACTGCTGATCTCTAACTAAAAACGAAGAGCTGGAAGTGGAGGTGAGGCTCAAGTGGTAGAACAGAAAGTGGGGGAACAAGTGAAGAGAGTGTGATCCTGAGTTCAGTCCCAGTACTGGCACAAAATAATAAAATTAGATAAGTAGACAGACAGCAGATATAGATGGATGGATAGCTAGATAGATAGATATAAACAGTTACACTCTAAAAGTCATATATTTTAAAACATTACATGTTTTCATCTAGGAGGCCTGTTCCATAACAAAGTAATGAATGCTGGAATATCAAAAGTGAAGTGTAGGGCTGGGAATGTGGCTCAGTGGTAGAGTGCTTGCCTTGCATGCATGAGGCCCTGGGTTCGATTCCTCAGCACCACATAAACAGAAAATGCTAGAAGTGGCGCTGTGGCTCAAGTGGTAGAGAGCTACCCTTGAGCTGAAGAGCTGAGGGACAGTTCAAGCCCCATGACCAACAAACAAAAAGTGAAATATAGGCCGGAGTTCAAGCCCCACGACCAACAAACGAAAAGTGAAATATAGGCTCAGGGCTTATTTTAACGTTGTTTTCCAGAAGGTATTTGAGATAGAGAAGAGATTTGATCAGGACTCACTTTGTATTTTGGGAGACATGGATATAGAAGAAGATAATAACTGTGCACAGATCTAAAACAGATGTTCACATCACTGTACTGCAGCCTGGTCTTTGAAGGATGATGGAGATTGCAACTTTGTGTCCTGACCTTACCCAGGGTAAGGTGAGGCCAGATAGTACCAGCTCCTGCACACAGACTCTCACTGCTGCTCCTTTTGCTCCAGTCTAAATGTCTGAGCCAGCACCATTTGTGCCATGCATTTACTTCTCAGATGCCTAAACTAGAGTGACAGGTCTAATTTTATTATCCTTACTCTAGCAAAATCCCCACTGTCATCTGTAAGGATAAAATCATCAAGTCTCTTGGTGAAAGAATGTATTTCCTCAGCTCTAAAGTCCTTAAGGCTTCTAAATAAAATGAAAATTCAAATTTTTAGAGGAAAAGAACTCACTATGTTGCATTTCTAAAAATAAATTTTGTTTAGAGAGAGCCTTCAGTAATGCTAGAGGGGGACATTCTAGCCGATGTTTATAGATAATGCCAATAGAGTTCCTAATTGAGGTCTAGCCAACAGTTTGGCATTACAGTAATTCTAGTCATGGATAGACTAAAGATAAGGGATGCAGATGAGCTATAGCCCAGTGAGGAAAGCCAAAGAGCAGGGACTGAAGGTCAATAGCGCTATGGGGTGATTCTCAAGTGCCTTCAGGGGACAGATTGGCCATACTCGTTTGTAAAGCAGCAGTAGTGCAATTTAGGAGAGTTTTAGGGGATGGTGACAC
Source organism: Dipodomys spectabilis (assembly GCF_019054845.1). NCBI lineage: Eukaryota > Metazoa > Chordata > Mammalia > Rodentia > Heteromyidae > Dipodomys > Dipodomys spectabilis. The sequence goes on from NW_024870750.1 coordinate 6,801,244, forward strand.
ATCAAATGTACATATCCAGGGGCTAGCATTGACTCATGAACCACCAAGTTATAATTCTATGTCTAAAACCCAGAACAGAGAACAGAGGTCCCACTAAATTGGTATTGTTTCTTTCCTAAAGAATTGGGAGCTAGAGAGAGCAAGCCTCCATATTACAAGATCCAATAATTCTATGTGGTTATTGTCCTGTTTTGTCTTCTCTTTTCTCTACTTAACGTAAATCATAGTGCTACAAAGATAAAAACATCTCAAGTTTTACCAAAGCAAAAAAAGTAGATGAACAGTTGAAACCTGAGGGCTCTTCCATCAATTCATTCAAAAGACTCTGCAATCTCCTGTTCTTATCTAACAGGGCCTTCCTTTCCTTCCCTCCTTCTACATATTATACATCAGAGGAGCACATCAGAATCATTTGTAAAAGATCAGGATCTAACCAAATTCACTTGCTGGACTTTAGCATTTTATCAGTAAAATAAGAATAGTGATACACCACACAATTTCCTTGCAAGACTTATGTAGAAATAAAGTGAAATGTTAGATGACAAAGCATTTCAAACAGTAAAACAACTTTGTTTTTTACAATAGTGGTATTTGAACTCAGGACCTCAGACTTCCTAAGCAGTCACTCTACCACTTGAGCCACACCTCCAGATCCTAATTTTACTTTTGTCGAGTTTACTTCCATTATAATGATGAGACCATAGATGATGACTTCTTAAAATGAACTGAATTTTAATTTTAAGAATGCTATATACATATATATATATACATATATATATATGCTTTGATACCATCTCCCTGATTTAGAAATGCACCATGTGATTTTTTCCAATATCTATAAATACATGAGTAAAAGTATTTCCTACTCTAGTCATTCTCTCAAACCCATTCAAGGGGTGCGTGTACAGGGTGTTAAGTTGGTTGTCTCACTGGCTTTAGACTCTGACTCTGTGAGATAAAGCAAAAGTCATCCATCATAACAAAAGAAATCTGTGTTATTCTTTGCTCAGAGAAATCTTGTTACAATGTCTTAGCCAAAAAACCCCACAAAATACTAGAGTGAAATTGAGGAAGATTAGCCCTCCCCATCCTATTATTCAATACTTAAATTATAAGACTGGAGTTGGAAGAATTTTTTTGGAGACAAAAGGAATGATAGGACTGCAATTTCTAAAATGTGAAAAAATGGACATCTTTTCCTGCTAGAAATCAATCAAGAAAACATAATTTCCACATGTGTCACTGATTAAATACTTGCACCATATCACCAGGAAGATAACTCTTTGGGAAGGAAGAGGACTGTGTCATACTAACTGAAACATTAGAAAATATCTGAAAACAATATCCATTTTTACCTCCTATAAATTCAATGTTTGACTTGGAAGATACTTCCTTTTCTTGGGACCGAGGGAAATAAGTCATTCTGTGTTACAAATCTCTAAAGGCCGTTATACATCATGCTTAATTAGCCAACATCTTGGAAAGTCAGAATAATATGTTTATCTAGGCCATGCAAATTTACTTGGTAATCAGAAAAAATCAGTTACTTTATAGCATCTCTACTATTTAATAAAATGGACCAGAAAAGTCTATAATTATATAAGTTTACTCATTCACTTCAAAAATATTCAGATTATATACTGTGTGAGAACACTAGAAATGTATCTGCAAATCAAATCTGTCATCTTGGAACTTCCACTTTGAGAAAATTATCTACTTTAATGATTTTGTTTTGGTGATGCTGGGGGTTAAACTCAGGGTCTCACACTCGCTAAGTGGGTGCTCTACCACTTGAGCCACAGGCAGGCCTTTTTGTACTTTAGCTATTTTGGGGATAGGATCTGGAATTTTGTTGGGGCCATACTGGACCTCTGTCTTCCTATTTATGCTCTCCCCTAGCTCACCCCTGGGGTGATATCACATGTCACCATGTCCAGCTATTGGTTGAAAAATGGTCCTGCTATCTTTTTCCTGGGTTGGCCTTGAACTATGGTGATCTTGACCTCTACCTTCCAAGTAGCCAGAATTATGGGCATAAACTTCTACACTCACCCAGAATCAATTTTCCTTCCTTCTTTCCTTCCTTCCTTCCTTTGTACTTTCCTTCCCTCCCTCCCTCCCTTCCTCCTTCCCTTCCTTCCTTCTTCCTTCCCTCCCTCCCTCCTTCCTTCCTTCCCTCCCTCCTTCCTTCCTTCCTTCCTTCTTTTCTTTCTCTGGTACTATCATTTGAACTCATGGCCTCAGATTTGATGTACTAGTACTCCTTCTACCACTAAAGCCAAACTCCAAGTCTTCATCAATAGATATTTGTCATGAAAGACAGTGAAACATGTTTTGTATACAAAAAGCACTGAGGAGATTGCAGGTCTATGGTGGTAAGTGTAGTTAGAGAAGTCCTCTCTGATATGATAACATTGAGCTGAGAACTAGAGGAAATGAGAGCCACAATCAGCTCAGAAAAAAGTACTCTGGGAAGATAGAGCATAGGTAGAAATCTGCAAGCAGGGATGGGAAGGAAAACAAAGACTTTTGAAAGAGAAAAGAAATGATGGTAGCCCTCACTGTATTTCCTTAGGTTATGGAGTGCCTTGAGAAGTATTATCTTGTGAAATTTTCTAAGCCAAAGCAGCACAAAGAAGGTGACCCTACCGAGTACGGCAGCAGGTGACTCATTTGTCCCAGTTTGCCAGAGACCTTCTCAGGTGTAAAGGTGAAAACCCTGCATCCCACAGTCTCTTGCCACTTGCTTCCCGGGATCAGGGGGCAGTTGGTCACTTGATCAAAAACATTTGTAACAGCGCTGTGAATTCAGAACCTCACAGCAGCTGAAGTCTCATGGTCAGGAGACTAGGAGGAATGGCACAGAAAAAGAAGACAGTCACTCTTAACTTCTTTAGCTAATTTTAGATTAGAAGATGTATGTGAGGAACTTGCCTAAGGCTGAGCAAGAACTAACTGAAACGAGGAGCCAAGATTTCCTGATCACAAAGGCATGGGAGAGTGCCTCTCCTGCCCCACACCCCACCTCTTCACGTGACAGCGGGTAAACTGGTATTACCTCAGAGGTGGGAAATTAACATGTCTCCAAATGAGGACTTACAACAATCCAAGAGTTCCCAAGTAACCTAATTGTATCCCAGAATATAGCTCAAGATGTAAAGAACACAGAAACATGTAGTGCTCAGTGGGTTAAAATTCATAGTAAATGGCAACCAATCAAGAAATTATCATATGCTTGCCTATGTAATTGTAACCCCTTTGTATAGTATTTTCACAATAAAAAAATTATCATATGTGGGGAAAAGCAAGTAAATACAAACCATTATTTTAAAAGATATAAGCAGACCCCCAAACTAATTCAGACATTAGAATTAGTAGAGAAAAATGGTATACGAGTTATCATTGTAAATGTTCAAGGAAGTGATCGTAGAAAATGCAAAAGCACGTAAATCAGAGTTTTACCCGTGAATGTGAAAGAAAAGACACTGGATTGCTGAGGAGAAGATAAGACTTTGCCAAAGAAAATATTAGTAAACTTGAAGACACAAGAAGAGAAACTACCCAATAGGAAACACAGAAAGAAAAGAATTTAAGATACTAGAAAGGAGTAATTTGTCAATATCAAAGAGTTGAGCATTCAGAAAATAAGCAACAGAATGAGGAAGTTGTAATGGGAAAAGAGGATCACAGGTATTTGCCTTAGAAAGCCCAGGCCCATAGCATCAAATGCTGGCTGGGTGAGAGATTAAAATAATAAATAGGTTTTGGTGCTTTATGGTTTTTTAATGTATTTATTTATTTTAGTTTTTTAAGTGGTAAATCAAGGAGTTTAACAAGTAAGAGAGAGAGAGAGAGACAGAGAGAGACAGAGAGAAACATGTACTGCTTTCCCACAAGAAATGGGAGTTAAAATTCCTTGGGTGTTTTGTTTTAAGAAATGCAAAGAATAGCTTTCATGTTACTTTTTGTTCTTCATTATTTATTTAGATTTAAGTCTTCCTGCTAGGCTTTTCCAGGCTGGTGAAGAGTAATAAATTCTCTTCTATAAAGTGCCACCCTACTTTCTCAGAACAGAATAAATACATTGTTGAACTAATAATGCATATCATCTTTTTACAATTATCAAATAAAACAAATATTGCTACACATCTCAAAATGAACATAAAATATTAAATGTTATTATTAATGTATACCTATCTATTTTGCAGGAGTTTAAAAAGGGAAAGAAAAAAAGCCCACCTAAACTAAATACTAATTTATCAACAACATCCAATATATATAAAATGGCAAAATTTTCAAAACTTAATTGAAGATTTTCATAATTGCTTGATGTACAATAAACCATCTCTACTTTTTAAAAATACTTGCTAAATTAAAAGACATTCCACATACAAAGGCAAGATCTCATTTTAAAAAAAATTGCTCCTTTGTTTCCCCTTCCCATCCCTGCCCATGTAATTGTAACCCCTCTATACAGTATTTTCACTATAAAAAAAATTGCTGACCCCTCCCATTCATTTTATCAATTGCTCCCTATAAAACTGTATAATTGTTTTGTCTGGAAAACAAAAGACAGTTGTAATATAGATTTTCAAAATGGAAATTTCCCATAACAACACAAAATGAGATTTCAAGAAAGATAGTAAATCATCACCTTACCACTTGATAGATTATCAGCAAAAATCAATGATTGTACAAATCTGAGGTGTTCTGAACAAAATACATGCTACATAAACACAAATCAAGCATTGAAATAACACATTTGTCAATGTTTCAAATACTCAAATGGACAAATTGCTCAATAGTTCTAAGATTTCTTTCTGTGTAATACTGAAAAGAAGCCAATAGCCTACAGGTCTCTGACTTTTTATACTTTGATAGAATCTGCCACAGAAACGAAGTAAAAGGCTTGATTCTGCATGATTCCAGGAAGTGATCATTGGTACCATGATAGGTTTTATTGAAGTATAATTAATATATAAAATAGATTATACCAGTTTAACAAGTCTGTACACAGATATACACCTGTGATACTGTCATCCTAAAGTAATGAACATACCGATCACCTCCAAAAAGTAAGTTGTGTATATGTGTGTGTGAATGTATCTAATACTTAACATGAAGCTTACTCTTTTTACTGCTGTAGATCTATAAAACTTACCTTGCATGCTTTTGAAATTGTTCAATATGCATAAATTCTCAATTATGCATAATGAACAACAATTTCTCATTCTCTTCCATCCCATCAATTGGGATTCTATGTTTCTGTAAGTTTGGCTTCTGCATAGGTATGGAAAGATCATAGTATTTATCACTGATACTGGCTTATTTCCTTTAGCATGGTGTCATCTAGGTTCATTCATGTTGTTATAAATAGCAGGATTTTGCAAGTCTGGATAATATTACATGTATGTACATACAATAGTTCTTTTTAACCTGTTCATCTGTTGATGTACATTTGGGTAGATTCTGTATTTTTGCTGTTAGGAATAATGAACCTTAGAGTAGAGATACCTCTTCAAAATCCTCCTTTCAGTTTATTTGAACATACGCAGAAGCAGAACTGCCTAATTGCATGGTAGTTTCATTTTTAATTATATGAGGAGTGCCCCCCCACACTCTGTAACAGTGGTGCCAATGCATAAATTATCTTTCATCTCTAAAAAGCCAGTTCAAAGTCTGAAGATACCTAGACCAGACTTCTGGACAGGTTTTCAAAGAGCTTCTCAACTCTGTTGGTTCCAGCCACTAGGGGACAAGAAGTCCTTGCTTTCCACCTCTCAGGATTGCAGATGAATTCATTAATGAGATTTGGGATCTTGTTGCTTAGGCATCTCTTCATCTTTCAAATGTCTGAAGGCTAAGTTTTCTCCACATCCTCACCATCTCTTAAAGTTTTATGTTTTTGTTTGTAGTCACCATCCTGACAGGTGATATCTCCATGTGGCTTTGATTCACTTCTCTTTCATTAGTGATATTGAGCAACTTTTCATATACCTGTTGACCATTTATCTTTGGAGAAATGTCTGTTCATCTCTTACTATTTTTTTCCTCGCTTACATTATGTTTTAAACAATAATTTCCTTGCTATGATTCCTATGTGTATAATTTCCTGTCTAGTTTCTATCCCTTTGTTATAAAGGGCTAGTAAGATTATAGCCTGGATTCTTACTCAGATCCAAAGACTTTCTAGTGGGGATATGATAGTGATGCATGGATCGTTTTAAAGACTATCCTAAAAATGATAGACTTACTTTCTTGTAAAAATAAAGGAGCCAAAATCTGCCTTTAACTTGGGAGCCATCTGCCCCGTTTACCAATGCCCAGGATGGATGTCAGCCTCCTCACCTCACTTCTGGTCTTTCCATTCATGGATTATTGAACTCCTGCTGATGACTTCTGCTCCAAAGACTGCCTGTCAGCAGTGCTGAGGGCTCTGGGTCGATGGAAAATTTATTTTTAGAAATGCATTCTCTCCGGTCTAAAAATAGCTCCCAACACTTTTCATCATCTGAAAGCTCCTTGGGTAAATTCACACAGGTGTACACTTTTCAGTTTGTGGGATCTTCCTAGGATATTTTGGCAGAGATATACAATTCCAGGGATTGAAGATGAACATGATAACTTGTATCGGACTAGCATATAATTTAAGATACAGAAAAATAGCAGTAGATAAGATAGGGGAACATTTTGTGTGTGTCTGTCTGAGAGGTGTGTGTGTGTGTGTGTGTGTGTGTGTGTGTGTGTGTGTGTATGTGTGATCTATTTAACAAGAGAGCAAGTTCTCATATTGGTAAGGTACAACTGCCTTTTTTTTTTGTCAGTCATGGGGTTTGAACTCTGGGCCTGAGTGCTGTCCCTGTGCTCTTCAGCTCAAGGCGAGTGCTCTACCACTTGAGCCACAGCACCACTTCTGGTTTTTGAGTGGTTTATTGGAGATAAGAGTCTCATGGAGTTTCCTACCTGGGCTGGCTTTGAACCGTGATCTTTAGACCTCAGCCTTTGAGTAGCTAGGATTACAAGTGTGAGCCACCGGTGCCAAGCTCAGGGCCAACTGCCTTTTATGTTAAAGGATTCATAAACTGAGTGATTGGTTTCCTAAGCCTTTCCCCAAGTCTTTTCTGTACATCTTCAAAATCTATTTTCCCTCTTCAATCTTCTTATACATCTTCATTTTCAATCATCTTCGCCGTTGTTGTCTTCATCTTCATCATCTTCTTTCAAGATCAGCTGCTGGACCTCAAAGACTTCTTATTCACTTTTACCCCACTGAAATTATTCTATCTGTTTCATAGTAGACAACTGAGATGTGAAAGAATCCCTTTTCCTGTGACTTCTTACTAACAAATGTCACATGCTCATTTTGTTGCTCTCTCTGCCTCTCCCAGTACTGGATTTTCTCACTGCTGCCATTGATTCTTTTGAAGTTGCATCCAGTACACCAAGTCTTCACAGTTACAGCTGAAGTGGTACCATGAAGAATGTTCATCTTTTGTCTCTTTCTATTTCTCCCTCAAGAAAACGGACCAGTATCACCCATCATTGTTCCATTTCCAAAGGAGACAGGCTTATTTTAGTATAATTACTGCACCACCTTGGACTGGAAGTTTTTATATCTTGTTTCCCCAAAGAGATTGTGTCCACACCAACCCCTCCACAATGACATCTCCTTTCATCTTTCAACACAGGGCCACTCTAAAAAACCATCTCATATCTGTCCCTATTTTGCTCTGGGGAAATAAATGGGTGGAATGGGTGGACTCATGTGTAATTCTTCGAAGAGATTGAAGTTGCAGGGTGCTAGTTTTCAACTTATTACTGCTGAATCATTATTTATCAGTTATTATCATTATCAACATTATTATCAATCATGATTGGTCACTCTATTTGTAACCTTAACTTTCTCCTTCCTAACAGACTAGGTTATATAAAAACACTTCTTTAAGCCTAGTTCTCACTCTTGCCAGGATTTCTTGAAGCTCAGGACACTTCTATTGGGATCCTGATTGTAAATATTTTTAAGTATTTTCTATGGCAAACTTCTAAGTGACTGTTTCTGAGCCCCAGGAAACTGAGAATCACACATTAGCATCTTCAAAGCAGTCAGAATAAGGCACTACATGTGTGCAGAGAGTGTGTGTGTGCACAGAAATATATCTTCAGGTTTGCACATTCTTGCAAAATGCACAATGGGTTTTTTAAACTACCTTAAAGCAAAGTTGAGAAGAAAATATTTCTAATGAACAATGTGTAAAACATGAAAAACAACAGTATATCTAACGTAAAGGTATTTACAAATTAGTGTTTGTTAAATGGGCTGTTATTACTGTTTCATTTTAGTGGGCAAGAAATAAAAGGGAAATATCTGTTTCATTCTTTTTATTGCCATGTAACAGAGCATTCTTAGATGGAGTAGTTTAACACACCAATGAGCATAAACTGAGAAAGAATCAGCCACCAGCTCCTGGCTTGAATGATTCCTTTTTATAGTTTGTCTATATCTCTTCCTAAAAGCATCACCTTTACCAGAGACTTCAGCTCATGAGATACATTTTCCATTTTCAGTATTATGACCAGTAAGAGTTTTACCAAATGTTTCACCAGTACATCCTTTATCCTTTTCTCCAGCTTCTAATGGTATTCTATCCATTTCCCTTAAGCTTTTTCTCCAGCTTCTAATGGCATTCTATCCATTTCCCTTAAGCTGTCACTAAGAATTCCCATGAGGCTTGTCTTGTATGACTTCTGCTGTAGTCTCCTCAAGTCCATTTTCCTGCTATTCCTGGAGCCCAAAGAGAACACCAGCTACCTCAAGTCTGTGGTACAACTATACCCCAGATCCAGATACCAACTTCTATTTTTGTTGCTTGTATGCTGCTGAATAGAAAATTTACCCAGGACTTCATAGATAAATATAAGACTCATTATGTTAGGTCATGAAATGGGTGTGGCTTAACAATTCCAGAAGATAGCAATATAGTTCTGCTCTGGTATCTTACGAAGTTTTACTTGGGCAGTGTTTGTGTCCCTCTTTTCATGGAGTCTTGGGGCTTATCTGGGCAATCTTCTGCATGAGTTAGCTAATATTTCCTAAAAGCTTGCAACCCCAGGGCTCCTATAAGTGTTCCAGTGAGCAAAGAAGTAAGTTTATTTCCTTTTATGACCGAGCCTCAGAAGTCACCTAGAATTATATCAAGCCCTCCTAAATCAAGGTAAACAAACATAGGCATTCTTTCAATGGCTTCTTTCAACCAAACTTGCTTAATAAGATCTTGTATTTCTGAACCATTTGCACTCCTACAATTTTTTTTAGAAACACCACTGGCCCTCCTACGATTTTTCTCACCTTACATGAATGAACTATAGTATCCATTTTAACAGTTTTAGCACAGACTTCTAAGCATCAGTAACATGGTACCAACTTCAACTCTCTTCCTTTCAGTCTCTCTGCTCTCTTCAAACAGTTCAGAGCAGATCCTAACGACTCTATCAACTTCTATATGAAGTCTTTTCTCTGTTCTGCACTGCTAGGCTCCCATTCTGATCTTTACCTGTTAAAACAAGAACTATAAAAATCAGTTATCCTAAACAGTATGACTTGAAAATGAGTAACTCTGACCACCTCTCTATGGAGTTTTCCTGTTGCACACCTGACTTCTTTGTCCCCATGTAATTCAAGACATTTCATGTAAATATCTCATTGGAGTCATGCATTTAAAATGGGACTTTGCAGGTAAAATGGGACTTTGTGTCTGTTTAATAGTTACAAACCATAAAGGCAGTCCTGATGATAGAAATTTTCTAGAATCTCTCTTATTTTTGCCTGAGGGAAAACAGATAATCAATGTACAACCACAACTATTGAGAATAACAGGAAGTCTTCAGGACAATGCTCATTTTTATTTATTATAGTTTTTAGCCTTTATAATTTTATCAGCATATATTAGTTGCAAAGAGTGGCTTTTGTGCATAAAGTGTTGTTTTTACCCTCTCTATTTCTCTTTCTTGTTTGAACTCCTCTGCCTCCCTTTGAATGAATTTTAATAGATTTCATTAGACAGTTTTTCCACATGTGCATATACTACTTCTACCCTAATTGTCAACTGAAACTGAGCTAAAAAACCAAGGGTCAAAGCCTTGTAGTTCCCTCTAGTGCATAGGTAAACTTTAAGGACTATTCCCACTGGGGCTACCATTCTTTACTACTGCTATGGTGCCTGTGTCATTGTAAAATTACTACTGTTCAGAGCAGAAATGTAATATGTTCAATTTTCTTGTGACAACATCAAGTATTACTTGGTAAGAAAATAGATGAGGAAGGCTATTGCACAGGAAGTCTTTTCCTGGTAATCTTTCATAGCTACCAATGAAGAATCTGTCTATGAGCAAGCTTGTAGCTCAGGCAGCATTTGCTCTGGTAATAATAACTGCTATTTTTTTGTTAATTTTTTAGAGCAAGTGTGAGATTTTTCTCCTTACTCATTATTTTTTTTTCTCTTTCTGGGAAAATAATTGCAGTATTGTATCAGAGCCTCACATGAGAGTTAAGAGAAAATCTTGGAAATAATAGACTTCAAAAAACCTTTCTTCCAAGAGGGGGGGAATTAAATTTACCCACAAATGATCCCAACAAAAAAGAGGATTTCATGGTAATCATTCATTGCTAGGATTCAGACAGGGTTGAACTGGCAGGTGAGTCCTTTGGGAACTTATTTTTAACAGAATGACAAACAGGTTTGATTCTTTAATTGTAGGAGAAGGCAAATGACCTAAAGTCTTTCTCCATTTTTTCACCTCCTCTCTCACCCCTGCCCTTCCTCCCTTTTCAAAAACATAAAGGTGACATGATTTCTCTCTTACTGACATGTGCGAGGCGACTTTGGGTTCATTAATCTGTGTATTATGGACAGTGACTTGATGATTCAAATCTGTCAGAATGTTTATATACTTAAACCTTCTTACATGAGAAGCAACCCTGGTCTTCAGAGGAAAAGGAGCCTTTCCAGCCACCCTTGAAACAAACAACAGTGGAATTCATCTTCACATTTCATCAATAAGATAGATTCACTGTAGGACATTCTACTTTTTAAAAATTATTCCAAACAAATCCAGAAGGTCCCTTATGGTAAGTTCTATTCTTATTCTTAGTTTAAGATGAACTCTGGTCAAGTCAATGGACTAAAAGATGAAAAACTAAGGGTCATCTTACACTTCAGAAAAGAGAGATAGAGAAGCTGCCTGGGTGGATGGATAATCTCAAAGAACAATGGGGCTGGAGAATCAAATCATGACAAATGCAAGGTAAGAGGCTGAGATTTAAAGCACCTACATCCATTTAATGGCTTAACTTTCCATCTGAAGATGAAAGAACTACACATGCACAAAATGTATGCTTCAGCTACTTAAAATCGTCTTGTATTCCCTAGCCTTACAGGAAATGACAAGGGACCAAGGCCTGCATTTGCATTTTCAGTGTGAATAATCTGCTCCCCTTCCATGGATTTGAGCTACTATTATTCACATCTCTACTTGTGACTGCTTCCTATCAATTTCCTCTTGTGTACATGATTAGAAACTAAAATTACTTAAGACACAAAGATTTCGCTAACTTTGAAACAGATGTCTTTAAATTTTTATTCTCCAGAATAGCCTCATAAGTCCTCCAGTTAACATAAAATCTACATGGGAAAATAAAAAAGAAGACCCTGAAATGAATGGTGGCTGATAAGATCATTTGGGATACCATAACTACCTAGTTTTGCCTTTTTTTCAGTTGTTGACATCACTTTGTAGTAAACTCTGAAGTTTTCATCCTCCAAGCAAACTGAATTGTTTGCAGACCAAAGGAAAATCTGTCTTATTTATATTTAAGGTCAGGTTTTGGCATCATGAATAACAAAGAAAACCATTTTATGAGTTTTAGCTACACTCTTCTAAAAATGATGCTAAGAACAAACACTTTTCACAAACATAATGTCATAATGAGGACCATTTTCTAGTTCTCTCTCCAAGGGGACAGTAGCAGTACCTAAGTTCTGAGGAAGTTTACCCCCTGTTTTCTGGGCCCTTCTTTGTTAGTGACTCACTCTGTGGCTATGCCTAATTAAGAGCTTCCCATTATCAGGGAAGCTGATACTTTGCTGAGACCTCACAATTCTACTTGTACAAAGTCAAAGAAAGCTTTAGAGTAAATTTGGGTTTCATATTACATCATTCTAATTCTTGGAACTTTGAAGTGATGGTAGTGTTTCTTAGGTTATTTCCTTTCTACTGAGTTTTGCTTGTGCTTTTTGCCTAGTTGTTACCCATTTAACTGTATGATCACTGGAAAACGCAAGCTCCCTGCAATTGGTTAGATTTTTTTTGTCATAATTTTTTATCCTCTTTACGTAGTTGTACAAAAAAAAAGCATTTAAGAGTACAACGTATCTTGATCAGTGCCACTCCTTTTAACATTATCATTTGTCCCTCTTCTACCTACTCTTTTTCTCACTCTTCTTAATTTTGTAGATGATACATTGGATTCTTTAAAATATACATATATGAAAATAAATTATATATATATAGTATATTATATATAATATACTATAATATATATATTATATATATAGTATAATATATATATTATATATATATATATATAAAGGATATATATATATATATAGTAAAAGTGATGAACAGGGGGGTTACAGTTACACAAGTAAGGTAATAAGTACATTTCTTTTTAAACATTGTTACCCACTCCCTCATTTTCTTCCACTTACCCTTCTTCCCTTCCCTCTCCTCCCCCCAAGTTGTACAGTTGATTTCCAATATACTGTCTAGTGAGGGGATCACAATAGGGCATTGCTAAGTGCAGAGAACTGGATATAATGAAGCGTATCAAAATGAATTTCAAGAATCAGAAACAAGAGGTTCTTATTATGTCTTGTATACATTGGATTCTTAACTGCATCCTCCCTGTCTTCTCCTCTTCATTTGGTTACCTCTGTCCCTTTGACTCCACCCACCCCTTTTGAGGATCTGCTTCCTAGTGTTTTATTTTGCTGAACTTTGCCTTTGCTTTACACTATTTGTGTTATCCCTTGAACCTACCCTATTTCAGTTAATACATTTGTATACACTTGCATATCACACAATATATTTACTTAAAAGTTTAAGTAAATCTAGCTGTCACATATAAGGGAAAACACACATCCTTTGTTTCTCTGGGCCTGACTTACTTTTTTCCAGATCTTTCCATTTTTTTGCAAATGATACAATATCATTCTTTCTAACGGATGAGTAAAATGCCATTGTATATATATATACCACATTTTCTTGATTAATTCATCTATGTAGGAGCATCTGGCCTGCTTCTATACCTTGGCTATGGTGAATAATGTTGCAATACATATGGTTGTGTTGGTGGCTTCGCTATATCCTGGTTTGTGATCTTTTGGGTAAATGCCCAGGAAAGCAATTACTGGTTCATAGAGTAGTTAGATATTTAATTTTTTGAAGAACCTCCATACTTTTAAGTGGTTGAATAAGCTTACATTCCCACCAACAGTGTAGTGGGCTTCTCTTTTGGCTGCATCTGGCTATTGTTTTCTTGGTAGTGGCCATTCTAACTGGGGTGAGGTGGAATCTCAGTGAATTTTGATTTGCATATTCCTTATGGCCCGAGATGTTGAGCATTTTTCTCATCTGTTGGCCATTTTTACTTCTTCTGAGAAGATTGTCTTTAGCTTATTAGCCCATTTATTAGATTATTGGTTTGGCAAGAATTTAATTTTTAAAGCTCTTTGTATATTATGAATATTAGCCCATTGTCTGAATTATAACTGGCAAAAATCTCCCATTCTGTAAGCTGTCTTTCTAGCTTGTTGGCTATGTTTTTGCCATGAAGAAACTTTTTCGTTTGATGCAGTCCCTTTTATCAGATTTACTGTGCTCTGGGTCTTTACTCAGAAAGTTTCTACCTGTGCCCAGAAGTCCTATAATTTCCCTCATTACTGACTTACATTCAGGTCTTTGAATTGATGCTGGTGCAAGGTGATATATAAGGATCTAATTTCAGTTTTCTGCATGTGGATAACCAGTTTTGTCAGCATTATTTGTTGATTAAGCTATCCTTCTTCCAGGCTATGTTTTTGTCTACTCTACTGGATATTAAATGGCTGCAGATTTGTGGATCTATTTCTGGGTCTTCTAGTCTGTTCCATTGGTCCTTTGCTCTGTTTTTGTGCCAGTACTAAGCTGTTTTTCTTACTATGGCTCTGTAATGCAGTTTGAAGTTTGGTATTGTTATTGCTTCTGCAGTATTCTTCCTGCTGAGACTTGCTTTTGCTATTTGTGGTCTTTTGTTATTCCATAGGAATTTTTAGATTATTTTAGCTCATTGAAGAATGAGATAGAGATAAGGATTTTGATGGGTACTGTATTGCACTGAATTTGTAGATTGCTTAAGACAGTTTTAGCAATTCAAGACCAAGGAAGAATTTTCCATTTCCTTACGTCTTCTTCAATTTCCTTCTTAAAACTTTTAAGTTTTCACTGTGGAGGTCCTATATATCTTTAGTTAATTCCTAAGTAAGAAATTGGTTAGACTAGAAAAATCTAGCCATCCTAACCATCAGTTTACTATTAAGTCAATAGTTTAAATACCAACTGTTAGGATTATGACTTTGTTGTATATAACTCTTCTTAGATCTCTTTTCATGCCTGAATCCAAGAATCCACACTGAACTCTTACTAAAGCAAAAGGAGAAGGAGAGTTATAAAGATCATTTTTCTAGTAACTGACCAAAAATACTGTCTTTATTCATCCTGAAACAGTCATCAGAGAAACAAAGAGGATTTGGTGCCCCAGCACATGAAGAAACATGAAGTTTTAGTACCAGGACCTAGTAAAACCCAATTTTTATTTTTCTCTATGCCTCCAGCAAAGTTGTAGGACTTGATTATAAAATTTGCTCCTCTAATTTATATCCTCCTAAGGGATAATAGTCTTATTGTGAGATTTATTTTCCTGTATGTATATATGTACTACTTATCAGTAGTACTACTTATAATGTACTATGTGGGTTTTTTTGTTTCTTTTGTATGTTCTTTCCCCATTGTATGACCCCTGTTGTCACTGTATTTGATTCTGGTGCCCTTTATCTTGTATACATTTTTCTAATTTGGGGAGGGGAAGGGAAATAACAAAATGCTGAAATAAGGATACAGGTTGACCCATTGTAAAAATGAAATGTACAAGACACTATGTTGAAAATAAACTTTACAACTTTGGGGCAGTGGGGAGGAGGGAGGAGTTGGGGAGGTGGGGTGGGAAGGGATAGTAGGAGAAAAAAATGGAGGGGGTAACAATGTTTGATAGGAAATGTACTCGTGACCTTACTCATTTAGCTCTGTACAGTATCTTTACAATAAAAATATATATTAAAATTTTAAAAAAGAAAATATTTGGAGAAAGCTACCAATTTTTAAATTAAAAACAGTGATACTAAGGCTTGAACACTGGTCCTTGTTCTCTGGCATGGCTTCCCCCCCACCATTCATTGTTGGTTCTCTATCATTTGAATCATACTTTCACTTCTGGCTTTTTGTTGGAGATAAGAGTTTCATAGACTTTTCTGCCTGGACTGTTTTCACACCATGATCCTCAGATCTCAGCTTCCTATGTAGATAGGATTATAGGCATGAGCCACCAACCTCTGGAAAAATAATGAAATCTTATATTTAAGAATAGTCTAGGGCTGGGAAGGTGGCTCAGTGGTAGAGCACTTGCCTTTCATGCATGAGGCCCTGGGTTCAATTCCTCAGCACCACATAAGCAAAAAGAAAAAAGCCGGAAGTGGCGCTGTGGCTCAAATGGTAGAGTGCTAGCCTTGAGCTGAAGAGCTGAGGGACAGTGCCCAGGCTCAGAGTTCAGGCCCCACAACGAGACCCTCCCCCCCAAAAAAAAAGAATAGTCTAAAATTCACAATAGTTCTGAAGGTCCTCAAGACAACTACATTTAAGCCCTTAGCCTAAGTTCATGGTTAGCACAAGCGCAAATTCAAATAGACTTCTTATTTTATAAAAATTGACTCTCTCAAAAGCAGAATAAAAATAACTATATCTACAATTTATTTTTTTAATTCATGATCCATTAGAGAACTGTGGTTGGGACTGTTAACTCTAATGTAACAATTAGGAGAAGTAATAGCAGTCACTATTGCAATTATTGGTAATGTTATTATGTTAGCAGTGTTGCAATCTTTCAAGTTAAGTTCACCATTATACAAACAGAATCTCCTGAAATCAGAACATAGAATTGACTAGAACTACAACTTTTAATGGGAAGATGATGGAAGGTTCTACTTTAATATCCTCTCAGGCAATATTATTACCATTACTAAGCTTGAGTTCTCTGTAAGAACAAATAAATGCAAAGCAAAACAAAACAAACAAAACCCCTATAGGAGCAGCCCATATTTTCCTTCATCTTCATAGTAGCAGGTCAGGAGATACAATTTACTTGTAGTCCATGTAATGTTCTCCATGTAATGTGACTTCATGATTATTAGTAATATTTACTTGGGGTTCATTTGTTATTTGAGCTAGAGGGATGTTTATAGCACCAAAACAGCTAAAAGTAATATCAAGAAGTAGAGCATCTTTTGACATACACCAGACCTTCCATGGTGTAATATTTAGGATGAACTGGAGGAGTCTTCTCACTGATATCCAAAAATACTGAAGTGTGTGTAAAGGAGAGGTCGATGGACTGGCTTATCACAAGTGTATTTTTAATGATATTTAGGCACTGATTTTTAAAACATCACACCTATAATGCACTAATTCATTTCAAGGCATGAGGTAACATCACAATCATTAATCTACCTTACATTAGAAAGTGAATTTTCCAATACATTTTTTTATTGTCTCAGTGAAATATAGTTGCTGCTTGGTATCTATGAATGGTTCTCAAAATGGCAGATATTTGATTCACTTTTCCCATAATGCATACTTTTGCTAAAGATATATGCTGACTTTCACTAAATCTAAAAATTTCACCTTACCATTAAGCCTATAGGCTTGGAACAATTGGCTTTTTTTTTAAATTATTATTATCATGAGGCCTGGGGTACTGCCCTTGAGCTCTTTTTTGCTCCAGGCCTACCATCTACCACTTGAGCCACAGCACCCGTTTTTGAGTGGTTAACAGGAGATAAGAATCTCATGGGGACTTTTCTGCCCCCAATTATCTTCTAATGGTAATCCTCAGATTTCAGCCTCCTGAGTAGTTACGATTAGCTTACAGACATGAGCCACCAGTGCCCAGTGAACTATTTGCTTTTTGAGAGATCTATTTTCCCCAAATTAAATTTAGAGAAATGCTCAGATCACACAAGAGTTCAGATCCCACTGACAACAACACAGAACTGGTGGAGCTGGGTAATGTCCCATATAGGGAGACTTAACTTTTTGCTTTGAATTTTTAAAAATTTATGTATCTGTTATACTTGGGCAAACTACATGTAAAATATGAATAGGCAGCCTTACTGTATTCAATAGTTTTATATCTGGTAATTATTTTACCTAATCAGATGTCTTATAAGCCTGCTACTCAAAAACTTAAAGATACAAGGATGGGATCTTGGGGCAGCCCTAACCAAAGGTAAGACCTTATCTGCAAAACAAAGTAAAAAGTCAAAGGACTGGGTGCATGGCTCAAGTGGTAGGGAGGACCTAAGTTCCATCCAGTATAACCAAAAATAAATAAATAAATAAAATGAAAGATGATCTATAGGCCAAGCAAAATTTCTTCCATCTTAAACTTATCTAGTACAATAAAAACTCTGACATAGACAAAAGATCTTGCTTTCATCTCAAATGAAAAGAAGCACATAAATATATTTGAAGTTGGCTCCGCAGGAGACCACTCTTTCATTAGACCCACCCACTTTCCTTGTCTATTCCACAACCTCCTCTATTATGCCCACCCACTCTCCTTGTCTAATTCGATTTCCTCCTCCATTAGACTCACCCACTTGACTCAACTTCCTCCTCTGAACTGGTCATCCTTGGCAGCAACTGATCATTATTGGCACAAAGTGATCAAGTTTTGACAGTAGGAACATCTTTACAGAAATCCTAAGGTAAATTCTGGTCTTTCTTAGCATATATTTACATTTTCTTCTTGGATAACTTTTAAGAAAAGAATGTTAATTTTTTTCCCCCCAACTATCAAAATAAGTACAGTTTTCTTTAGTCCTGTGGAGGGAAGTTAAAGCCTAAACGGGAACTTCTAATCCATTGTCTTAGTTTAAATTTTCTATTTCAAATGATATTCACAGTTCTTTTTCCTTTTGAAGTAAAATTTACATACATTGAAATGCACACATATTAAACCATCTCCGCATTTTGAGAAGGGCAAATCACACCCTTGTCAAAATTTAGACCATGCTCTGCATCCCTGAGAATTCTCTCCTGCTGTTCCCATCTAATTTCTCCCCAGCAAAAAAGCAACTACTTTTCTGATTTGATTTATCATAGGTTAATTTTATATGTTCTGAGCTTTTATATAAATGGAATAATTGAGGCTGTAGTTTTTGTCTCTGAATTCTTTCCCTTCCCATACTGCTTATGAGCTTTTCTTTTGTGTTTTATGTATTTCCGTATTATTGGCAAGTGTTTCCTTTTTAATTGCACAACAAATAGTTTTACTGCTGATAAATATTTTATGGTTTCCAGTTTCTTTGCTATTATAAGTGAAACTGCTGAACTATGTTTTGTTTTTTTTTTGTCCGTGCTAGGGATTGAACTCAGGGCCTCATGTTATTGCTGAGTTTTCCCCTAATAACTGATCTTCTACTAGTTGAACCACACCTTTTCTTCTGGCTTTTTTCTGATTAACTGGCAGCAAGAATCTCTCAGATTCACCTGTGCAGGTCGGCTTCAAACATCAGTCCTAATATCTCATCTGCCTGATTAGTTAGGATTATAAATGATTTGGTTCTCTATCATTGCATTGTTCCTGATGTCTTTCAAATATGAATCTTTTATCAGATGCATGGTTGCATGTATTTTTTATTTTCTATAAATTGTATTTCCCTTTTTCACTTATTTCATTTGAATACAGGAAGTTTGGTATAATTTCACTTGTCCATTTTTTTAGCTGTTTGTGGGGTATTTGATAGTCTTATCCCAAAATTTATTGCCCAGAGCATGGCTGTGAAAATTCTCATCTATGTTTCTAGTAGTCTCATAATTTAGGGTTTTTAATTTGAATTGTCTTTAATCCATCTTTACTTTTTTATGTCTCATTTGAAATAATGCTCTAAATTCATTCTTTTGTATGTGTTTATTTAGTATTCTCAGCACTACATTTTTATTGTGAAAATACCCTACAGAGGAGTTACAATTACATGGACAAGATAATGAGTACATTTCTTATCAAGCATTGTTGCCTTCTCCTTTGTTTCCCCTTCCTATCCCTTCCCATCCCCCTAATCTCCCCCCCTCCCCCACCAAAGTTGTAAAGTTCGTTTTTCGAAATAATGACTTGTACATCTCATTGTTGCAATGGGTCCACCTGTATCCCTATTTAAACGATTTGTTTGTTCCCTTCTCCACAAATTATACCGACATCAAATACAGTGAAAGCAGAGTTATACCATCAGGGAGGGACATACAAAGCAACAAAGAAATCATCTTATAAATATGTTAGAAACAATCACATGAAAGAAAAAACATTTGAATACATATCTTAGGGTTCATTTCCCTAACATCAACTTATCTGACCTTTTCTGCTTGACTCAGACAAATACTAGATATTGCAAATAAGGGAAACCATGGGACCTATGTTTCTTTGGGCCTGGCTTACTTCACTTAATATAATTTTTTTCCAAGTCTTTCTATTTCCTAACAAATGGGGCAATGTCATTCTTTCTGTTGGAGGCATAGAATTCCATTGTGTATATATACTACATTTTCTTGATCCATTCATCTACTGAGGGGCATCTGGGTTGGTTCCATATCTTAGCTATGGTAAATAGTGCTGCAATAAACATAGTTGTGCTGGTAGCTTTAGTATGGTCTTGTTTGAGATCATTTGGGTAAATGCCCAAAAGTGGGATTGCTGGGTCATAGGGGAGCTCTATGTGGAGTCTTTTGAGGAACCTCCATACTACTTTCCAAAGTGGTTGAACAAGTTTACATTCCCACCAACAATGCAGTAAGGTTCCCTTCTGTCCACATCCCCTCCAGCATCTGTTGTTATTAGAGTTCTTGATTTTAGCCATTCTAACTGGGGTGAGGTGGTATCTCAATGTTGTTTTGATTTGTATTTCTTTTATGGCTAGGGAGGTTGAGCATTTCTTCGTGTGTCTATTGACCATCCTTCTTTCCTCTTCAGAGAAATTTCTCTTTAAGTCTTTAGCCCACTTATTTATTGGACAGTTGTTTCTTTGAAGATTTGTTGTTGGGGGATTTAATTTTTTGAGTTCCAAGTATATTTTAGATATGAGACCCTTGTCCGTTGTATGGCTAGTGAAGATCTTCTCCCAATCCGTAGGCTTTCTATTGATCTTGCTAGCTATGTCCTTTGCCATGCAGAAGCTCTGCAATTTCATGCAATCCCATTTGTCCAACCTTTCTTTGATTTGTTGTGTTTCTGAGTCTCTATTAAGAAAATTTCAGGGGCTAGGAAGGTGGCTCAGTGGTAGAGCGCTTGCCTTGCATGCTTGAGGCCCTGGGTTCAATTCCTCAGCACCACATAAGCAGGAAAAAAAGTCAGAAGTGGCACTGTGGTTCAAGTGGTAGAGTGCTAACCTTGAGCTGAAGAGCTGAGGGACAGCGCCCAGGCCCACAGTTCAGGCCCACCACTGGACCCCCCTCCACCCCCCAAAAAAAAGGAAAAAACAATTTCGGCCTGTGCCAAGGACACCTAGGGTTTGTCCTATTCCATCCTGTAATGTTTTCAGAGTGACTTTTTTGACTCCAAGGTCCTTGATCCATTTGGAGTTGATTCTGGTGCAGGGTGATATATAAGAATCTAGCTTTAGTTTTCTTCATGTAGTTAACCAATTTTGCCAGCACCATTTACTGAAGAGGCTGTCTTTCTTCCATTCTATTGTTTTAGCTCCCTTATCGAAGATTAGATGGCTATAGGTCTGTGGGTTCATTTCTGGTTTTTCAGTTCTATTCCATTGGTCCTGAGGTCTGTTCTTGTGTCAGTACTAAACTGTTTTGATTACTATGGCTTTGTAGTAGAGTTTGAAATTTGGTATCGATATTCCTCCAGCACTGTTCTTTCTGTTGAGGATCGTTTTTGCTATTCGGGATCTTTTATTGTTCCATATGAATTTTTGAATTGCCTCTTCTATTTCCTTGAAAAATGAAGTTGGAATATTGATAGGTATCCCAGCACTACTTTTTGAGCAGTCACTTCCCTGTTGTATATTCTTGGCACTTTTGTTGAACATTAGTTGACTGTATAGCTTGATTTAAAAAAATTTATGCTATTTCATGTGCTTCAATCCAAGATATAGGATGCTTTCTTAGGTATTTTTCAATTTGTTCCATTAGTGTTTTACAGTAGTATGTATAGAAAACCTGCCTAAACATAACTAAATATTTTAAAATTTTATTGAGATTGATCAGTTGTACAAAGAAGTTTCATTTTTAACAAATCCATTGATGTGTACAGTGTTTCTTGATAATAAATTTTGTAGCTATTATAAATTATATATTTCTGCATTTTACTTTGCAAGTAGATATTGTTATTCATGTGTTAACCAGTTACCTTGTTGTCCTGCTACTTTCCTATATGCAAATAGTCTAGGAAGATTGTTTTTGTTGACTCTGTGTGCTGTATGAATAGATGCATATATATTTCTTCCTTGCCAAATATCAAGGCCAATTATTGATGTTCACATCTACATCTGCTATTGATTGATGAAGTCCCCAAATCCAAATTCAGGTCCATTTTCCATCATTCCCCTTCTTCCTCTTCATTCAACTGTCTACGAAGGTGATTGTTTCTTCCTTGAATGTTTCTCCTGTTCAACAATGCCACTTGAGAACTGTATGAACAAGCCTGAGGGAAAACAATCCCTTTTTCTGAAGGGTTTTTACTTTGCTGAAAGTTCCTATGAGGTTCACTGCTGTGGGCTGAATATGTTGGGACTCCCAAATTACATGTCAATTCTAACCCCCAAAGGGACAGTATTAGGAGCTGAGACATTAAGAAGGCAATTACTAAGTCATGAGTGTGATTAGGGCTCTTGTAAAAGAGGACATTCCCAGGTGAAGGATGAGAAAACTTGTTTCTTATGAAACAGGAAATGGGCTGTTTCTCAGATACCAAATCCAATTTGATCAAGAATAGCTCATTTTCTAAAAAAATAATAATTTTGGTTGTTTATTTTGTTATAGCATCCTGAATAGACTAATAATGGCATTCCATAATGTCTATGCCAAGGTTCTTGTTCCTTACTTTCTAGATGGTGAGGAGTCCAAGTGGCCTGGGGTGACTTTAGTGCTGATCCGATTCATTGGTTTCAGAGCAGAGTTTGCCATCATATTTTGACTGCATTTACCAGTTGGATGTTGCCTTTCCTATTGCCTTTATTATTTCTTTAAACCACATCATTTAATGTTGATTTCTATAAACTATTGTTATTAAACATAATTGTTATAATTGATGCAAAAAAATTAATGACCCTCCCTTTGGTTAATAAAATTCATGCTGTCTACCCCATCCTCATTATTTTTGCCCACTTACCTGTCAATTTTTTAAGTGTGTTAAAAATCACATTTTATATCATTTATATCATTGCTTTTCTTTTGATTTTTTTTAACATAATGTTATGTTATAGCTAAATGTGTTTTTTTTAGGTATTTTAAGTAAATTGTATTTTATCAGTGTGAAATGTTATTATTTGTCTTATACATATTTTTGCATTGAATTTAACTTTATATGAACATTTTTTACACTAACATTTCCTTGTACATTTTCGCTCTCTTAAATGTCTCAGCCTATATGCCCAAAGGATAAAAGTCTAATATGTGTTCTAATAAATTTTAGCAAATTTAATCATAATTCTGGAGAATGACTAAAAGATTATGGAAAACTTTACCCCCAGAAAATTCTCTTAATTATAGTATCCTAAATCAATTCACCATACCAATAGATCATTTATTAATTAGTTCATTTGTTCAATAAGTATTAGTTGAATGTTTCTGATAATCTAGGCTTCCTTCTAAAAAGACAAAATCCTGCCAGGCATGGGTAGCTCACACATGTAATCCTGGCTACTCAGGAAGTTGATATCTGAGGATCGTGGTTCAAAGCCAGCACAGGCAGGAAAGTTGATGAAAACTGTATCTCTACCAAGAAGCCAGAAGTAAAACATCTGTGGATTAAGTGGTAGAGCATTAGCCTTGAGCAAAAGAAGCTCAGGGACAGTGCATAGGCCCTGAGTTCAAACCCCAGGACTGGCACACACACACACACACACACACATACACACATACACACACACACACACACACACACACATACACACACACACACACACACACACACACACACACACACACACTACAAAATGTTTTCATAGAGCTTAACTCTAGAGGAACATATAGTTAATAAATAACAACAGATGTATGCTATAACAGTCATACTCTGGAGCAAAAGTAATAAAATTAATGTGCAAATGATTACATGGGTGAGACAGATGCTATTTTACAAAAGCCACATCAGACAAGACTTCTCTGGGAGTAGAATAATTGTATAGATACTAGAATGCAATAATGACAGGACACATGTGAAGAATCAAGGGATAAGCACTCCAATAGAAAAAGCTATTGCTTTTTATATAAAAAGTCTTAGAGTAGAACAAGTGCACTTTATAAGGAGAAGCACTAGTATAATTGAAACTAGAGGCATAAAGGGGTTATCCAAACTAGGCAACCCCCTAATCCTTTGCCTCCTTTAGGCAATACAATGCTTCTGAGTTGTTTCTACATTGTTTCTCCATAAGGGGATTTTTAACTAATAAAGCAATTTGGTAAGATTAAAGTTTTTAATGATCCCTTGTTTTCATATGGTAGACTACATTGGGGCAAAATTAAACACAGGAAATTGGATTAGGAGAGGAAAATCATATTGGATGCTACTGCTAATGATAAAGATAAACATGCCACTGCTTCACAGGTACTTTTCCTGTTTCATTCATATTAGTCAGATGTAGTACAGCAAGGTATTCTTATAATTCCCAATCTAGAGACAAGTAGGAAGAAGCAGAAGCTAAATAAATTGCCTGAGATCACACCTGTTAGAGGTAACAGACCTGGATTTTACAGATAAGAATGACCTAACAATCCATGTAGCACCTTTTCCATACTTTGCTCATGAGTCAAATGCATGAGCCATATCATTGGTGCTTTTTTCCCCTGTCACGCATTTTGTGTCTGATATGCAATAGACATTTAAGTGTCTTATTCCTTCATGAATTCATTTCAAAGGAAGGAGGCCAATGTAACTACAATTTACATTTGATGCCTATTTGGAATTTTAGGTATTACTGCTAAGAGAGAGGCCAAGTAAAAAATGTTTAATTTGAACCAAGAAATGTTGCCTTTTTCCTGGTGGTACCTAGTGAAGTACATGACACAGTCCATGAGAATCATGGAAAACTTTTGGAGTCTGCATCCTAAGTGGCAAATCAGCAACACAGCAAATCCTAGATTCTGTAGGCTCAATTGGTATCTTAACTGAGTCACCAATTAAAACCAGACAG
Source organism: Dipodomys spectabilis (assembly GCF_019054845.1). Lineage (NCBI taxonomy): Eukaryota > Metazoa > Chordata > Mammalia > Rodentia > Heteromyidae > Dipodomys > Dipodomys spectabilis. The sequence continues at coordinate 6,826,023 of NW_024870750.1, forward strand.
GGTGTCTATATTTGTGTAATGATGCATGGAAATGCAGAAAAGCAATTTTGTATTTGTCTTCTAAGCGCAAATGCACCATTATAGGAAAAAGCATAGATTAGCATCATTCCCGGCATATTTCAAAGACGATCCTATTTATATGAAAGAACTGCAAATGCACAAGATGTACAGAGCATCAGCTTGGCAAGAAGATCAATCCTGTACTCTGGGGTATGGCTGAGATTAAAACAGCCTTATTGTTTCAATAGTTCTGGAATCACTTTGTCATTTACTGGTTGTTTTTTTCTAAAATACTTGCTTTTGTGTTCAAAGTTTTTTCAATACCCTCAAGAAATAATCAGCAGGTGCAAGAAGCCCCATTCTAGAGCCATAAACTAGTTTGAGCTTTCTTCAAGGTTTAAGAAAAATAAGCAGCCCTTTTGTGTTAGGTCAGCGTAACTTGCTGGCTATGAGACAGATATTATAAATATATGTATTTGCACAGACATATAGAGCATTGCTTAAGGACATTTTGCCTCCTTGTGTACATCTATAAAGAGATTTATCTTTCATATAAAAAGCTATTAAGGACTGTGGGTTAATACAAATTTATGTAAGACATGGAGCTTTTCCTTCTCTCTAAATTAGGAAAGTAGATGAAACACAATGGTAAATTGATTTAGGATACTTCTATCTAAATTATGAAAGTAGATGAAACATGATGGGAACTGTAATATAAATGTTATCTGAATGTTGTAGAAATGTTACAAAATGTCATAGAAATACAACATTTAAATGAAACTCTTTGGGTCTACTTTGTGCTATAACTTCACAGTAATAACTATAAAATAAATAATAAGCAAACAAGGCAAGATCTAAGGTTCTCAAGAAAAATGGCAAATAACAGCACAAAGACAAAGACAAACTTAATATAAGAAGGATGTTTTTACAAGACATATAAAAGAGAGTATTTCAAGAAGTAAGCCAGACCCAAAGAAACATAGGTCCCCTGGTTTCCCTTATTTGCAATAACTAGTATATGTCTAGGGTAATCTTACCAGACAAGTAGAAAAGGTCAAAAGCTATGTACATATGACTGTATAAGATGATGGTAAGTGAAATGAACCCCAAGATAGGAACACAAGAGATAATTTCTTTGTTGCTGTTGTTTTTAATGTACTATATGCTTTTTTGTTTCTTTTGTATGTTCTTCCCCCATGGTATAACCCCTGTTGTCACTGTATTTGATTCCAGTACCCTGCATCTTGTATATACATTTTTATAATTTGGGAAGGAGAAGGGAAATAACAAAATGCTGAAACAAGGATACAGGTTGACCCATTATAATAATGAGATGTACAAGACACTATCTTGAAAATGAACTTTACAACGGTGGGGGAGGGAGGAGTTGGAGAGGTGGGGAGGGAAGGGATAATAGGGGAAAAACAAAGGAGAGATAATAATGCTTATTGTATTCACCTTATTCACTTAACTGTGACCCCTCTGTACAATATCTTTACAATAAAAAAAAAGAAGAACCAAGAATATTATCAGATAACGGATCAATAAGAAAATCTAAACTTTGGAACCATGAGAATTTAAATAGCATCTTAAAGATGAACATACTATACACTTTTACTTTTTAAACAAAAATACATAGTCTAAAACTTTTTAAAATAACATTACCTTTGTATTTCCATCTAACCTGGCACATATAGGAAAGATTTGTAAATTGTTGCCATGAGATGGAGAAAAAGAAAGTTCTTAGAACAAAAGATCTGGGCACAAACCAAGAAACAACTGGTAATAAATAATGTGTGGTAATGTGAGTGATACTAATATAAATAATAGTAAAATAATGAACATGTTACTGATGTTACTGGAAGCATCCACACAGAACTTACATGACTCTGTCAGAGTATTGCAAAGGTGATTCCTTTTTGAAAGCAACAAATTGGAAAAGTAGATAGTACAAGCTTCATTTCAGGTATTATTTTTCTGTCATGTTTAATTTCCTTTTTCCATATGACTTTTCCCAATTCTATGCCTGTTAGCTACAAAATTTCTTTTATTTCCCTTGGTTTTTGTATATATCAGATGTGAAGGTGTCATTGTATACCTTTGGGAAAAATTATGATTACGGAAACTTTACAGAGACTAGAAACCCAATGAACTGTCAAGGAGCTAACATCTCATTAACTATGCAAGTTGAATCAAACATTTCTTGCCTATATGACATTCTCCTATTACAGAATTAAAATTTGTTCATTGTAGCAAACTGGAGATGTTCACACGAAATGTAAATCATTGCCTTAGAGGGAAAGAAAAGCATTTTTCTTTCTTCACTTTTTCCCCAATTGCTTTCTGAAATAGACTTTATATTATAAGCTATATTCTAGAATGATGCATAGGTAATATATTCTAGTAGTCAAAATCATGTTTTAAAAGATTAAAAATTACTTGAGGGGGGACCAAGATGGCGACGGGGCAGTAGGGAAACGCCACAGCTCTCTCCAACCAAAAAGAGAGTTCGAGTTCCAACCTTTAATCTCCCCAAGAGACCGACAACAACAAAAAGACAAACACTCAGAGAAAAACCAGAGGTGGAAAATAACAAAAAAAGAAAGAGAGGAAAAGAAGAATTTCAGAACAGAGAAGAGCGAAGACCCCTCCCCCAACCTTTACTGGCCGCGCAGCAGTGCGCCAAGCCGCCGGCCAGCCGGCCCGGCGGGGGCTGCCGGAGCCACAGAGACACAGGGGGCTGCTTGCAGATCACCAGGTACCGGATTGCAGAACAGCGGATCGCCAGGAACAGAGAAACCTACCAGCCGGGAGTCTCCACGAGGATCCCACCCCACCCATCACTCTCCACCGGAGCGGAGAGGCTCCATCCCGCCAAAGCCGCCCCGCACCAGCAGCGCCACAAAGGGACCTGTCCGCAGACCACCCGCCCAATCGCTGTCGCAACGACCGGGCGGGGGGCCGCCCAACCCAGCCCGCAACCACCCCAACTGAACTCGGACTGCAACAACAACTGACGGACTGCAACAACAACTGACGACCTACAGGGTGAGTACCCATCAGGGGACAGGGAATCCATCAAGGGAGACCAGAGCTGGAGGGAATCCCCAGACCCTGACCTAGACTCCCTACCCCAACACCCGGACCACAGGACCCACTAAAACTGGGAACTGTTCGAGAGCTCCACCAGCCGGTGGAGCACACTCTGCTGGCCAGGCCAGAGCAAGAGCGCCCCTGGAAGGGAGCTTAAATGCTCAAGCCAGGAACAGTGCCCCTGGGTCAAGACTACCAACAGTAGAAGAAATTTGAACTGTGTCCTCCAGGCTGCATAACCAAGGTGGTATACACATTAGCACAGGCCTAACGAGCGCGCTCCAGGCTGGGGCCGGAACCAGGCCAGGGGACCGGCGCCTGAAGAAAGCAAAAAGGGTCAGAAGTGGGGCTGTGGCTCAAATGGTAGGGTGCCAGCCCTGAGCTGAAGAGCTGAGGGACAGCACCCAAACCTAGAGTTCAAGCCCACAACCAGCCCAAAACAAACAAACAAAAACACATCAGGAGCCCATAGCAGACTCCAGTATTTGGGAGAGTGCATCCAGAGCATCTGATCTTCCCAAGAGCACCCGCAGGAGCAAACACAAGCAGTCTAGGCTGCTCAACCCTTCCAAAGGCGGGAATTGCTACAGCAGAGAGCTGAGAATCCTAAGTGAATAGCAGCTGGAAATAGGCTCCCAACAGAATCCAGATCAGGCACAGACTCTCTCTACCAATACAGAATCAGCAACCAAGCAAAGACAGACACACCAAAACAAGATTGAAGAGCAGTCTCCTGAACCCCCATGTGAAAATCACAGAGAAAAATCACAAGGTTTACCACTACCCAGGACAGCAAGCTCACCTCAAAAGCCAGCAGCCACGCAGGGGAGAGCCCCAGTGGGAGCAAAGCAGGAATGGAAGACAAAAACTACATCCAAGGGTTGCTGGAGGCAATGACTCAAGAAATAAAGCGAGAAATGGATCAGAAATTGAAAGAGCACAAGGATGAACTATCAAAAGATATACAGGATATCAAACAAAAATTGGATGAAAAATAGAAGCTGCACAAACCTCAGTAAGAAGTGAGATAAACGCCAAATTAGAGGTAATGCATACTGATCTCACCTCATTGAGAGGTGAGATCAGTACTCTGAGAACCAACATTGAATCCATAAAGGGATCCATTTCCACCATGCAAACCACAATAGAAGCCACGGTCAACAGAGTGAATGAAATGGAAGGTAGAGTGTCAGATACAGAAGACAGAATACACCAACTGGACCAAAAAGTGACAGATATGGAAAAATCACTCAAATTAAACCAAAGGGAAATTCAAGAGCAAGCAGATAATGCTAAAAAATTTAACCTTCGCATAATCGGAGTGGACAAAGGTGAGGAATTCCAGAGCAAGGGAATGCAACACCTATTTAACAAGATAGTCAATGAAAATTTTCCCCACCTCAAAAACGACCATCTTAACTACATCACAAAAGCTTATCGAACACCCAACAAGCAAGATCCCAGGAGAAACACTTCTAGGCACATAATAGTAACAATGATGGATCTGAATAATAAGGAAACAATCCTGCATGCAGCAAAAATGAAGAAGGAGCTATACTACAACGGGAAAAAAATTAGAATCACTGCAGATCTCTCCACACAAACAATGAATGCAAGAAAAGCCTGGGAAAGCACCATACGAGCCCTGAGAGCCAATAACTGCCAACCCAGACTGATATACCCGGCAAAGCTAGCATTCACATTCGATGGAGAACTGAAAACTTTTAATAGCAAAGAAAAACTAAATGAATACATAAACATTAAGCCAGCATTACAAAGAATTCTAAGAGGGGGGACACAACCTGAAGAAAGCAACCAGGAACTGGGACCTGCCCCAAACAGGAATTACTCAAAGTCTAACTGAGCAAGCACAGGAGGAAAGGAAAGAAGAAAAACTTAGGAAAACGGAATGGCAGGGACAACAATGCATCTCTCTATACTTTCTCTTAATATAAATGGGCTGAATTCGCCAATTAAAAGAAAGCGAACTGAGGACTGGATCAGAAAACAAGACCCATCCATCTGTTGCCTTCAGGAGACCCACCTCTCAGCCAAACATACAAACAAACTCAGAGTGAAGGGGTGGAAAAGGATCTACCAATCAAATTCCCCCAATAAGAAAGCAGGTGTAGCTATCCTGATATCTGACAAAATAAACTTTTCATTAAAATCAGTACAGAAAGACAAGGACGGACACTACATATTAATAAAGGGAACAATCCAAGAAGAGGATATAACCATCATCAACTTATATGCCCCAAATATTGGTGCACCCACATATGTTAAACAAATGCTCTCAAACTTACAGAATAAGATAGATCCCAATACGATAATACTAGGAGACTTTAACACGCCACTCTCACCAAAGGACAGGTCTACCAACCAGAGGATTGGCAAAGAAGCTACCGAATTAAGTGAGGCCATACTTCAAGCGGAATTAACTGACATCTACCGAGTATTTCACCCTAAAACAACACAGTACACATTCTTCTCAGCAGCTCATGGAACTTTCTCCAAAATAGACCATATCATAGTTCATTCAAGGAACTTAAGCAAATACAAAGGGATCGACATAATCCCCTGTATCCTATCTGACCACAGTGGAATCAAGCTAGCTCTCAATAACAAAGCATACCGCAGAAATTTCTCTAATACATGGAAATTGAACAGCACACTCCTTAACAAGGCCTGGGTAACAGAAGAGATCAGAGAAGAAATAAAGCATTTCCTACAACTCAATGAAAATGAAACACCTCACAAAGAAACTTGTGGGACACAGCAAAAGCAGTCCTGAGGGGCAAATTTATTGCCCTCAGTGCCCACATCAAGAGAATGGAGACAGACCAAGTAAATAATCTCATGTTGCAACTAAAACAGCTAGAAAAACAAGAAAAAATGGGACCTAAAGCTACTAGACGAAGCCAGATAACCAAATTGAGAGCAGAGATTAACCAATTAGAAAATCAGAAAACCATAACCAAAATAAACCAAACAAAAAGCTGGTTCTTTGAAAAAATAAACAAAATTGATGGCCCGTTGGCAAGATTAATTAAAAAAAGAAGAGAGGAAACCCATATTAATAGGATTAGGGATGCCACGGGAAACATCACAACACGTACCCAAGATATCCAAACAATTCTAACAGACTACTTTCAAAAGCTATACTCTCTAAAGGAAGAAAATCTGGCGGAAATGGATGCATTTTTAGAGAAATACAAGTTACCCAAACTGAGCAAAGAAGAAGTTAACCAATTAAATAAGCCAATATCCTATAATGAGATACAGGACGCTATCAAAAGTCTTCCAACAAAAAAAAGCCCAGGACCAGATGGATTCACAGCAGAATTCTATAAGACCTTTAAAGAAGAACTAATACCCATACTCCTCAAGCTCTTCAGAGAAACAGAGAAGGAGGGAGCTATCCCAAACTCATTCTACGAAGCCAATATCACACTCATCCCCAAACCAGGCAAAGACCCAACCAAAAAGGAGAATTACAGGCCAATCTCCTTGATGAACACAGATGCAAAGATCCTTAACAAGATTCTAGCTAACAGAATCCAGAAACACATAAAAAAAATAATACACTATGATCAGGTAGGCTTCATCCCAGAGACACAGGGATGGTTTAACATACGTAAGTCAATAAATGTAATCCAGCATATCAACAGAGCCAAGGTCAAGAATCACATGATTATCGCCACAGATGCAGAAAAGGCCTTTGATAAAATTCAACATTCATTCATGCTAAAAGCTCTGGAGAAAATAGGAATAGAAGGAACATTTCTAAAAACAATAAAAGCCATTTATGACAGACCAATAGCCAATATTATACTTAATGGGGAAAAGCTACAACCAATCCTCCTAAAAACAGGAACAAGGCAAGGATGTCCACTGTCTCCACTCCTCTTCAACATAGTCCTAGAACCCTTAGCCAGGGCAATAAGGCAAGAAAAAGACATTAAAGGGATCCGCATAGGGAAAGAAGAAGTGAAACTATCCCTTTTTGCAGACGACATGATACTATACCTCCACGATCCCAAAAACTCCATCCCCAAACTTTTAGAAATCATAAGTCACTTCGGCAAAATAGCAGGATACAAAATAAACCCACAAAAATCAGTTGCCTTCCTATACACTGATAACGCACAGGAAGAGAGGGAAATAAAGGGAGCAACCCCATTCACAATAACCTCCCAAAAAATAAAATATTTAGGAATTAACCTAACCAAAGATGTAAAAGAACTATTTAATGAGAACTATAAAAAGTTAAAGAAAGAAATTGCAGAAGACACTAGGAAATGGAAAGACCTCCCATGCTCCTGGATAGGCCGACTTAATATAGTAAAGATGGTGATACTTCCAAAACTAATATACAAATTCAATGCAATTCCTATTAAAATCCCAATGACGTACATCACTGAAATACAGAAAACAGTCCAAAAATTTATATGGAACAACAAAAGACCTAGAATAGCCAAAACAATTCTAGGGGATAAAGACAATATGGGAGGGCTATCCATGCCGAACTTCAAACTCTACTACAGAGCTATAATCACAAAGACAGCATGGTACTGGCACAAAAACAGACCCGAAGACCAATGGAACAGAATAGAAGATCCAGATATAAATCCACAGGCCTACAGCCAGCTGATATTCGACAAAGGAGCCAAAGACATACAATGGAAGAAACACAGCCTCTTCAACCGCTGGTGCTGGGAAAACTGGGCAGCCACATGCAGAAAACTAAAAGTGGACCCCAGCCTATCACCATGCACCAACATCAACTCAAAATGGATTAAAGACCTTAACATTAAACCTGAATCTCTGAAACTACTGCAGGACAGAGTAGGAGAGACACTTGAACTAATAGGCACAGGAAGGAACTTCCTGAACAGAGTCCCAGGGTCACAACAAGTTGGAGAGAGACTCGACAAATGGGACTACCTTAAAATAAAAAGCTTCTGCACAGCTAAATCTATCGCAACTAAGCTAGAAAGACAACCAACTAATTGGGAAAAAATATTTACCAGCAATATATCAGACAAGGGGTTAACATCCTGTATATACAGGGAACTCAAGAAACTAATCCCTCCCAAACCTAACAAACCAATTACTAAATGGGCAAGGGAACTAAAGAGGGACTTCTCAAATGAAGAAATAAAAATGGCAAAGAAACACATGAGGAAATGTTCATCATCCCTGGTGGTGAAGGAAATGCAAATAAAGACAACCCTGAGATACCACCTTACCCCAGTCAGAATGTCCCACATCCACAAATCAGCCAACGACAAATGCTGGAGGGGATGTGGAGAAAGAGGAACCCTATTACACTGCTGGTGGGAATGTACACTTATACAACCACTTTGGAAAGCAGTCTGGAGGGTCCTTAGAAAGCTAAAGATTGACCTCCCTTACGACCCAGTCATACCACTTCTAGGCATCTACCCTGAACAACAGGAACCAATATACAAGGACACGTGCACCTCCATGTTTATTGCAGCACTGTTCGCAATAGCTAGGATATGGAAACAACCTAGGTGCCCCACCACAGATGAATGGATCCAAAAATTGTGGTATCTATACACAATGGAATATTATGCAGCCATTAGAAATGACAAAATAATGGCATTTGCAGGGAAATGGATGGAGCTAGAAGGAATCATGTTGAGCGAGGTAAGCCAAGAACGAAGAGACAAACGGTACATGGTCTCCCTGATAAGTGGATGCTAAATCCAAAAGGTTAGGTGATATGACAAAACTAACAGGACTTAAGAAACAAAGAACTCCCGCTCATCTGGTTGAACCACTACTAAATATCCTCATGCTGCTGATCACAAATATGGTCTATAACATGTGAACACTGTTATATATTACAGACTGTGGTAGACAATTTGCTCCAGGGAAGTTAGAATGAACTTGTGACTTTGAAATTATGTAATCATTTAATCACAATCAAAAAAAAAAAAAAGAACCTCGGGGAAGGGAGGGAGGGAGGGGATGGTAGGGGGAAAACAATGGAGGGGGTAACAATGTTCAAGAGGAAGTGTACTCATAACCTCACTCATGTAACTGTAACCCTCTGTATAGTAGCTTTACAATAAAAAAAAAAAAAAAAAAAAAGGTTAAAAAAAAAAAAAAGATTAAAAATTAGACAATCATGTGTGTGTGTGTGTGTGTGTGTGTGTGTGTGTGTGTGCGCGCGCGCGCGCTAGAACATATGTAGGCATAACATCCCAAGGGTTCACTTTAACAAATAGGAGCCTATTGAAATCTTGCTATGCATTCATTCAGTGTCTTACCCATGGAATATGATGGAAGACATAGGAAGAAGGCTTTCATCTTAAACAGGTTCTATGACAATGTATTATTTGCTTTAGACATTTATTGGAACAGGCATGAGAAACAACCATACAATGTCATGGTATAGTAAATGGAAACCAAGATGTGCAACAAAGCCAAGAAAATACTGTCCTATTTTAAAATACTTAAATTGCTATTGACAATGATTATTATTGTTAAAAAGAAATACATTAACATTAACTACATGCATTGAGCACTGTCAACATGGCTTTTGACTTTGAGATGTTTACAGTTTGAGGCACGAAGACAAATACATAGGAGAGTTAACTATGAGGCCCACAAAAGGAAAGTATTAGGGAAAGATTGAGATTATGCTATCACAAACCAAGGAATTAGTAGAAGTTGGAGCAGAGGGCTAGACCAGGTCCTTCAGAGACAGCATGGGTCAAAACACACTTGGCCTCAGACTTCAGGCCTTCAAACCAAGACAATACACTTCTATTGTTCTTAGCCACCCTGGAGTGATATTTTCTTCTAGCAGATGTAGGAAACTAGTAGAGCTGTGCCCTGGACAAGGCTCATCACCATCTGAACACTCCCAGATTCTTTTATTCATTTCCACTTTTACCTTCCCCATGGACTATCTCATCACTGAGGGCCAGGGCAGCTACACCTCTCTGGCTACCAGGGTTATGGGACCTTATTCACACACAGTTGGTTGAAATGTGATATACTTACCCTTGAGGGATTTAAGGAAATATTTTGTAATTAAAATCAAGTCATTGCAAATCATTTAACTCCTCATTAATTAAACAAATATGTATCTATTGCTGTGTTCCAGGTGTAGCTACAAATACTGGAGACCTGCCAGGAATAGTACCACAGGTCCCTCCTCTGCATAGTATTTCTATTTATGAGAGAAAAGCATACGTAAAAAGATAGCAACAAGATACAGAATATAAAACAATGTGACATGCTTAATGCTAGAATTATGGGGGGGGGGGGGAGAAATAGATTGAATCAAGAAAGGCCAGTTAGAAATATACTAAGTGGGTCTGAGGGCCAGCAAGAGGTGTTGGGGCAGGTTCATGATGCAGGCAGCGTGCAGACAAAACAAATGAAAATACAGGTGAAGGCAGGTGTTTGCTATTAAACCACAAAAAATATGGGTGGAAATCTGTTTGGATTTTATTTTGAACAATGGAAAACCAATGGAAGGTTCTAAATTGTTTTATTGAAAATCCTGCTTTGGCTGCTATGTGGGAAATGAACTGTAGTGAGGCAATGTGAGAAGCAGCTTGGAGCTGGGGGCTCCTCCCGGAGAGAGGCTGGTGGCACTGTCAGGTTGGAGGCAGGAGAGCTCATGCTGTCTGTGTATTTTGTTTATGTAGTAAGTTTATGTAGTAAGTCTTACTATATATAGTAAGACTATGTAGTAAGACTAGCAAAGACTAGCAAATGTGCTAGCAAGTAAGAAATCAGGAGTCATTCCAAGTTGAACATGGTGGCACAGGCCTATGATCTCAGTACGAAGGAGCTGAAGTAGGCCAGCCAGGGCCTTGAACAAAACAAAAGCAAAGAAAAACAAGAAAATGACACTGAGTCTTAGGTTTCCCCCTGACTTCTTATCATTTAAAATCAAGTTGTGTTTATGTAATGGCACTTCTTCAATTGAGAAAACTCTATTTGAGGTTCACAAAGACAAGAAGGTAGGATTTGGGCTCAGTGATCTTTTGGCTTTTCCACATGATCCTGATGTTGCAAGTAGAGTTGCTACTCTGCTATGGGTCATTCAGCTCCATAAGGATGGTGATTAGACCATACTAGACACAAACTATTGATGAATTTCCAACATCATATAGGAACACTTTGGTTGATTGGCACCAATCATGACCATTTTTCTGGATACCCCTGTTGTTCCAGGCTTAATGTTAGTTTATATGTGTTACTACATGATTCTTATTTTTTAAAAATCATCCTCTTGTAAATCAAGAAACTAAGTCTGAGAGAGTAATAATTTGGTTCAAATGCTGGAACTAGCTAATGGGTTTTGACTCAGATCTGTATTACTGCCATGCCTTTTTGTAGTACTATGTTTCCTTTGATTCATAAAAACCTAATTGAATGGTTAGTACAAACTATGAGAATTATGAATGAGGTAGAGAGCTGTGTGCTGGTGGCTGAAATCCTAGCTACTCAAGAGGCTTGAGATTTGAGGCTTGGGGTTTGGAGCCCATCAGGGAAGGAAAGTCTATCTTCCACTTAACATCAAAAAGACAGAAGTGGAGGTATGACTCAAGTTACAGAATGCCAGCCATGAGCCTCAAAGCTAAGAAACAGAATCTAGGCCCTGACTCCAAACCTTATTACCAGCACATGCAAACACAAAAATGAAGTAGGACAGTTAAATATCTTTGTTATATTTTAATTTGTATAAAAATCTCAGTATAAAAATAGTATGTGACTACATACTTTATCTGAATATATATGCACACAAAACACATGAAAACCCATTGATATAAGTAATATAGATTTAAAGTAGATTATTTAGTCTATGTATACTCTACAATATGTGTAATACATAGACTATAATATAATATATATGTTGTATACATAGGTGTACCTACCTACCCACATTCTTGGTAAAAATAAAATATCTTAGTAACTTGGGTGATTTCAGATCTAACCAAATATTCTTACATATCATCAACTCTTTTGTTGTATTGGAGAAGAGGCCTTCTTGAAGCCACAGAGAGCATTCTTACAAACAATATGTGAGGTCTATTTTTTTTGTTTGCTCCTTGTTCCCACTGGATGCTAAGAGAAATAAATCACAGTGACAAAAAGCTGAAATGGAAAGCAAATTGACCTAGCATTTTCATTCAAAGAAGAATTCCTCGAAAAGCTAAAAACGGAGGAAAAAAATGAAAGTCATTCTTATTGTTAATAAAATGTTTCCTTACTGTCAAGTATATAGGGCTGGAAGAAAAATGACTCGGACTTAAGCAGCAGTTCAAAGTACAGAGCATTTTCAATCAGGTAATTAGGCTAAGATGAGATGTCACAAACAGTGATTGGTATAATAGACTGGCTTGGAAATGCACACTCCCAATTAAATGATATCTGGTGGTGAAGATGTCACTCTGTAGTCCTGAGAAATCTATAGGAGATGATGGTGTAATGGTTAGAACCCAGAGCAATTCCTGCATATTCTATCTAAACCTTGTCTCCATGCATCCGCTAGAAATGCAGTTTCTCCCTTCTCTCTCCCTCCCTCTCTCTCTCCCCCCCCACTATCTCTCTCTCTCTCTCTCTCTCTCTCTCTCTCTCTCACACACACACACACACACACACACACACATACCATAGATCTGATTTTTAAAATAAAAGATGACAACTGTGAGAAAATAAAGCCATTCTTCAGAAAGTCAGCTGCCTGTGGGAGAAGGAAACCAGCACTGGGAAGCCAGCCCCACAGCCCTTTACTAGTCAATGAAAGGAGAGCTGCCTCATTGGAGCTCAGACTGAACACTTTCCTTTAACCCCAAGTTCAGCCATATATTTATTTTTTGCTTTTAAATTTTTTATTTTATTTTATTTTTTATTGTGAAAATACTGTACAGAGGGGTTACAATTACATGGGCAAGATAATGAGTACGTTTCTTATCAAGCATTGTAGCCTCCTCCTTTGTTTCCCCTTCCCATCCCTTCCCATCCTCCCCCCCCTCCCGTCCCCCCACCCAATCCTCCCCGCCCACCCCCCCCCACCCCGCACCAAAGTTGTAAAGTTCGATTTCGACATAACGACTTGTACATCTCATTGTTGCAATGGGTCCACCTGTATCCCTATTTAAACGATTTGTTTTTCCCTTCCCCTCCACAAATTATACCACCATCAAATACAGTGAAAGCAGAGTTATACCGTCAGGGAGGGACATACAAAGCAACAAAGAAATCATCTTATAAATATGTTAGAAACAATCACATGAAAGAAAAAACATTTGAATACATATCTTAGGGTTCATTTCCCTAACATCAACTTATCTGACCTTTTCTGCTTGACTCAGACATACACTAGATAATGCAAATAAGGGAAACCATGGGACCCATGTTTCTTTGGGCCTGGCTTACTTCACTTAATATAATTTTTTCCAAGCCTTTCCATTTCCTAACAAATGGGGCAATGCCATTCTTTCTGATGGAGGCATAGAATTCCATTGTGTATATATACTGCATTTTCTTGATCCATTCATCTACTGAGGGGCATCTGGGTTGGTTCCATATCTTAGCTATAGTAAATAATGCTGCAATAAACATAGTCATGCTGGTATCTGCCATATAATTTTAAAAGTAGAGAAACAAGCAGCCCCCATGCTTTTATACGCATTTGACAAATATGTATTGTGCAATTGCTAAAATATTACTAATGGCAGGATGAATATGCACTGGGAAAAAAACTAAAAATCTTTTTATATTGTAAGGAAAGCCTGCTGTACTTTAATCAGATTTTAAATTCGGCATTTAATCTTTGTATACATATGCACAAATGGGGTTGTTTCTGGCCCTGGAGGTCATCTGGTAATATCATTCACAGTTAGTTAAAAAAAAAAAAAAACTCTCCATAAAAATTTCAAACCTACAGATATTTATCACCTTTCTGGTTATATAAGACATGTACATGGAGATAGTTAACAATAAAAAAAAATATGCGCTTCTTCCTTTCAAGGACCCTAGAATCGAACTGAAAGCACACCTGTTTGCCTTAAAATGTGAGCCACAGAGATGAAATCCAACTTTGGTAATTTGGAAACTGTTTTACAGGGGTCATAGTTGAACCTGGATCTGGACCTAGATGCAGAGAAGAAATTACAACAGCAAGATGAATGTTCTTTAGAGGCTCAGTCAGAGGTGTTACAGAGACTAGAAGATTTTGTAATGATATTATTGAGGTTCAGGGTAATAATGGGGACAATTTGAGCAGGAAATGAAAATGGAGTAAGTAGCCTCAAATATCATGCTAAAGAATGTGAACTTTGTTTTTGTAGGAAATCTGGAAATACTAGCCATAGAGGTCATAATCAAAATTAAGTTTTAGCTCGATAAAGCAATAGCTCTCTCAAAACCAGAGAGCAGTTTCAGTGTTGTCAGTATTTAAAGACAAGAATAATGTACTAATGAAGTAAGGAGACCAGCTCTGGCCAATGCCATCTGGGCCACATAGGGTCTGGCATCTTCATGGTGGGAGTAGGTGACACCACTGCTTCCCCAGGTGAGGGGCGTGCCCAAATCCCTGGAGGCAGGGACTGGCACTTGGATAATAGGTTACTAAACCTGTCAGTCCAGTGTCTGGGACTCTAGTTTCCTGTGACCCAGCCCCTGACCTGAACCTATTCAGGCCAGGACCAACTCAGGCAACACTACACCCTGCTACATGTCTCTGTGTTCGTGTCTTATCTCCTGTCTCTTCTCCTGTCATCATGGCGTCCCAATTCAGCTCTCCATTGGAGCTGAACTGGTTTGTTGGTATTGTTTTTGTTCTTTCTTTCCTCTCCAGCCTTCATGGCTCAGTTTCCTATAAGTGTTAAGTTATTTGCTGGCTGTTGGTCTTGGAAGCAGGAGTCTACCATGCAGTCACAGGCCCTTTAAAAAAGACTCCAAGATTCATCCTCTCAAAATGTGGCTTCTCTGTTTTCTCATCGTACAACACTCACAGGCAAGAAATGATAAAACCTCAAGTTAGTTCAGTGGCAGTAGAGATAGCAGACATATGTCCTTCACACTGAACGCCTATTGGAGGTTAATAGTTTGGAGCCAGATATTCCTGTGAAAATGCTTTAGTAATTGTAAATTCTATTCTGGAGTTAAGAAAAGCCTGGCTGGACATAAAAGAAATGCAAATCAAAACAACATTGAGATACCACCTCACCCCAGTTAGAATGGCTATAATCAAGAACTCTAACAACAACAGATGCTGGAGAGGATGTGGACAGAAGGGAACCTTACTTCATTGTTGGTGGGAATGTAAACTTGTTCAACCACTTTGGAAAGCAGTATGGAGGTTCCTCAAAAGACTCCACTCAAAAGAGCTCCCCTATGACCCAGCAATCCCACTTTTGGGCATTTACCCAAATGTTTACAAACAAATCACACTAAAGCTAACAGCACAACTATGTTTATTGCAGCACTATTTACCATAGCTAAGATATGGAACCAACCCAGATGCCCCTCAGTAGATGAATGGATCAAGAAAATGTGGTATATATACACAATGGAATTCTATGCCTCCATCAGAAAGAATGACATTGCCCCATTTGTTAGGAAATGGAAAGACTTGGAAAAAATTATATTAAGTGAAGTAAGCCAGGCCCAAAGAAACATAGGTCCCATGGTTTCCCTTATTTGCAATATCTAGTATATGTATGAGTTAAGCAGACAAGGTCAGATAATGTGATGTTAGGAAAATTAACCCTTAGATATGTATTTTAATGCTTTTTTCTTTCATGCATTTGTTTCTAACACATTTATAAGATTATCTCTTTGTTGCTTTGTATGTCCCTCCCCCACAGTATAACCCCTGCTTTCACTATATTTGATGTCAGTATAACTTGTGGAGGAGATGGGGAAAAACAAGTCGTTTAAGGATACAGATGGACCTGTTGCAACAATGAGAAGTACAAGTTGTCATGTTAAAAACGAGCTTTACAACGTTGGTGGGGGGGGAAGGATTGGGTGGGGGGTAGGGGGGAGGCTGGGAAGGGATGTGAAGGGTAAACAAAGGAGGAGGCTGCAATGCTTGGTAAGAAATGTACGCATTATCTTGCCTATGTAATTGTAACCCCTCTGTACAGTATGTTCTCAAAATAAAATTAAATTAAATTAAATTTTAAAAAAAAAGAAAAGCCTGGCTGGAGATGGAGATCTAAGTGTCTGTTGCACTAAATTTGTGAGTTTGAATTGCACATCTTGGGGAAGATACCCAGAAGAGGAAAATGTAGCTAGCCATCACTGGGGAGAGAATCCAGACAGATGTTAGTATTTAGTAGTCAACTTCAGAAGTAAAGCCATGCAGAAAGAACTAGAATGGGATGATGGGGTACAAGTAGTGAAGAGTGGTCCCAGCTGTGGGAAGCCAGGTCCGATGGGGTGCAGAAGTCAGACATTGGTCCTAGTGATCTGTAGACCTTGAGGACCACAGGCAAAGAAGATTCAGAGACAGGATGCTGACATCCACACTGCTGTGGGCCAACAAGTGAGGTAGGAGAGCCAGGAAACAGAGGTGACTGCTTATAACCTTGGGTATTTAGGATAAGAGAACATAGTGAGTGATTCATAAGAGCCTTCCATCTGTGAGTAGATAGGGCTATGAGAATAATTAAAAATGGAAATCAGAGTCAGAAAGATGACTTTCAAAGCGTCTGGATGAAAGAGAAGAACCAAGAAAGTCAATGCAACCTGGTGAAGGCAAGAACAAAGGTGTGTGAGAGAGGACTTGCACACATAGATCCACCATGATGGGTTTACCTCAGCAAGGCGCTGAGAATTTGAGAGGGCTGTTAAGAAAACTCACAGAATTCAATGACTGGAAGAAAACTCACAGAATTCAATGACTGGGAAGTATAGCAATTGGAGGTAATGGCTGAGCCCAAGCCTAACTCATGTGGAAATAGGCAGAGAGCACTGGAAATGAAGCAGAATGGTCTTAAGTGAAGAGAGTTGGTTACAAAAGTCATTAAAAGGCTATCATTACTACACACTAGGAAAAGACAGGAAAGTAAACCAGGTTCTGTAGGTCTCTAACACATTTCCACATGCATTCATTGTTTTTGCAATTGTCGATATACCTTAACCCATTCCACAAAATTTGGGTCTCCCACTGTAATTCTAGGCCGTGCTGTGGTGTTTATAATTTTCCCTGTTCTGTTGCTGTAGAAACATGGTTTGACCACACTCATAAGTCATGATAAACAGAACCTTTTATCACCATGAAGTCTTTCCCTTCAGATTAGAAACTACATTCTTTTAAAAAGAAAACAATATGAAGCAAATGTTTAGGGCACCTGGGTGTTTTTATATAGTTTATATTTCTACGACTTGTATGTTAATTAGTACTGACAAATTTATTTAAATAAAATTTCAGCATCCAGTATTATGAATTCCAATTCCTTTGAAGTCCAAGACAGTCTTTCACAGAAGGAACAGTCCTGTTACCTCACTTTGCCAACCAGCTCGAATCCATGTACTTTAAGGAATATCTCTACTGGCCAAACAACAACAATAACAAATGACAGAAAAACAGGCTTTAGAGGCCTGACTGTAGGGAGAAGATACTGCACTTTGATTGCATTAATTATTTAGTTGAAACTTGCAGTTCAGTTATTTAAGAAGCTCTTTGACATAGCTCACATTAGGGAGGCACTGGAGAGAAAGTAGCAACTCAGCCATCAGCATGTGGCCGGAGGCATGTTTTAATGTGGGTTTGATGATGAACTCTACACCAACAACTAAAATGCAGACTGCTTTGGAAGTTCATTTGTGAAGCATTGAGGTGAACATGGCTGCCCGATTTAAGTATCATTTATCCAAGCATGCATGTCTTTTCATTTCAGTGAACAGTGTGTACAAAGAAAAAAGAACTGCTTAATTAAATTCTGCCATGTCCTCTTTATTTTGTGGTAAAGGGGATGTGTCACCAGCTAGGTAGCACTAGAAACAGCCTTCTTTGGGGGTTTGGGAACAAGACGCTTCAAGATACTAACCCAGGTTCCTTTCATGGGGACCAATATCCATGCACAGTTCCTATGGCATCTCCCCTGGAACTTATTTTTTATTGGGTTATTTGTGTTCTGACAAATGGCGGGGCTTAAGAGCAATGAGCTTGCTGTTACATTCAAGGAATCCATTTTCCAAGGCTGGTTCTTTCCCATGGTTCCATCTCAGGCATGCAATTTAAGAATCTGGCCATATTATTTTGGAGGTTAAACTGAGAACTTTCTGGGGTAATTGGGTTCACCTATGTGAGGGCCGTGGTTGATCTGAGGCAATTTCATTTTTTTAATCTTTCCTCTGAAGTATAGTCAGAAATTGCAGCAAAGTGGAAAAAGAATGTTCGATTTCTTAGCCAGTGGTAGGTACATGAGTTTTCTGTTTTTAAACTCTGTAACACAGACATACACAAACACATATCTATATATCTAGATATTCACTTCAAGTAAGTATTTAACCACAAAAATAAAATAACTTACCTAAGAATTCTTTTAATTTTTTTAAAATGATACAACACTCAAAAGTGAGAATACTAAACAGCACATGGTCTCCTTAATAAGTGGATGTTAAATCCGAGATGTAAGGAGATACAACAAAGTAAACAAGACTCGAGAAACAAAGGACCTCTACTCAGCTGGTAGAATCATTACTAAAATGACCCCATGCTGCTGATCACATATATGGTATATGTATGCGCACATCGGAAGGAAACTAGGAGTAGGACACAGAATTAGAGGGAAACGGGAAAATATACAACAGCAGGACCCATCAGATGTACTGGTCATTGATCAAAACAAACTAAGCAACTCAATGGCAGTGATGGAAGGGAGGGAATGAGAGGGAAAGAGGGAACAGCTTACACTAAGCAAAAGGAAAGAAATGTACATATCACCAGATGTGGAAGAAATAACTGTATTGTCAAAGCTCGTAGAACTCATAAACTTTATAGACCATGATAAAGACAGTTTGCCCCATGAAGGTTAGAATGTGTTTGTGACTTGAAGTCTCACTATCCCACAATACTGTGAAATTTATGTAATCGCTTAATCACAATAAAAATTGCTATAAAAAGTGAGAATATTGTCACTTGTGAATAGTTGAATTAAACACTTGTCTTCTAACAGCTACCGTGTTCAAGGGCTAAAAATTGCAAAGTGGAGAGATGGGTTGTAGTGATTTTTTTTCTCATGTTTCTTACTTTGTTGCAAGATTATTGAGACCTTTCTTTAGAATGACTCCAGAGGTGTGGTAATCATTGATGAGGGAGTCCTTGCCCTCCAAACAAAGGTTGACAGAAATCTCATGGGAACACATGTGGGGGTCTTCTTCCCCCTGATCCATTTGTGTATATCATTTCCTTAAATCACAACAACCTTTACCAGGTGACAATTTACACCATGGCTTTCTCGTTCTTTCTTTCAAGAATGAAGCAAAGCAGAACAACGGCAGAGGGAACTGCCACCGCAGCCGGGGAGAATGAAGATGAGTGAGGGAGAATGGAAAGGGGCAAGGACAGGAGAGAGAGTTGGCAGTAACTGCTTTAGAATGCCTTTGCTGATGGCGAAAGGCGTCCACACCAGGGGAGATCTGGGACAGTAAGGTAGAAGAATAAAGCTTCTGGTCCTCCGCTTATTTGAGATGAGGAGGCTGATGTGATGAGGACAATGGAGAGGAGCAGGAGAAGAAGAAGAAGAAATGAGGAGGAGGAGGAGGAGGAGGAGGAGGAGGAGGAGGAGGAGGAGGAGGAGGAGGAGGGGGACGAAGAAGAAGATCAAAAGGAAGGGATGTCCTAGTCTGTCTAGACTAGCCCTCTGAAAAAAATAAACCTTAGAGCAATCAGCTTCTTTTTATTTTTTAAACTATTTATTTTTAAAACTATTTTAAAACTACTTACTTTTTAAACTTCAGCTGATTTTTGAAGTCAACCTCAAATTCTCAGAAAGGCCAGCCAGTCCCACTGTGCTGTTCCGGGCAAGCCTTGTGTCACACTGTCTGTGATGACCCCTTCCGTAGACCTTGGAGAATGAGGTACCAGCTCCCAAACTTCTTCCTCATTCTCCACATCAGCTCTTTGCCTCGAACTCCACAGACTATCTATGTCTATACGTCTCATCTCTAAATCTAATTCTTCCAGCGCTGCTTCCGCTCTGACTTTGTGCAGCCTCCTCAGGAACTGTGCCCTGTGGGTTTTTTTTTTTTTTTTTGCTTATGTGGTGGTGGTGAGGAATCAAACCCAGGGCCTCATGCATGCAAGGCAAGCACTCTACCGTTGAGCCACCTTCCCAGCCCCCATGGTTTTTGATCTTTCTGAGGAATTAAGTGTCCTTCAATCGTGTTCAGGTTCCACAGATAAATATTCCTTCACATCTTTCCTGTTGCCCAGATGATGAACTCTGTTTTGTGGACTCTTTAAAATAGATGTGCTTTGAGTCCCATTTTCTTATTGTTTACCTGCTTCCCAATCTATCCTCCTAAATAGATGTATGAGTACAAGGACCCAGGCACTACCTCTTAGCTTTATTTCTTAAGGCTATCACTCTACCACCTGAACCATAGCTCCACTTCTGACTTTTTGGTAGTTATTTAGAGAAAAAAGCCTCAAAGATATTCCTGCTTGGACTGCCATGACTCTCAGATCTCAGCCTCTTGAGTCGCTAGGATTACAGGCAAGGAGCCAGCAGCACCAGGCCTAAGCAATGATCTTAAAGATTGTAGGTGACTCTCATTCCTTGAAAGGCCATTAAAAAATTCCTCCAAATCCATCTGATCAGTTTGTCTTCTTCTGTTGCCTGGTTAAGACCCTCATTTCCTGTTGTTGGGATGAGCACTAAACACCAGTAATTTTTTTTAGTTGTTTTACTCTGACATCCCCCATCAGTCAGTCCAAAGTAGTTTGCTGGTGTGGTCCATGGCCATTGCTACAGCGCTTCTCACTCATTCAGTAAACCATCTTCCTTCCTTCCACAAATCTTTAACATATTTGCCTCCAATTGCCTTCTCATTCATGCTTCCTTCATTAATTCCTACCCATTCTTCAGATCTCACCACTAGCCTCTTATTCAATCACTAAACATTCTATGAAGTCCCATATAACACACCCTCCTAGGATACCATCCTTTCTTTAGGTAATTGGAATTTGAAATTATTGGCCGGTGAGATTTTTTTAATTAGTCATCTCTTTCTTGCTATCAGTTCTATGAAAGCACAACTTCTCTGGCCTTACAAATATATTCCCATTGAATTTTTACCAACTAAGGGCCTAAGTCAGCCAGCTCTGAATGAAGCAGTCCTTAGCTCCTTTCCCTCCATCTCCATTTTAGATCCATAGGGAAATAAAAAGATAGGAAATAGGAAGGAGACCAAAGGAGATCAAGTGATACTGAGGCATGACATGGCTTTTAAAGCATTCTGTGTTGGGTATGAGCTGAACCTGTACTCTTGTCTTCTCTGTGTTTTGCTTAGAAACTAAGCAACAAATTACTTCAGGGGGATGATTACAGAGCAATCATACTGCTCATTTTCTCCTGTAGTATCTGGGCATTGGTAACTCAGACCTGTCATCCTAGTAGTTAGGAAGCTGAGATCTAAGGATCTTGGTTTGAAGCCAGTTCAGGCAGGAAAGTCCATGAGACTCTTATTTCCAGTTTACCAAAAACTGGAAACAAACTGTAGTTCCATGCACAAGAGCATGGAAAATCTCATAGATAGTGCCCAGGCCCTGAGTTCAACCCCAAGACTAGCAAAACAATAACACCACCACCACCACCACCACCACCACCACCACCACCACCACCACCACCACCACCACCACCACCACCACCACCACCGTCAGTCTCCCCATCCTGGACTGGAGGTACTTTGGAACTCTAGGAGAAGTTCTTCATTGCCTATTCCTGATCTTCACTGACCTTGCCTCTTCTGCTTCACCTGGAATCCAAGCTTGGTGAGGTCACAACTTCTAGTTATTTCTTACTACTGGCCTCCTCCATGGCCTCCTTACCAAAAAATTGGAAGAAGCAGATGCACGCACAAGGAAAATTAAAAACTTAAAAATTTTTGTCAGTGTATTTCTAGGTGTAGATTTATATTTTACATGTAACCCTGTGCGTTATAGCTCTTCAAATATGCTTTATTGTCTTTCCATATAAATGATTTGTCTGCACAAGGTCACTTTTCCAAACCATATATCCTTATAATAAATATTCATAAATAATGATAGACATCTTTATAAAACTGAGAACATGTTTCAGTTTCTCCAAAGACAAAAATATTGGTTACAACAGAGTCTTTTTTATCTATTGTGAAAATACCGTACAGAGGGGTTACAATTACATGGACAAGGTAATGAGTACATGTCTTTTTTTTTTTTTAAATTTTATTTTATTTTATTTGAGAACATACTGTACAGAGGGGTTACAATTACATGGGCAGGATAATGCATACATTTCTTACCAAGCATTGCAGCCTCCTCCTTTGTTTACCCTTCACCTCCCTTCCCAGCCTCCCCCCTCCCCCCACCCAATCATACCCCCCCCCCCCCCGACATTGTAAAGCTGGTTTTGACATGACATTTTGTACTTCTCATTGTTGCAACAGGTCCACCTGAATCCTTAAACGACTTGTTGGTCCCCGTCTCCTCCACATGTTATACTGACATCAAATATAGTGAAAGCGGGGGTTACACTGTGGGGGAGGGACATACAAAGCAACAAAGAAATAATCTTATAAATGCGTTAGAAACACATGCATGAAAGAAACAAAAACATTAAAATACATATTTGAGGGTTCGTTTTCCTAACATCACATTATCTGACTTTTTCCGCTTGACTCATACCTATACTAGATATTGCAAATAAGGGAAACCATGGGACCTATGTTTCTTTGGGCCTGGCTTACTTCACTTAATATATGAGTACATTTCTTATCAAGCATTGTTGCCTCCTCCTTTGTTTCCCCTTCCCATCCCTTCCCATCCCTCCCTTCCTCTTCCTACCCCCCTCCCTGCCAAAGTTGTAAAGTTCGTTTTTCCACATAATGTCTTGTACATTTCATTGTTGCAATGGGTCCACCTGTATCCTTATTTAAACAATTTGTTTTGTCCCTTCCCCTCCACAAATTACAGCAACATCAAATACAATGAAAACAGGGGTTATACTGTGGTGGAGGGACAGATACTTAGTTTCAAAGTTTTGCCCTCAATAGTAATGTCTTGTGGGGATCGAGTGAGTAACACACCATTATTTTTTATAACTAAAGAGAGGTTCAGAAAAATATATTCACAAAGTGAGTCAGTAGAAAGCCCCCAAATTCTGAAAATTAGTTTCTTCCTTTCTTCTTCTTACTTCTAAGTGACAGGGATGACTATGAACTTCTGAAAGCTTGTTAATGTATTATTCATGAAAGGAGCCAATCAAAAGAGTTGTCTTGTGTATCTTACAGGTTACATGTCCTCACATCTAAGGAATAAAGCAGTGGACAGAAATCTTGTCAACAGCATGAGAAAATATGTCATTATCAGTTTGAGGATTCAATTTTCCTGGAATATTGCAAATACTAACTTTCTAAAGTTGTAACTCCAATAATGCATAGATATGGACTGTTTTCATTTTGCTCACAAACTAAATATTCAGAAAGACCACAGAATAATGTAAAAACCAAAAAGGTGTTATTTGGTTACTTTCATTGTGATATTTATGCATTGAACTGGAATAAATAAATGTATATCTGTATGTGAGTGAAACTTCAGAATAGAAATAAGATCTTTTAACCAAGTGTGTGTAGCTTTTGTCAACTTCCAGAATTTTAAAATTGGGAAAACAGAAGCTGATTTTTAGTCAGACTTACAAGAAGTTAGTTTTGGAACAAATGGTGTTATGCTTATGGAAACAAAGGACAGAAAAATAGGCAGGTCAAAGTGAGTACTTTGACACTGGAAGGGTTCCAGTGTCCCCAACTTAGATGGTGTGTTCCACAAATATCTGAGTTGTACAGTGCAGAACTATATTCAAATCTTATTTCTCCATATGAGCAAAATTTCTTCATTGACACATTGTCTAAAAATTTCTTTAGCAGTTAGCTCTTTCTTTCTAATGTGCCCACATTATCTAATAAATGACAATAGTATTGATAGTATTACCTAAATAATGATATGATTTCTTCCACTAGTTATTTATTAAAATGGCCAAATATGAGGTTGAAATACGTAGTGAAAACCACATGCCCAGTCTTTAGTTCCTATGATGATGATTGTGTATTGTTTACATACTACATATTTTCTGTTTACTCATCCTTCTATCAAACATAAAGATATCTATTTTTTTATTTATCCCAAAGTACATTCAAGCAATGGAGAAGTTATCTGATACTTCTAAAATATGAGTGATTTTGATACATCTTTGTATACATTCTTTCCTTCTTTCTTTCTCTTTCTTTTCTTTTTGTCAGTAGTGGGGCTTGAACATTGGGCCTTGGTGCTATCCCTCAGCTCTTTAGCTCAAGGCTAGCGCTCTAACACTTGAGCCACAGTGCCATTTCCAGTTTTCTGGTGGTTAATTGGCAATAAGAGTCTCTCAGAGTTTCCTGCCTGTAATGGCTTTGAACCATGATCCTCAAATCTTAGCCTCCTGAGTAGCTAAGATTATAGGCGTGAGCCACCAGTGCCTGGCTTACCTTTCTTTCTCTTTTGAGATAGACTTTATACAAGACGGCATAAGTGCTATTTAGGTGAGTCATTCTATCAAGTTTTCTAAACATTATATAACTGCCTAACTCTTTTCTCATAAGTTATTATTATATCCCCAAAGATATCTTTATGCCCCCTTCCTAGTCAATTCTGGTTCCTGGAGACAATTTATGTTCTAGAACAGTGTTCAGAAGTTATTAGTTCTGTCTGCTCTAGAACTTTAAATAAAAACAGAATAATATAATTTATACTCTTGTGTAATGCCTTGGCACACAGGTTTTTGAGACTCATCTGTATAGTTGAGTGGGTCAATAGTTTGTTCCCATCATTGCTGCCCATTGCATGAAATAACTTCTGTTAATCTATTTCCTGTTGACACATAGATTCTCTCCTGCACTTTATTCTCTGATAAAATACTGTGCATGTTCCTATGCAAGTTTTCCTTTTGGCTATGTCTCATTGTACTTTAGCCTTCACTTTCCTGATGCAAAGTAGCAATTTTTAATATTTCCCTTATCCACATACTCTTGCTGAAATGTTTATGTATAAACTTCTACCATTTTTTGTTTCTCATTTTTGCTATGAATTTATGCAGTTCTTTATATATTTCAGATATACATCTTCAGCTATGTATTTAACAAATATATTTCCCATACTTTATATATATGTTTTTCTCCTTCCTCCTCTATATATGTATATATATATATATATATATTTTCTCCTTCTTTCCTGCTTGTCTTCCTTCCTTCCTCTTTCTCTTCCATTCACTTGCAGCTAAACATTTCAGTTAATGATTTTTATGCACTATTATGAACAAAATGGCAATAAATAGTTTCGTACAAATTGAGGGTGATATACATTTATTTTATTTTCACTTGGATTCCTACCTGGCAAGAAATTGCCAAGTCAGCGCATATGTGAATGCTTAATTAGAAATTGCCCAACTGCTTTCCAAAGTTATTCTATCCAATATATGTGATTGTAATTGTAACAAATCTCTGAAAATGCTATTTAAAAATTATTAGCATGAGTTAGTTGTCCAAGTATGTATGTGCAAGTAATGTACTTTGATCAAATTCTCCTACCTGCATTTCTCATTTTTAACATATTTCCCTCCTCCCCTTCTTTTCAAAAAATTGGTGGATGTCACATATTTTTAATGAACTATGATATTCAAACTGGGAGAAAATTGATAGAACATTGAGGCTTCTGATATATTTCTGATACATAAATACATTTGTGTATATTTATACATCTCATTTAGATTTTTACGTACAAAACAATTAGAAACCTAGGTGTATTTTTCTTTTTCTATTTCTTTTTTGTGTGTGCAAGGTCTGATGCTTGATCTCAGTGGCTGGACACTCTCTTTGACTTTTTGTGCTCCAGATTAGCACTTTACTACTTGAGCCACACCTCCATTTCCAGCTTTTATGTGATTAATTGGAGAATAAGTCTCACAAACTTTACTGCCAGGGCTGGCTTCGAATTACAATTCTCAGATCTCAGCCTCCTGAGCAGCTAGAATTACAAGCATGAGCCACCAGCGTGGCACTTCTTTCCTAAGATGGATTTTTTTCTGAAGTTTCAGCTAAAAGTCAACCATGTTTCCCTATACCATGGTGTGGGATAGAGAAGAACGGAGAGCAGACAGTGAAGAAAGGAAGAGAGAAG
Organism: Dipodomys spectabilis; assembly: GCF_019054845.1. Lineage (NCBI taxonomy): Eukaryota > Metazoa > Chordata > Mammalia > Rodentia > Heteromyidae > Dipodomys > Dipodomys spectabilis. Next base: position 6,852,538 of record NW_024870750.1, read on the forward strand.
AGAGGAGAGAGAAAGGGAAGAGATGAAAGGCAGAGTAAAGAAGAAAAAGAATGAGGATAAAGGAAAGAAGGGAGGAGAAAGGGGAAAGGAAAACAGAGATGGAAATAGAGTAGAGAGAGCAAGAGTAAAGGAAAATTATATGAAAAGGAAAACAGAAAGGAAGAAAGGTGAAAAAGATAAGGAAAGAGAAGAGACAGATGGAAAGAGAAAAGGGAATAAGGAAGAGTAGGAAAAGAGGAGAAAGAAGCAGAAAGGAGAATGCAAAGAAGAGGGAGAAAAGGAGAAGAGAAAAGAGAGAATAGAAAAGAAAGGAGACAAGGCAAGATAGGAGAAAGAAAAGAGAAGATAGGAAAAAGAAAAGGAAGAAAGAGGAAAAGCAGAGAAGGGAAGAAAAGAAAATGAAAGAGAAGAAGAAGAATAGAAGAGAAAAGGGAGAGAAGGAATAAAGTGAAAGACAAGAGAAGGCAAAGAAAGAGAAGAGAAAGAGGACAAGGGGAGAAATGGGAGAAAGACAAGAGGGAGAAAAGAAAACAGGCAAGAGAAGGTAAGAGGTAAAAAATGAGAGAAGACAAAAGAACAGTGAGAAGTGAAGAGAAAAAAGAAGAGAAAGGTGGAAGGAAAGAGACAAGAGTTGAGAGAAGGAAAGTGAGAAGAAAAGGGGGAAAGAAGAGACAACAAGGAAGAGAAGAGTAAGGAAAAAGAAAAGAAATGAAAAATAAGAGGATAGAGGAGAAATAATCGAAATTAGGTGACAGAAGGGAACAGAGAAGAAAGATTAAAAGGGGACATAGGGAGAAAAGAAAATAGAATAAGAAAAGATAGAGAAAAAGACAATGAAAGACAAAAGAATGAAGAGAAGGGAATGACATGAAAAAGACCAGAGAAAAGAGGGGAAAAAAGACAAAGGAAGGGAAAGTAGATAATGAACATAAGGGAAGAATAGAGAGAAGAAAAGAGATGGAAGAGAAAGAAAGAAGAAATAGGAGAACAGAAGAGAAAGAACAGAGAAGAGAATAGGGTAGAGAAGAGAAAGAAGCAAAATTAGAAAGTACATAAAAGATAAAGAAGGGAAGAGAGTATAAAAAAGAGAACAGGAGAAAGGAAAAGAGGGTAGAGAGGATAAAAGTAAGACAGGAGGGGCTGGGAAGGTGGCTCAGTGGTAGAGCGCTTGCCTTGCATGCCTGAGGCCCTAGGTTCGATTCTTCAGCACCACATAAGCAAAAAGAAAAAAGCCGGAAGTGGCGCTGTGGCTCAAGAGGTAGAGCGCTAGCCTTGAGCTGAAGAGCTGAGGGACAGCGCCCAGGCCCAGAGTTCAGGCCCCACGACTGGCCTCCCCCTCACCCCCTGCAAAAAAAGGAAGGTAGGAAGAGATGAAATAGGTAAAGAAAAAGACAAAGGAGTTGGGAAGATAGCCAAAATAAGAGATGAGAAGGGAAGAGAAAAGAGAAGGAAGAGTAGCAAGAGAAGGGAAGAGAGGTACAAGAAGGAAGGAGAATAGAGGAGAAAGAAGAGACATGAAAACAACAGAAAGAAGAGAATAAATGAGAGCCAAAGGAAGGGAAAGGGCATGAAAGAAGGAAAAGGAAGAGAGGAGAAAGACGAGATGGGAAAGAGAAGACAGGAAAGGGAAGGGAGGAAAAAAGAAGTAAAGCAACAGAAGAGAGAGCAGGGAAGGGAGGGGGGAAGATGAGATAAGAACATTGCAAAAGAAAAGTTGAGAGAAGAGAAAGAAGAGAGTTGTGAAAGAAAAGAAATAAAAAGGAAGGTGAGGACAGAGGGGAAAAGATGAGAAAGAAGAAAAGAGTTGCTGGGCGCCGGTGGCTCACGCCTATAATCCTAACTACTCAGGAAGCTAAGATCTAAGGATCACAGTTCAAAGCCAGCCCGGGCAGAAAAGTCTATGAGACTCTTATCCCCAGTAAACCACTAGAAAGCCAGGAAATGGTGCTGTGGCTCAAGCAGTAGAAGCTTGCCTTGAGCTGAAAAGCACAGGGACAGTGTCCAGGCCCAGAGTTCAAGCCCCACAACCAACAAAAATAGGAGGAAGAGGAGGGGGGGGAGGATAGGGAGGAGGAGGAGGAGGGAGAGGGGGAGGGGGGGAGGGAGAAAGAAGAGATAGAAGGAAATAAAAATAAGGAAGAAAGGAAAGAGAAGGAAGGGGAGGAGAAAAAAGAAAAGGAAAAGAGGAAGAAGGGAAGGGAAAGTGGAGAGAAATGAGAAGATCAGAAAAAGAAAAGAGGGAAGAAGGAAAGAGGAGAAACAGAAAAGAGAAGGAAGGACAGAGGAGAAGGGAAATGAGGGGCGAGGGGAAGAAAGGAGCAAAAGGTAAAAGAAACGATGGAACGAGAGAAGAAGGAAAACAGACAGGAATGAAGAAAAGGAGAGGAGAAGAGAAAGTCGAGAAGAGAGGACAAAAGAAATACTAGAAGAGAGGAAAATAAAGGAGAAAAATAGTAAAGAGAAGTGAAGGGAGGAGAAAGATATGGAGAAGTAAGAATACAGGTGGAGAAAGAAGAAAGTGGAAGAAAGCGAGAGGCAGGGACAGAAGTGTGATGAGAGATGGAATAACAGAGACTAGAAAGAAGGAAAGAGAAGATACAAAGGGGAAGAGGGAGGAAAGAAGAGGAGGAAAAGGTAAAAGAAAGGAGAAGAGAAAAATGAAGAGAGGGGATGATATGAGAAAGAAGATACAGGAAAAAAGAATAAATGAGAGAGACAGCAAGAGAGAAGAAATGAGCAGAGAAGAAAAGAACGGAAGAGAGGGGAGGAGAGAGAGGAGAGGAGAACAGGTGAGAGGAGAAAGAAGCAATTGGAAGAGGAGAATGAAAAGAAAGAGATAAAAAAGGGATGAGAAAAGAAAAGTATAAAGGAAATAAAGAGAGACATGAATGGAGGGAAGAGAGGACAAAGTAAAGAAGGAAAGAATGAAAAAGAAGAGAGGGGAAATAAGGCAAGAGTGGTGGAAAAGAAGTTAAGAGAGTTGAAAGCAGAGAATGGATGAGAAGAACAAGAGTAAGAAGAGCAAACAAAATAGAACAAGTATTTAAAGGGAATGAAATCAGTTTTTGAGAGGCATCTGCAATCTGTAACACTGTTAGCTCTAGCCAATGAATGGAAAGGGAAGGAAAGAGCTGCAGGAAGAAAAAAATGAAAGCAAAGAAAGAAAAGGGAAGAGAGGAGAAAGAAGAGAATAGCATAGAGGCAAAGGAAGGAAAGCAAGGTCTATAAAGAGGAGAAAGAAGATAATGAAGGGAGGAGAGATATGGAAGAAATGAGAGCGTAAGGAATAGAGAAGGGAGAAGAAAAGATAAGAGAAGACAAAGGGAAGAGAACAACAACAAGGGTAAAAAGTAGGAAGAAGTGAAGATAGGGGAAAAGTTAAGAGAGATAAAGGAAAAATGAGAAGAAAGAGAAGGGAAGAGAGGAGAATGAAGGGAAGAAAAGAAGGGAAAGAAGAAAAGAAATAGAGAAGAGAATGGATACAGACATGAGAAAGAAAAAAGAAAAAGAAAAAATGGACGGCATGAGAAAGAAAAAGAGATGTGAAGAAGAGACAAAAAAGGAAAGATGGGTAGGGAAAGGAAGGAGAAGGGAAAAGAAAGAAGCAATAGGAAGAAAGAAGAATGAGGAGAATAAAAGAAAGGGGGAGAGAAAGGAAGAAAGACAATGGAATGGAAAAGCTAGAAGGGAAGAAAGAAGAAAAAGAGAAGATAAGGTAGAAAAGGGGGAAGGGAAAGAGGAGAGACAAAGACAAGAAAATGGATAAAAAGAGGAAGAGAGGAGAAATGAAAGAAGTGATGAAATTAAGAGATTTGAAAAACTGATGAGAGGAGAAGGAAAAGTATGAAAGAGTGGGAAAAAAGTAAAGAATGAAGAATGTGAAGGGAAGAGATGAGAGAAAGGAAAGATAAAACAAGAGAAGGAGAAAAAAGAGAGGAGAAAGGAAAGCATATCACAGAGGCAAAGGAAGGGATATAATTGAATAAAGAGAAGAGAATTGAGGAGCAAGAGGATAAATGAAGTGAGGAGAGAGAAGGAAAGAGATAGGAAAGGAGAGAAGGAAAGAGGAGAAAAGTGAAATGAAGAGTGAGGAAAGGAGGGAAAGAGTAGAGGGAATGGAAGAGAGGATGGCAAAAGGAAGACAAGAGAGTAGAAAGCAGGAAACAGGAGAGGAAAGAGAAAGCAAGGTAAGGGAAAGAGAATAAAAGAAGGTGAAAGAAGAAAAATGGAGAGAAGGAAAAAAGGAGAAATAATATAAGGTAAATAAAGAGAATGGGAGATAGGAAAAGCAGATAACTGGAACGATAAAGGAAAAGAGAAGAAAGAAGGGAAGAGGGGAGAAAGGAAAGGAAGAGACAAGAAAAGAAGGGAATATTGTAGTGTCAAGGGAAGAGAAGAAAATGAATAGGAAAAATGGAAGCGAGGAGGGAAGAGAGGAGAGAGAAGAGAAGAAAAGGAAAGAAAGGGAGAAGAAAAAGAGAAATGGAAAGAGCAGAGATGAACAAAAAGGAAGGGAGAGGGAAAGAAGCAAATAGATATGAGAAAAGAAAGAAAATGGAAAAGTGGAGAAAGATAGGAGAAAAGAGAGGAGACCAAAAGAAAGATTAGAGATGGAAGGGGATAGAATAAAAAGAAGAAAGGAGAAATAAGAAGGGGCAAAAGGAAGTTATAAACCAGAAAGAAGAGAGGAAGGAGAGAGAAGGAAAGAAAGGAAAAAGAAGTGAGTAAAGAAGATGAGACAAGAAAGAGAAGGGAAAAGAGGAAAGAAAAGTGAAGAGAGGACAGAGAATATGTATTTAAAGGGAATGAAATCAGTTTTTGAGAGGCATCCGTAATCTGTAACACTGTTGGCTCTATTATTTCCAATCAATGGAAATAATAGATAGATAAAGCTAACTTACTTTATACACTATGGAACACTATTCAGCCATAAGGGGGGAAAACACTGAAGTTCTGTCATGTGTAACAATGTGGGTGGAAATGGAGATCATTATGTTAAGGAAAGTAAACCAATCAGAGAAATATAAGCATCACGTGATCTCACACATGGATTCTAAAAATAAAAAAAAAGAATTATCTTACAAAAAGAGCCAACAGAATAGTAATTATCAAAGACTGGAGAGAGTAGAGGGAAAGGAGGAATAGGGAGAAGTTAACCAATATGAACTAAATGAGACAAGCATGCAATCTACCACAGATGATAATGATACACTATATATATTTTGAAAACCTTGAAGAAAAGACTGGGATGTTGTCACCATAAAGAAACAATGCTTACCACTTAGGATATCCTCAAACTCAATTTAAACATTATATGCATAGATGTGCAGAGTGAAACATCCATGATTCTCCATAAATGTCTTTAGTTAGGTTTGTATTCATCTGTTAGAAAAAAATAAAAGGTGTACATATGATTTTTTTTTCCTTAGCTGTGTGAAACCACTGCAGCTTTTCCAAATAGATTCAAGTTGCAGCTTCCTGTACTTCTCACTCTCGGTTCTCCTGATGGTTTGTAACATGGAGATCCTTGGCTGCTGCCAGTTGCTCTGTTGTGACCAGTCAGCACAACATATACATTGAAGGTACAGCATGTACAATATGTACAGTAGATTCAGTACGATACTGAATATATATGTACAGTACTTTGTCCACATACTGGAAACGACCAGCATTTGTGCTGATTGCTTTATTTTTTTACTGTGCAATGGTGGCCTGGACGTAATGCGACATCGGTAGAGAAGGATTCAACACAGGGAAGCATACCTGAATTTAGACAGATGGAGGGAATGGGAAGAGGCAAGGACACAGAGAGAATCATCCCAGTGTCTGTAACAACTTAAAAGCCTTGGAGGAAAAGGAAGTGAGGGAAAGGAAGAGAAAGCTAGGGGAGTCAGATTTTCTGCTTTCAGATTCTGGCTTGTGAATGACATAAATTAATGCTAACACTGTGGTAGTCCTCACCTGCTTGGTCTCTCTTGGCAGGGAAGGGAGATGAAAAAAAGAATGGTGAGCAACAAATGAGTCAATATAAGATGTAGAAAAGAAATGTAGGGTACAAACAGGAAATGTAGGCTGCAAAGAGGAGATTTTTATAGAAAGGACAAAAAAAAGAGGGCTTGGCTACCAGCCAGTTCTCTCAAAGATTAACACAAATCCAGGCCATGTCTGAGTGACATCATTCCTGGAAACTACTTGAGTTTGAGCTTTTTTTCTCCAGGAAACATGTGTTTTAATTCCCCTTTTCCCAAAGTCTCTTTCAACTGATGGCATTCCAAATAAGTCTGCACAGGCCCAAAGAATATTTTTAAGGGCTCCTGTAAGGACTTCAAGCATATATATGTATATGTGTGTGTGTGTGTGTGTGTGTGTGTGTGTGTGTGTGTGTGTGTTTGTGTATATATATATATATTAGATGCCAGAGATTCCATTATAGAGATATTAAGCCAAATTTGCAGCATCATTTGGAACAAAAATAACTTTACAGTTCGAGCAATAGAAACATAGGCATAGAAGTGGAGCTGTGGCTCAAAGTGGTAAAAACACTAGCCTTGAGCAAAAGAGCTAGAGGACAGCACCCAGGCCCTGAGTTCAAGCCCCACAAGAAAGAAAGAAGGAACACAGGAGTGACTGCCATCAGAATCTTTGAAAAAAATTGTTCTTCTTATAGGTAAAAGGCAGATCACAGAGCACTGGAGTCTTTATATACTAAGCCATATTATTTTCATAATGGTGCTAAAAATTCTCAAGTGATATAATCATCCTAAGCATTGTTTCTAATTTTAATCCTTGAATTCTAAAATAACTTGTAAAAATAACTTCATTATAGGTTAGATGCAAACACAGGAATGCCTTGAACAATGATCTGAAGATGGAAACATGTTGAACTCAGAGTATCTTGGATACAGAAAATGTGAGATGGTAATGGTGATTGTCTGAGACAGTTTGACCACTTAAACTCATTACATTGATTCATGAAAGTAACTATGAGACACGTCTAACATGATAAGATGTCTTTATACTAATGACCCTAAAGAAACAAAGTCTAGTCCAGTTTATTAGCTTATTTGATTTAGTGTACCCACTGGTCTGCTTTTAGCCATTCATCAGCGTTTTGTTTGTGTAATTTAATTTTATGCAAAGCAAACTTCCCTTGTTCAATAAGCTGGTCTGGGCAATCAAGTTTATCTCCTGATTCTATTGTAAGCTGTCAGACAATCATTTATTAGTAGACCAACTCTAATTTTGTAAGTTTATTATATATGAATGTCTAGTCTAGTACTCAATTCTATTTCTAAAAATTTACTTCTAAAAGCACAGGTAATTAAATTTAAAAATCTAGATTACTGACAAAGAAGCAAGTTGATCAAGATAAGGCTAAATACAGCATTGTAAGTTCTATTAAATAGGTAGGTTTCATTAGGTAGCCAATGAAGAGAACACCAAGCGCTATTCAGGCAGGAAAAGAAGCTTATTTATGGAACTGCTGCCCCCGCCATGCACGTTGAAGAGGCATGGCTGAAAAAGGAAGGAGGCAACCCACTCGTGGGCCAGGATTATCTAGGCCAGAGACAGGAAGAGGTGTGGCCAGGTGGGGGAAAGGTGTGGCCACACTGGATCTGGATGTGTTCTCAGGGTCTGGGATCCTCCTCAGGTCAGATGGGAGGCCTGTGAGCAGAGGTGGCCCAGGATGTGACCTAGCAGGAGGGGGAAGTGATTGCTTCTAGGTGTGCCATTTACCTAGGTAACAGATACTGGGCAGAAACTTAGTCAAGAGGTAGGGAGGTGTCGCTTACAAGCATCTAAATCTTTACTCTTAGTGAATAAATTCTACTACTTTCTTTGTCTAAATAAAACCTGGGATGAGTTCTTTTTGACTACAGCAACTTAAGTAGAAAGAATTAGAGAACTCAGGGTTGGAAAATATGGCACAGATATGGATTGGGGAGGGGGGATTTTGTTTATAACATAATGTACTGTGTTGCCTTTTCTTTACCAAATTGATTTTTTGGATGACCTAGGGAGTTTTCATAGCAACAAAGATAGTAAATGTACAGGGCTGAGCAATTAATCTCTCTCCCGTGAACACTTTGTATATGGGCAAGGTGGCTGGAGTTCATTGCTACGTAGAGATAAATACTAGAGTAGCAAGGCTGTAATTTTAACCATATCTATTGAATTGTACTTCACCAACATTTTATCTTCAAAACATTTTAGTGACACTTTAAGATTATTCTTAAGAATGTATTATTTTTTCAAATCTCTCTTGGTGTACCAGTTAAAATTGTATCGGTCATAGTCACCTTTATGTTTTGACCGGGGCATTTATTCTGCCACTTTGTATTAACGTCTTTGATTTTCCTTTTGTTGATTTTCCTCATATATTGATATTGGTTTTCTTATATTTTTGTATAATAATTATTATTATTTTGGCAGTTCTGTGGTTTGAACTGAGGAACACATATATGATAAGTAGGTATTCTATTACCCAAGAGTCTTTGCTATCCATCTTTTTTCACTGCCACAAATAGGTTCTAATATCTTCTCTCCCTAGGCAGGCCTGGACCATGATCCCCCTATTTATTTTTCCTATATAGCTGGTATAATTAGCGTGCACCCCCATGCCCAACTTTTTATTTGTTGAGTTGAACTCTCAACAAATACAAAGTTTGTAATGAGCTAGAATGACAGCTGTGAGCCACCACTACCATCATTTATCATTATTAGTGACAGATAACTGCCATAACTACACAATACAAAAATAGGTTGAATAAATGTATTTACAAATATACATAATAGTCCCATTTTCGGCTTGGGTGATAGGATTTTATTCCTTTTATATATCAAGTGCTCATATTTGGGGCAATATAATAATCTGAATTTTAAATCTAAGCAAACAAAACAGTTATGAGGATTCTGACTGTAGACATTTATAATAAGTGATACAGATCTGTCAATGGCTCCTAGGACTTCACTCAGTGATCCAATATTAAGATAATTGGAGTCCCCAAAAGAGGGTCATGAAGAAAACAAATGTATTTGAAAAGTCTGACTGAAAAGTGTCAAATATGATCATTTTTTTCTTCTTATTGAGGTCTCCTTTTGTAGCAAAAGCTCTTCTTGAACTCTTAATCCTCCTATCTCTACTTCGTGACTATTGGGTATGCAGGCATGTGCTACTGTGCCCCACCATGATAAATCTTAAATATCCCAAGAAGGCGAGTGAATCCTGAAGTAGGGGAAACATTTTTGAAAGCATAGCATTACAAAATTACTGACCTACCAATAGAGAGAAAAACATTATAGAAACAATCAGAGAAAAAGTGATTTCAAATGATAAGTTGAATACATACAGAGAAACAAAGTTTAATTGTGGTAAACATGTGAATATAAAGGCTATTTCTCTGCTTTCTAAGTTTCTTTAAAACATCATTAACTGAAAAAAGCCACCAAGCCTTACCTATATTAAAAATAAAAGTATAAAGGCAACATTATAAAACATAGGATTGAACCATATCTCTAAATTATTGGGAAAATGATCTGATTTTTTCTTCGAAGTTCTATAAGTTAAACAGGCATACTGTAAATTCTAGAGCAATTATCAAAATTAGTGCAGAGGTATAATTAACAAGCCTACAATAGAATTTTTTTAAATTTACTAGCTTATATTAGTGAACAGGAGGTAGGGGAGAGGAATACATTGTACATCTTTACACATGCTTATACTGTATTCCAATCAACCTATACCCTCTATCACAGACCTTGCCCCTCTCTACCTCTACAATAGCCCCCCAAGTTTTCACAACTGTCAATTATGGATTTTGACAATACTAAATCCCTTTCATGATAAATCAGGATTCTGAAACATAACAACTTAAAGGAAGACAAGAGGGAAAAGAAGAATAAATAACATGGAGCAGAAAGAAAGTGACAAGATACTAGTCTTAGACACAGGCAAATAAATAATTACACTAAAAATAAGAATTGTTGTATCAGAAGTGTTGCCCAGGTTGTACAGCACCTACCTCACAAGTCTGAGGCACTAAGTTCAAACATCATTATCACTAAAATACAAAACACAATAAAGGAATAAAATTGAATAAAGAAAAATAAATATTATGAACATCCAAAAGGTATGGATTATCATATAGGATCTAAATAAGGTCTAAATATGCTGGCTATAAGGAGCACGTTTAAAATGCGTACAAATACATAAAGAGCTTAAAGTTAAAAATAGGAGGAGATTATAAAATGCAAAAGCATAAAAAACTTAGTATGCTGGCTCATTTTGACAGTCAACTTGGATTGAGAAGAGCCTAAGAGATTCATAGAACATAATTCTATAAGAGAGGGCATTCCCAGAGAGGACTATGTGAGTAAATGGACTCTGGATGTAGGTCACATCATTCCATAGCTGGGGGGGTCCAGGTGCAATGAAAGGGAAAAAGAGCCAAGTCTCTCTCTCTCTCTCTCTCTCTCTCTCTCTCTCTCTCTCTCTCTCTCTCTCTCTCTCTCTCTCTCTCTCTCTTCTCTCTCTCTCTCTGTGTCTCCTGAAACTAAGTCAAAATAAATCCTTAAATTGTTTTATCTCAGGTATTTGTCACAGTGATAAAATGTTGGATAACATATTCAAGAAGACAAATTCCCTCACTGTATATGTAAAAATATTCAAGTACTGGCCAGGTGCTGGTGGCTCACACCTGTAATCTTAGCTACTCAGGAGGCTGAGATCTGAGGATCATAGTTCAAAGCCAGACAGGGCAGGAAAGTCCATGAGATTCTTGTCTCCAAATAACCACCAAAAAACCAGAAGTGGCATTGTGGCTCAAGTGGTAGAGCACTTGCCTTGAGCTGAAGAGTACAAGTACAGCACGCAGGCCCAGAGTTTCAAACCCATGACCGACAAAAAAAACCCACAAAAACAAAAACAAGTATTTTAAAGTACATAAAGCCAAAACAAAGAATATAAAAATGATAATTCCAAAAATGTAGTTTGAGATTTCAGTATTCTTCACTCAGTAATAGATAGAAGTAGACAGGAAATAAACAACAATACAGTAAAAGTTAAAAAAATACTTTATTAACAAAATGTGTAAGCAATTGGTATTCCTGAAGCAATTTACCCAATACCAACAGAATGCACGATCTTTTCTGGTTTCAATAAAAAAATCACTAATATAGGGCATGTTCTGGGCTAAAGAAGTTATTAATTTTAAAGAATTAAAACAATTCTTTGACCCTAAAAGACTTAAGCCAGATATAAGTGGTAAAAGATTTCAAACAGGCCCCTCTGACACATAGTCAAATTCCTAAATAGATCAAATAGAAAGCAAAAGATAATTTTGGTTTGGTTTTGGTTTTTGGCCAGAACTCTGGGCCTGGGCGCTGACCCTGAGCTTCTTTTTGCTCAAGATTAGCACTCTATCACTTAAGCCACAGTGCCACATCTGGATTTGTTGAGTAATTTATTGGAGATAAGAGTCTCATGGACTTTCTTTCCTGGGCTGGCTTTGAACGATGATCCAAAGCTTCCTGAGTAGCTAGGATTACAAGCAGGAGCCACCAGCACCTGGCCTCAAAAGATAACTTTAAAGTATTTGGGGGGAAATGATGATGGAATTTATTAAATCAAGATTGATGGGAAGTTGGGCACTGGTGGCTCATGCCTATAATCCTAGTTACTTGGGAGGCTGAGATCTGAGAATCATAGTTCAAAGCCAACCTGGCAGAGAGGTCCAGGAGACTATTATCTCCAATTAACCAGGTAAAAAGGAAAAAGTTAAGTGAAGCTGTGGCTCAAGTGGTAGAGTCAACCTTGAATTAAAAAAAGCTCAGGGACATCTGTTAGGCCCTGAGTTGAAGCCCAAAATTGGCAGGCACACAAACACACACACACACACACACACACACACACACACACACACACATACACACACACACACACACACACACACACACACACACACTAAGTGTGCACATAAAGATACAAACAATCAACACCACTGGTACTGGGAATGAAAGCCTGAGCACCCCTACCTATCCTATGGACAAACAAAAATGGCATCAGACTTAATCACCTCCATCCTTGAAATAAGAAAAGCAAAAGCTGAATTAACTGAAAACAACCCATCTTAGAGGTCCAAAGATAAGTGAGATCACATAGAAAATGGCAATCCTGATAACTGAAGAGACAGAAGATCCTGAGAACCACAGTGCACAGGGCGCAGGCAGCCCTCACTGAGCCAGAATCCACAGGAACACTTCAAACTGTTATTGACATACACTTCGCACTAGCCCTTGTCTCTTGTAAGTTTTGCCTTCAGGAAACCTTTCACTTCCAAGCAGAAAGAAAAAGTAGCTAGTTTGAAGTATGTACAACTTTTCTGTTCCCTTCAACAAACTTTAAAGGAAACTTATCAAAGCCTAAGTGATATATTACCAAAGCTTGGTTGGCCTGTTGGGAAATATTAATCCCATTCCATGTAGCCTTTTCTGGTGGGAAGTGAACACTAGCTTGCTACTCACTGTCAAAAGCCTATACAATGCCTCCCTCAACCTACCAATTGAGTAAGGATATAGTAACAGAATTCTATGGCCCAGATCTTATTTAAGGCATGTTTAAGAAACATGATCACCCAAATAGGTGATTAAAATAGAGGATATCACCATACTTTTGGCAAACAGGCCAAAGACCCTCACCATGAACACCCGTCTTGTTACCCCATGAAGATTCTCAGGTAAATGGCAACACAAGCTATATTCTGCTCTATAACCTCAACATGGCAAATGCCAAAGCAATATGCTGAGTAGATAAAGTACATGTAAGTGTCCATATGGTACAATTCCATTCAAGTGAAATCCTCACCTGGAAGGGCAGAAACTAAATCAACCATTGCTTGGGACCAGGGAGGGAGAACTACTGCCAGAAAACATAGTGGACTCTGGGGAGTAATGGAGATGGGCTATTAATTTCTTATTTACTGAAACTCACTCTACTATACATGTAAAATAGATGCAATTCCCCTTGCAGAAATTGTACTTCAATTTATTCTAAAATACTAGCATCTCACTTTGGGTGAGAGAAGACCAAGAAGGCAGCTATATTCTACTGAAACAAATTATAAGTGAAGTAAGCCAGACCCAAAGAAACATAGGTCCCATGATTTCCCTTATCTGCAATAACTAGTCTATGTCTAGGGCAAGCAGAAGAGATCAAAAGCTATGTTCACATGACCATATAACCTGATGCTAAGCAAAATGAACCCCAAGATAGGGATACAAGAAATTTTATCTTTCTTGTTGTTCTTTTAAATGTACTTATAATGTACTATGTGGTTTTTTGTGTGTTTCTTTGGATATTCTTTCCTCATGGTACAATCCCTGTTGTCACTGTATTTGATTCCAGTGTCCTGCATCTTGTACATACATTTTTCTAATTTGGAGAGGGAAAGGGAAATAACAAAATGCTGAAATGAGAACACAGGATGACCCATTGTAACAATGAGATGTACAAGACACTATGATGAAAACGAACTTTACTATTTTTTTGGGGGGTGGGAGGGGGAAGTTGGGCAGGTTGGGAGGAAAAGGATGGTAGGGAAAAACAAAGGAGGGTAACAACGCTCTATAGGAAATGAGCTCATTTTACCTTGCTCATGTAACTGTAACCCCTCTGTACAGTATCTTTACATTAAAAATATGTATTTAAAAAAGAAAATATTAAAAAGATATTCAATTCTCAAAACCTAGATAGTCCATTAATAAAATGTATATAGAAATTTTCATGTCTGACAATAGCATTATCTTAAATTAGTAGAAAGAGTAGATACTTGATGTTTTGGGTCATAGGGAGTCATGAAGACTTAAATAAGTCTTCATCTATAATTTGTGTCACTGGAATAAATTCATGTAAATTTACAAAGCATGTACTTTATGAAGATAAAGTCCAAGTAAATCTAATAAATATTTATATGTGTAAAAGAATAAAAAAGCTATGAGAAAATTATAACTTCAAAATTGTCCACTGCATTCATAATATAAATCCTAACACCGGAGATTGCTCCAAATATGACACGTTGACTCAGCAGATGGACTAAGATCCAGAAGAGCTAACTAACAGCAACTATTTTTAAACAACATAAGCAAATGAGCATACTTGCATATATATATATATATATATATATATGTTTATATACAAATGAATTTAAATACATATAAATGAATAATAGGCTATTTTATACAAAAACATATATTTTCATGCTATTCTCACTTGTCTTTTTGTTTGCATATACATTTGAATTATACCTATTATGTCAAAAATCAGTTTTCCCTAGAGGCACACGTTTTATGCCAATTGACAGAAAACAAGAGCATTCTGTGGTGAAGTATTCACAAGTATATATAAAGCTAATGTGCCCAACCTTTCCAAAGCATGAAGTTTCTTTCTTATAACATCAATCACATCATCAAAATTAAATGTTATTTTAGAAAAAGAACAGGGCTGATAAAGCTTTGATAGAAAACACATTAAATTGAATGTTTTAATATGTAAACATCCCTACCATTAGAACATTAGAAGCACAAACAGACTGTGTTTGAATTGCTACTTTAGCTAAAACATTGCAACCTCACAATCATACAAGGTGACTGAGTCAAGATTGAAATATTTTCCTGGATTATGAAATGATATACAAGACAAGTTAATGGCATGTGTAAAATGTCTGTTCAGCTAAGAATCAGATGGATAGACATTTGACTTGCATTTTGTATAAGCAGTCAGCACAGAGAAATTCAAAGTTATTAAACTAATAGTATGCATTCAGTATTAAGTTCCTATTAAACTTTAATAGCATGCATTCAATATTAAGTTCCTACCAAGGCTCATTACAAAACCTAGTCTAATACATACCATTATCCTCATTTCACATGGAAATGGTTCAATATCTCCATCTTTACTGGGGAATCTTATTGGTCATTGGACTTCTTTCTATTCAGACTTCAGTCTTGGTTTAAAATAGATCAGATTCACCTGTTAAAAGAGTAAGAAACTACTCAGAAAAAAGGACCCTTCACATCTCTCTCTGTCTCTCTCTCTCTGTTTCTCTCTGTCTCTCTCTCATACACACACACCTCTGTGAACATATGAGTATATTTCTGAAGCAAATTAAAAATATACATACATGTTAACAGTGAATCAATTATCACATCTAGCTAGAAAAAAATTGCCATTGGCCAAAAGAAAAAAATCTTAAAGTATCCACTAGTGAAAATGAAGCTTCTATGAACTCAAAAAAAAATCCTAAATTATTCATAAAACCAAAAAGAAATAGGACTAGAAGTTTAGCTTACTTCATGTTTGAAAAGAAAAAAAAACTGACTCTTGTTAAACCCATCAATTGGCATTCTTATAGATAAAATACATTTTTTTCTTGTGAAATGTACTTTTTCTTTCTTTACACTGGTTAAAACTCAGGGTCCCTTACTTGTTATACTCTATCACTTTAGCCACATCCCCAGCCCATTTTTGTTTTATGTATTTTTTTTCAGACAGGGACTTTCATTTTTGCCCAGGTCTGATATCAGATTATAATCCTCCTACCTATGTTCCCACATAGCTGGGATTACAGTTATGAACTGGCATGCCAGCTTATTCATTGAAATGGCATAAGTTTTTGCCCAAGCTGGTCCTGAACTCTTATCCCCAGTAGCTGAGGTTACTCAGTCTGCAAATGCACTTACTTTAAAGACATGTTTAATTAGTAGACACCAAATACAAAAGGACTTGTTAGAAAGATGTGTTCCCTAACCTAGACTTTCAGTGTATTGTAGAAGGGCATGACTTCTCAGTCATTCCTTAAATGAGTTAGCAGAATTACAAATCTCTAGTTTTCTACTTCAATGGGATGTGACATACTTTCTACAGGTGAATATGCATGACCAGAGCAGAGTTTCAATTCTGATCCATCCTTCGAAGTATGTTACTCATTCCCTATTTCATCAGTTAAAAGGACATATTCACTCTTGCTTGAACTTAGTAATGGAGTCAAGAAAGAATGTAGAGCTACTTTTGATATGTGTGTGTGCGTGTGTGTGTGTGTGTGTGTGTGTGTGTGTGTGTGTGTGTGTGTGTGTGTGTGTGTGTCAGTCCAGAGCTTGAATTTAAGGCCTGGGTACTGTCCCTGAGCTGCTATGTTTGTCTAGCACTCTACCACTTGAGTTACACCTCCACTTCAGCTTTCCGGATAGTTAGTAGGAGCTAAGTGTCTCACGGACTTTCCTGCTCAGGCTAGCTTCTAACTGTAGTCCTCAGAACTCCTGAGCTGAGGATTTCAGTCATGAGCCACCAGCGCCTGGCTGTAGAGCTACTTTTAACACATGGTTTTGTTTGAGAGTAAGAGTTAGGCATTTATGTTCACTTTTATTTGAACACACTTCTTATAAGTTCATTTTCTGTTGTTATTCCATTCCAGTGCATACCTATATTTATTGTACATAAATATACACTTAAGTATAGACATTCAGAAATTACTATAAGTGTTTCTCATACTTGCTTTTCATCAATACCAGGCCTTCCCTGGGCCAGATCACCTGAGACTTCTTCACTCTATGAAGTAGGTGGACAGGCTAGATTCCACTTGATGATTTATTTCCATTGTAAAAATGATCACCAGTGGTACTTAAAAGTGGGAAGAAAGGCATCAAATTAAATGCCAAAAGTGACAAGTAAAATGGACTTTGGATGGTCAAACTAGGTTAATTAAAGAAAGAGCATTATAAAAACACCGTTTCATAAAACATACTTAGCAAAGCCCTCAGTGTCTATGATGCCAGACCTTGCTGATCATAAGGTTTCCATAAGCACCACAATCATAGGTATGGTGCATTCCAATATACTCGTTTTCAAGACGTATACTTTGAACGAGTAGAATACTTGTTCAACTAGTATACTTGGAACAAGTATACTTGGAACAAGTATACTTCTATACTTTGTAGCCTTGGGGCTTTTTTGTTTGTTTTACAATTTCCTAATCTCAAGCCTTTATTAACTAGACTCCCAGTGCACCATAACAATACATATTTCAAAACAATGCTACCCCGAAGCATATAATTCACTAGTGGCCAATAAAGAAATGGAGAGGAGTTGTAATTGTGCTTTTATTCCTAGATAGGGGATGTGGGGACTTCCCATGGTGCTATTCTTACCTGGCAGGTTAGTTGATGTCATTTACCTAGAATGAGAAAGATGATGTAATTCTGGTTATGCTTCAGCTACAATTTTGAAATGCTGGTTGTTAGAGAAAATACATGTGAAATAAGGCCAAATAC
This sequence comes from Dipodomys spectabilis, assembly GCF_019054845.1. Classification (NCBI taxonomy): domain Eukaryota; kingdom Metazoa; phylum Chordata; class Mammalia; order Rodentia; family Heteromyidae; genus Dipodomys; species Dipodomys spectabilis. The sequence goes on from NW_024870750.1 coordinate 6,869,860, forward strand.
TAAGACCAAGAAGTTTACTCATCTTTGATTTATCTTTGTATTAGTGGTATTTCATGATATACACTGATATAGATTTACTATATATAGATATCCACATTGTCTTGTCTTTTCCCTCCTACGTACGTATATTTATTTTTACGTGCTCACTATTTAGAGGATCTGGTCTCTCAAGGCTGGGCTTCACGTGTTCCTATCATTTTGCATGTTCTCCTGCGCAATCACATCCAGTCTCTAATCCACAACTGCTAGTGTGTTAGATCAGGCTACCATCCATATTATTCTGGACCCTTTCAATCTCACCCTGCCTTTAATTTTATTGTCTCCTCAGTAATCCTTCATAAAGCTATCATCAGTAGTCTTTTAGGGCTGTACATCAGGCCATTTCAGTCTCTTATTTAAAATGCGTCGGTGGTTTTTCAATTTGCCCAGGCATGAAAATGGAAAGTCATTAGCTGGACACTCTAAAAGATCAGGCCTTGTGGACCTGATCAACATGCGGGCTTCCCCCTGTTCTACCTTGTACAACAGAGTTCACAGTGCATCGCAGTAATAATTCTTGGAAATTATTCTGCTCTTTATTGCTCAATCTCTCCTCTCTTCTATTCGATGGCCTAGGACGTTCTTGATCGCTTTCTTTCTTTTTTGGCCCCAATCAGCCATTAGCAATTCTATTCAGAAAAGCCATTCCCTTTGTGAAGTTGTCTGTGAACCATTTGTTCTGACAGCCTCAGGTACCCTTCTAGCCTCTAGCTATGTAGCTCTACAGCCCTTGTTCACGTCTCACCTGTCACTGTGTTTACTGAGAACTGAATTGGCTTGCCAGGCATTGGGCAAACACCTGGAGAAATACGAAGATGTAGACGCAAACGCCCTTCTGTGAAGCTCCCTTTGCACCCCATGGGATATCGGTCTCCTTGTCTAATTGTTGTGACAGATAATCTGGTCTCCAAATTGCTTCAACTTTGACTAATACCTAGAAGAATAATTTTAGGCTCTTTAAAAGTCTTTGTGGTGTAACTGTAACCCTTCTTTAAATTACCTTTATGATAACAATAAAATTAAGAAATGAACTCCAGGAAATAGAAATGAGGCTATTTTCTTTGTTGCTATTTTTCTTTCCTTTTTGTCTTGTTTGTTTGTCTGTTTGTCTTTGGTAGGGTAAGAGAGGGGAGGCACAGAAGTGGAAGGACTAAGGATGAACGATGCAGCAGTGGTACTCACTAGACACTATGTTGAAAATGAGCTGTAGTACTTGTGCGTGGAGACAGAAGGGAAAAACTGGGAGAGAGCAAGGAAAGGGTGATATTGTTCAAAAAGAAATGTACTCTTTGTCTGACTTGTGTAACTGTAACTCGTCTGTACATCACCCTTACAATAACAATTTTTAAATGAATGGGAAAACAGTCCTTGTGGCATTAAAAGATAATAAGCATGCCTATCTAAAAGAGGGTAGGCATATGACCTATAGATTTGTTTGTAAAAATCCTTTATGGCACTGCCATTTAAGGAGATATGTAGTATTTGTTAGCGTTTGGCAGAAACACAAGCCTATTCAGGCATTTTTATCCATATGTGTCTTCACCAAGTGGCCTGGAAAGGCTAGTTTTTCTATGGACTTGGTCCTTATCTCTGACATACACTTAAGTGTTTTTGTTTCCCAGTGGCTTTCATAAACAACCTAAAGTTGTGTGAGAGCTGTACACCATTCATTCTTACGCTTTGTTGAGGCCTTTAAAGTACAGCCGCATGAGAGCGTGAATGAATCTAATTCATGCAGCAATCATAACTCTGAAGTTCTGATGGGGTTTTGAGTGTTCCAGAGAAAATGTATCTCAGAACTACCAACATCCATTTTTATTTCTCCCTGTCCATGCCACAGTGGATCTGAGAAAGCATTTCTTTTTCTTCATAGTCACAAAAAAGGTTTCATATTTTCTTGCCTCATGAGGTAAGTTGATACAAACGTATGTCTTCCATTAAGTACATGAATTGTTTATAAATAGAAAGGGGTTGGCAAGTTAGAAAATGCTTGAGCACATCCCATAAATTGCTCCTGGCAGTTAATAGAATAGTCTCCTTCCTCTCCGAGAAGGGAAACCTCAGTCACCTACTTGGGCTACAAATGCCCCTGAAAATCTGAGATCCTGTCTAACAATCCAATGTTCCCAAAAGTCACTGAAGAACAAAAGAGCCTGGACTCTTCACTTCTATATTAAGTGTTCAGAATTTTAAAGAGGAGGGGGGGAATGGAGAGAGACAGACATAGGTGAAACAAAACACACTTTCATAGTTTATCTCAGTTCAAATTAGTCAAATAAATGACTAAAATACAAAGTAACCTCAATATATCCACTAACCCTGCACCTCTATCAATTTAACTCTGCCTCCCAGTGGTCTCATTTATAGAACATTGAAAGACAAATACTACAGATCTGACAGATTATGAAATTATGAAATTGTTCCAGAATGCTTACTTTATTTACAATTTATGAATCCATTGTTATTTGCTGCTGATACAAGTGTTTGAACTTAGAGCTTCATGCCTGCCCAATCAGCTGGTGGTCTACTATATGAGCCTTACCTCCAACCCAGCTTTTTGCTGATTCTTTTGGAGATGGAGTTTCATAGACTTTTCTGCACTGGCTGGCCTCAAACTATGATCCTCCAGGTTTGAACTTCCTGAGTAACTAGGATTACAGGTATAAACCACAGAGGCCAGCCATGCATTGGTAAATTTTAAATGGCTATATTGTGATGGTAACTTTTGAATTGTTGAGAAGCAAAAAGCATTAAGAGCAGACATTTCTCCTGCCCTCAACGAACCTATAATGTAGAAAAGAACCAATATAAGACCATTTCATTTAAGCACAGAATTACACTAAGTAGCAAAGGATATAAATTTACAAAGGAAATGTTAGAGGGTGAGCACTAACATGTTAAGAAGCTTTTTCTCCTTCACCTCCAACCTCAGCAAAGGTGTTCAGGGCAATGGTGTGAAGTAGCAGTCATGCAAGCTTAGCATGTGTGAGGCTGTCAAGCCCATTGGTGTGTTGGCCAGAAACCAGCTGGGACCCACACTGCCACCTGACATTCCAGAATGCCTCCTGCCTTCCTCTGCAGGGTTGTTGACAACTGCTTACTGCCTACTGTTTCAGGGCTTCCCAAACTTGATGTTTGTTCCAAGTAGGAAGACTTAAAATACACACACTTAGGTGGGCACTGGTAGCGTATGCCTGTAATCCAAGCTACTCTGGAGGCTGAGATCTGAGGATCAAGGTTCAAAGCCAGCTAGGGAAGGAAAATAGGTGAGACTCTTATTTTCAATTAACAACCAAAAAGTTGTAAGCAGTGCTGTGGCTCAAGTGGTAGGATGCCATACTTGAGCAGAAAATCTCAGTGACAGCATCTAGACCGAGTTAAATTCCCAGGACTGGAGCCACATCTATACACATGTATGTATACATATATACACATATCTATATACATATATACATATAATGTCCCATTCTAAACTCATCTATGTACAATATCCAGCTTGAGCCTCACAACCACCCAGAGAGGCAGAGTTTACTGTTTCTTTTCACAAGACAAGGGAAGTAAGGCTCCAAAAAATGAAATGTCTTGCCTAAGAAAGCTAGTGTGGTACTGGGGTTCATAGTCAGCTTCCCTATAGCAAAAGCCATAGCTGTTTCTACCATGCCTGGATTTTACTCACCAAGCTATCATCTCCTTAGTTTCTTACCTTAGTGGATTCTGAGTACTCTAGGAATCATTGTAGTCTCTCTCGAAGGTAACTGTGGGAAGCAGAATGGGAAGAAGAGGTATGCTTCCTTTAGAGTAAGGAAATTCAAGTGTCCAATATCACTCTTGATGAGATGAAGGCAACTGAGAAACACAAAGCAGCCATTAAGATCTTGATTTTTTTTAAAAATTTTATTGTAAAGGTGATGTACAGAGGAGCTACAGTTACATAAGTGAGATAATGAGTACATTTCTTTTTGTACAGTATTACCCCTCCATCATTTCCTTCCAGTTTTTCTCCTCAACCCTCTCCCCCAAGTTGTATAGCTTATTTCCAACATAGTGTCTAGTGAGTATCACTGCTGAATTAGTTCACTCTTTGTCCCACTGTTTCTGAAAACCTTGAATTTTGAAATGAGAAAGTAATAAAGAATACTCCCGTTAAGACAAGGAAGTCAGCCCAGCGTCAATGGCTCACACCCATAATCTAAGCTACACAGGAAGCTGAAATCTAACATCAAGATTCAAGGAAATCAAGATTCAAGGCCAGCTGCTAGCTGAGCAAACTTTAGGCTTTAAGTTTAAATACACACACACACACACACACAGAGATACACAAAGTGAAACAAGTCATGGTGCTAATGACAAATTTCCTTTCCAATATCGAATGTTTAAACATTTCAGGAAGGTAAAGTATCTAGAGAGACTACAAGAAGGTAAAGGTATCATGTTTATTAAAAAAAAATAGGAAAGCATATTCTTTTGAGACAATGTGGAAGCTTTTTTGTTTTCTATTTTGGTAGCACACACAAGGACCAAGGTTGAGCTATTAAAGGAAGACTCACACCTGGCCCTTACTCTAGCCTGGTTAGAGGGAAAACAATACATACCAAAAAGGAGCTATGGGCTGGGCTTGAGCAAAGCTGTTGAGAGGAAGAGGGAAATGTGCTTTACCTTGAAATACCCCAGTCTGCAGTTAGAATCAGCTTGCTATTTTTCCTTTTTTCTTTTCTGGCTTGCATCATGCAGGCAGCTTAGGTGCTCCATTTTCTTCCTAGTATATGAGTTTGTATTTGCTTGTTTGCTTGTTTGTAAGGAACAGAGGTAGTACTCAAACCAAAGCAGTAGCAGGCAATAGTAAAGTCAGTCTGGAATTCCACAGTCTAGCAAGAAAAGTGACCTTGGAAAACAGACATTAACAAAGAGCAACACAGTCTTTGATACTTCTGGACTGGCAGGAATGTGAGCTGTATGACAACACGGAGAATCTGAATTCAGGCTTCCCAGGTAGCCTTGCTACGAGTCATCTGCATATCTGAGAGGAAGTTCTTTAACTTTTGTTATCCAGAAATAGAAAATTGAGGCTCTTCTTCCTTCTATTCTTTTTTCTCTTCCTCTTTTTCCTCTCTCATCCACTTTCTTTCTCTCCTTTCTGTCTACTTCCTAGGATGCCTTATAGGCATCCAACCACCTTCCTTTCTTTAAATCTTCACACCCAGCACGAAGTTAAGGAAGTGGAGACTCCAGCTTGAGTTTGTACAGCCAACAGCTCAGCCTGTGGGGATTTTGCCTCTAGAGGGCACTAGTGTAGCCAGGTGAAGAGAGAAGAGTGGACAAAGCCAAGAACAGGAAGTGGAGGTGGAGTTGGACACACAGAACTCACTGCCCACCTCTGCTGTCCCAACTGTCTATCTATCTTATCTCTAGGCTTTCCTGTTTTCTCTCCCACAGAGCCATCCAAAAAGCTCCTTTTCTACCCTAACATCAGGTTCCACTGCAGACAAAGAATGCTGACAGATGAAATGAGATCAGCAATACAATGGCAAGGATTAAAAAGGAAAGTGCAGGTTAAGCACTTTCACATAAAAAGTGATGCGTTGTAAGCATTGGAGACTGGCTTTCTGTAATAACTATCAAAACTAGGACTGTTCTAGGATGATAGGCTATCTTATGTGTATAAAAGAAATGTAAAGCATAATTAAAATTAACTATCTGAGAATAATTAAAATGCATTTCTGATTAAGAATGCTTTTCTGATTAAAAAATTAAGTGTGAGAAGTTTTGAAAATATAGAAACTTATAGGGAAAGAAATGGAAATAGTTCTTGCTCTCCTTAACCATAGATGATATAGATATGGCCAATATAGAGATCAGCTATGTGGGTTTCCCCTCCAAACAGAATTCACAGCACTTCTGCAAGGATGGCAGACAGCTGATAGTTACTAACTCCTCTGAGATCCTCCTCAGCTTTCAAATGGAGACTGTTCCCTTCAAGCAGCTCCAGGCAGTAACTGAGGACAAGCACTGGCTGGACAAAGGCTGCCAACAAGAAACTCTTCCTCAAATAGCAGAGCTGTCCCCGAGCTAGCTGCTGACTGGCAATAACAACTTTGTTGAGTCCTTGCTCTTCAAGCTTGCTCTCCCCTCTTTCCTTTTACTGGTATCAGTTTTGCACAGCTGTCTAAAGCCTATGTGTGCCCAATATTGCTTCCTCCTTCTTCTATCTTTGCCAACTAATATGTCAGCATAACACCTATATTCTTGGTTCTATCATGATGTCTGCTTCACAGAAGACCCAGCTAGCATAAAGGCTCATTTACTTTCATTCTTTTTCTCTTAACCACCTGTATCTCTCTGCCTGCATGTATGAGTTTGGTTAATGGCACAAACTGATTTTTGGTTTTATGGCTTATCGTAGTAAATATTAGAATGTTTTCATATCATCGATGTTGTTTCTAGGCTCATGACCAATTTACTTACTGTGTATTTCATCTCATTGAATTCTCACACTAGCAATTAAAAATAGCATTAATCTCATTTTAAAGAGGAAGTGGGTTCAGACAAGTCAAGGGACAAAGTAAGCAGACTGAACATATAGACACCCAGTCTACAGTGTTCTGTTACCACATTTCAGATAAACTGATACAAGAGATGGAGCTGGAAAGGCAGGCAGAGACTTGATTCAGGATGCCCTTGTATGTGTTTAAGAGTTCATGTTTTTAATTCAGAAGGCAGTTGGGGGTGACCAGATGATTTAAATCAAGAAGAAGTATGAAACCATACTTTAGAAATGTTGGATCTTTGTATCCAATAATTCAACTTCTGCTGCCTCTAGCTTTCCCAAGGCTGAATGTAAATGGGTCATGGAGGAAAATGAAAACCTAGGCTTGCTCCAAGATAACAAAGTCTTTACACTACATTTTCTGACAACCACATCACCAAGTTGTCTTCCCCATATTTTTTTTCCTCTAAGAGTAACACCTGAGTCCACAGTTCAGACTTTCTTTTAGGTCACTAGTCCTGCCGGTCTTACAAATCTCATCACTGCCCAGGGCCCAATATCATGTTTGATAACACTGGAAGGCCTACTCCATGGAGGTCTTTATAATGGAAAATCACTACTAGCCTAGACTCAGATTCAAAACCATCTGTCATAGCTGAATATACACCTGGTTCCCTTGCAATAAGGTAGTTTCTCTTCAATCCAGCCCCCTTGGACTTCTCACATGGTAATAGACTAAAGAACCAGGCTCCATGGGGTTCTGGTGAGAAGCAGAGAGTGTGGGTGAGATGAGGGTTAGAAGAGGTCCTCCTGGGTTTCACTAAGCCCAGGCTCCTAAGGGATCAAGAGGTCACAGTGTTGGCACTGAAATGAGGGTTCCTACAGGAAGTGAGTGGACCATGAAGGAAATACTCCTAAACATGGAGGAGGCGTCCCTCCCTCCCACCTTCACTCCTGGGCACTGCCTGTGCCCCTTGGTGTTATCTGAGGCAGTAAGTCAGAGAGGCTGGGGAAACAACGTCAAAGAAGACTATGGTAATTGCTCATGAAATGTCATTCACAGATTCCTTTTATTGCTTTTTCATCCTGGTTTCTAGTTTAGGGTGTCAGGGCTTGTGGAGTAGATCATACATCAAACTATTAGATCTCTTCTCTAACTTCGGATGGGAAATGAGGATAGATGGTGAGATCAGCTTTTCCAATGTGTACCTAACATGCCTCCTTCACGTATTTCCTTCTTTTCTGCCTTCACCAAACTTCTTCATTATGAATAATTTCATTAAAAAAAAAAGAATTATGACTGCAGAAACAATGTGCTACAGTTTCCTTGTGAAAATCATCCCTACAGCATTCAATATTATCCTTCTCCAGAAGGAAATAATATTCCATTGCTGCACTAAAAGACACTTGCATAGCACTTTGAAGAGTTAGGATAAATTGAGAAGAATGGGTTTCTTTTGTGTGAATAAGGGGAGTAGGTAGGAGAGGAAGGATGCATTACAACTAAAAATATGAAGGCCTGAACTTCCTCAGCCAGCCCTTCATTCATCTTTTCAGCTCCCTGAAGCTCAGTTCATCCTGGATCCCATCCAAAGGCCAAAGATCACCATACCCTCATAGTTCCTGAATTCACCATGGGTTAAATCCGAAGTTATGCCTATAAGTGCCATGAGTGCCACTACTCAATTAGCTTTAGGAATGACATTACAGATGGTGCTTTCCGAAATGATATAACACTTCTGGTCTCATCCTCGACAGTATCCCTCTTGGCCACCCTCCTATCAGCTGGATCAAATGGCCTAAAGAATAAAATACTTTTCCATTGCAACCTGGACCTAACACAGATCTTGTTTTGCTTTGGTTCTTTTCCCTATCAGCTGTTCAACAAATGAGTGAGAGTCACACTGATTGGTACACACTATTTCCCAACTTCAAAGAGATTACTGTCTTTTTCTGTGTCTTCTTCCCCCCCTCCCTCCTCTTTCTCTTCTCTTCTTTTTGAGATCAGATCCCACATCACTCAGGTTGACCTTCAACTCATGGTCTTCCCCTTGCTTCACCCAGGAGAGCACAAGGTTTCAATTAGAGAAGTAACATGGTTTGTGTCCTTTTCTTTTTCTTTTGATATTTTTTGTTGCAAAGATACTGTCCAGAGGGTTTTTTTCTTAATGGTAGGAAACTTGTCCTTTATATCCCAACTACTAGACACTTGAACCCTTAGCCACTTTTCTAATGAGGCAGACCTCTGAAATTTCACAATGTTCCTTTCCCACCCTCTGACACATCTTTGTCTTAATGAGGCTTCTAGGATATTTATCTTGTTCAGTTCTTTAGGTCTAGTCACTGTCATAAGTGATCTATGGAATGTCAGGAAGGCCAAAGTTCTCCATAGTCTATTATGATTGAGAGGAGCAGAGTTGATAGAGCTTTTTGTCTGACAGGAAAAAAGAAAGAAAGAAAGAAAGAAACTGCTTCTGGTGATACTGGGTAGTAAGCTAAAGAAAACAAGCACCATCTCATTGATCAGTGTGCATGCATCTCAGCTGTCAAGAGCTGTCTTGATTTGCTTCAGTGTGTCACGCTAGTCAGCAGCACCAGCAGCTGTAAATTGAGATCATTGCCTTATTGATGCATGATATTCTGTAGTCATTCTCCACGATCCCTTTGCTAATGAAGCTGTGATAGGGATCATTGCCTGTCCCTTTAGTCTCATCGTCTGTGAAAGCCCTGTCCTCTGCAATAGATGCATGAGAAAGCCAGGGTTCTGGCATACTTGGTCATAAGGAAGAGATACTCCTTGGTTTTTACAATCCTCCTCCTCCTCCTCCTCATCCTCATCCTCATCATCAACAACATCACTCTAAGGCAGGCACCAACGGCTCACACCTGTACTCCTAGCTACTCTGGAAGCTGAGATCTGAGGATCATAGTTCAAAGCTAACCTTGGCAAGTAAGCCCATGAGACTCTTATACCCACCAAACTACCAAAAAGCCACTACTTGTGGCTCAAGTAGTAGAACATAACCTTGAGTAAAAGAAGCTCAGGGACAGCACCCAGGCCCTAAATTCAAACCCATGGACTGGCAATGAAAAAAAAAATCACTCTACAAATGGGAGAACCCCAATTCTATGATTCTCATATCCTGAACATGTCCATTCCAACCACACTTAAGAACAAAGGAAAACATGTCAAGATATTTACACAGAATCGTTGGATCCACTATGAGAGACTAGTTCAGTCTAACTACATTTAACATCTGATCTCCATAAAGGTCCTTCTAGGATGCTCTTAATCCAATCCAGTACAATTTTTTAGTGTCTGTTGCATCTTCTACTTTTTAGTTCAAACTTAACTCTATCGTGGTTAGAATTTTTACATATCCTTCAAGAGCTGTCTGTCCTATGATTCTAGTTATAGGTCTGGAATCAACTAGATGTAGAAGAGTAAAACTATGGAAGAATTGGTTATCTTATTACAGGTATCTGTTTCAAGTAATCTTTGCGCAAGCTTGTCTCCTTAAGAAGGAGGAAGAATTTCTTTTATTGGCAAGAATCTTAGGAAAGTGAGTGGTTCATGATTCTCAGACAGATTCTGGGTCAGCTTTTGGTCCTTTTGGGTGCTGTTAAGTTTTAAGCCTAGAGCTTGTTATTTTCTTTATGTCAGCTTTCCACTGAAGTCAGAAATGACCAAACCACTTTACCACCCTTCAGTCATCATTACCACAGATATGGCCAGGCTTACTGTCTAATCAGACTCTCAAGCTTTGTCTCTTAAGAAAATCTTTCTTGGATTTGAGTAGATAAGATATTAAGTAGCTGTGAAAAGAAGACATGTGATGAATTATCAGTATCCTATATTTCACTGGGAATAAACTCATCATTTTGTTCAAGGCCTATCAGATTCTTACATCAATCCTATGTTTCCTCCTAGGACACTTCTAGTGGTAGTATCAGTCAAGAGCTACCCAAACAACAAAAACCTCTTGTTTCAACCAAAGAAACTCAACACAGAAAAAGTTAAAATATATGAAAAGGGCTGTATGAGCTGAAGTAAAAAAGACATGTCCTCCTAACATCAAGGAAGACTTGTCGTCTGTGTAACAGTCCGTCGCATGTATTTTCTAACATGCAGAACTAGAATTTTCACAGAGCACTTACTACTCATTGCCAGAGCTGAACCACACAGTGTGGTCCTGAAGAAGCGAGCACACAGCCATCTGGTCACCACTACTCTTACAACACAAGCAGCCACTAGAGCAACTGCTGGTTTTTGCAGAGCCAGAATCAGAATTGCACCTCCCTCTTCCTTCTTTTGGGCCTCCTTTTTTGCCAGAATTTAACAAGAAGCTAGCTGCAAAAAGAGTCTGGTAAACACATTTTGCAGAGAGACCCACGATAAAAAAAAAATGTTACAAAGAATGGAATTACCTCAGCGTAATACATACGTAAAGCTCACCGCTAGTGTTGTAATCACTAGTAAAAAAGAAAGTGTTTTCTCTAATAGCAAAAACAAAGCAATGATGCCCATCGATGCCAATTTCTATGAAACATAGTCCTAGAAGTTGTAGACAAAGCAATTAGTCAAAGAAAGAAGCAAGAGACATTCCAGGCATAAAAAAGGAATTTCTCTTTTCATAGGGGACATGATTCCTAACCCCTGCTTTCACTGTATTTGATGTTGGTATAATTTGTGGAGGGGAAGGGAAAAAACAAATCGTTTAAATAGGGGTACAGGTGGACCCATTGCAACAATGAGATGTACAAGTCGTTATGTCAAAAAAAAAACTTTACAACTTTGTGTGGGGCAAGGGGGAGAGATGGGAAGGGATGGGAAGGGGAAACAAAGGAGGAGGCAACAATGCTTGATAAGAAATGTACTCATTATCTTGCCCATGTAATTGTAACCCCTCTGTACAGTATTTTCATAATAAAAAAAAGAAAAGAAAGAAATGTACTCATTATCTTGCCCATGTAATTGTAACCCCTCTATATGGTATTTTCACAATAAAAAAGACTCTCTTTTTAAATCTAGAAGCAATTAGAACTGATCAATAAATTCTGTAATATTTTCAAAGTACAACACATGCAAAACTTAGTTGCATTCCTATACATTAATAAAAAAAACTATCTGATGACATGATTTTGTATTTAAAGAATCCCATGGACTCCACTCCCGAATTACTCCAGCTGATTTGAAACTTTGGCAGAGTAGCAGGGTATAAAATTGACCTTCAGAAATCAATGGCTTTTCTGTATGCCAACAATGAGAAGAGTGTGGCTGAAATCAGGAAAGCAACTCCCTTTGTAATAGCCCCACAAAAAATAAAATACCTAGGTATTAACTTAACTAAAGAAGTGAAGGAAAAAATCACTTGTGTCCCTATTTTGGGGTTCATTTTGTTTAACATCATTATCTGACCTTTTCTGCTTGTCCCAGACATATACCAGTTATTGAAAATAAGAGAAACCACGGGACCTATGTTTCTTTGGGCTTGGATTATTTCACTTAATATTATTTTTTCCAAGTCTTTCCATTTCCTAACAAATGGGGCAATATCATTCTTTATGATGGAGGCATAAAATTCTTGCTATTGGGGCTGGGAAGGTGGCTTAGTGGTAGAGCGCTTGCCTTGCATGCATGAGGCCCTGGGTTTGATTCCTCAGCACCACATAAGCAAAAAGAAAAAATCGGAAGTGGTGCTGTGGCTCAAGTGGTAGAATGCTAGCCTTGAACTGAAGAGCTGAGGGACAGCACCCAGGCCAAGAGTTCAGGCCCCACAACTGGACCCCCCCCAAAAAAAAAGAATTCTTGCTATTGTTTCTAATGTATTTTTAAGATACCATGTGATTTTTTTTTGTTGCTTTGTAGGTCTCTCCCCAACGGTATAACCCCTGTTTTCACTGTATATGATGTTGGTATAATTTGGGAAGGGTGAGGGAAAAACCAAAATGTTTAAATAGCTGACCCATTGCAACTATGAGATGTACAAGACACAATGCTGAAAAATGAACTTTATAATTTAGGCCAGAGGGGAGGAAGGGAGGGAGTGTAGTTAAGGAAGTGGGATGGAAGGGATGGTAGGGGAAAAACAAAGAAGGCAGCAACAATGCTTGATAAGAAATGTACTCATTACTTTGTTCATGTAACTGTAACCCCTCTGTATAGTATTTGCACAATAAAAACTTATTTTATAAAGCACCACAAATCTGACCAAAAAAAAAAAAAAAAAAAAAGAAATGAAGGATCTCTATGATGAAAACTTAAAAAACCTGACAAAGGAAATCAAAGCAGAACTTAGAAAGTGAAAAAACCTCCCATGCTCCTGGATCGGAAGGATCTACATCATGAAAATACTTCCCAAGGCTATCTACAAATTCAATGCGATACCTATCAATATTCCAACTGCATTCTTCAATGAAATAGAAAAGGCAATCCAAAAATTCATATGGAACAATAAAAGACCCCAAACAGCAAAAACAATCCTTAGCACAAAGAACAGTGCTGGAGGAATATCAATACCAAATTTCAAACTCTACTACAAACTCATAGTAATCAAAGCAGATTGGTACTGGCACAAGAACAGACCTGAGGACCAATGGAATGGAACTGAAGATCCAGAAATGAACCCACAGACCTATAGCCACCTAATCTTTGATAAGGGAGCTTAAAAAAATAGAATGGAAGAAAGACAGCCTCTTCAGTAAATGGTGCTGGCAAAATTGGTTAAATACCTGTGGAAAACTCAAATTAGATCCTTATATATCACCTTGCCTCACAATCAACTCCAAATGGATCAAAGACCTCAAAGTCAAAGCAGACACCCTGAAAACATTACAGGAAGGAATAGGAGAAACCCTAGGTCCTAAGCACAGGCCGAAATTTTCTCAATACAGACCCAGAAACACAACAAATGAAAGAAAGGCTGGACAAATAGGATTGCATGAAGCTGCAGAGCTTCTGCATGGCAAAGGACATAGCTAGCAAGATCAACAGAAAGCCCACAGATTGGGAGAAGAACTTATGTACCATGTGATTTTTTTGTTTCTTTGTATGTTCCTCCCTCACAGTATAACCCCTGATTTTACTATGTTTGATGTCAGTGCTCTGCATATTGTATATACACTTCTCAAGCTTGGGGAGGGGAAAGGAAAAAATAAAATGCTTAAATAGGGATACAGATTGACCTATTGTAACAATAAGATGTGTAAGATACTATATTGAAAAATGAACTTTACAATTTAAGCGGGAAGGTGGGGAGAAGGGAAGGGAGTATAGTTGTGGAGGTTGGAGGGAAGGGATGGTAGGGGAAAAATAAAGGAGGAGGTAACAATGCTTGATAGGAAATGCACACATTACCTTACTCATGTAACTGTAACCCCCTCTGTACAGTATTCTTACAATAAAAATGTATTTCAAAACTATCTGAAAAAGAAACATTCAATTTATGACAGCACCAAAAAAGCAGGAAATACTTAGGAATAAACTTAGCTATAGGGGTGGAAAACTTGTATACTGAAAACTGCGAAACATTAATGAAGAAATTGAACAAAACAAATACATGACAAGATATTATGCATTCACAGCTTAGAAAACTACTAAAATATCTATCTTTTACCCCATAATGTAAGCTTTATAAAAGCCTCTACTGGCATTCTTAATAGATAGACAAAATAGTTCTAAAATATGTATGGACCCTAGCCGGGCACTGGTAGCTCACACTTGTAATCCAAGATACTCTGGAGGCTGAGATCTAAAGATCAAGGTTTGAAGCCAGCCCAGGCAGAGAAGTCCAGGAGACTCTTATTTCCAATTAACCACCAAAAAGGCCAGAAGTGGAAGCGTGATTTATGTGATAGAGCACTAGCTTTGAGAAACAAAAACAAAACAAACAAGAACAAAAGGACCTCATCAGGCTCCAAGTTCAAGCCCAAGCTACCAGTGCAAACCCACCCCCTACCACCAGGAAAAAAAAAAACCCTCATGGGGAAAAAAGTGTTGAACTAGTGACCACAAATTATTATTTTATGCATAACATTACTAAACATATCAGTGCTCAAAACATACTGTTACTATTTTATTTGCTACATACTGTTTTTTCACTTGAATTTTATTGTAAAGGTAATGCACAGAGGGGTTACAGGTAATGATTACATTTCTTTTTGCTATCTACTGTTACATATTTTGCTATGTTGTTTAATTTTGTATTTCTAATGACTAAAGAAAGTCCTAAAATAAAATAAAATTAGTAAAGTATCATTTGAATGATAACTTGTTTTGTTATACTCGTGGGACTTGGATTTTGTTGTTGTTGTTGTTAAGTAGTTTCCTGGTTCCAATGCTACAATTCCTCTTGTTAAAGACAGCCTTCTGTTCCAGCAAGATTGCCCTTTTGCTGCACCTCCACCAATTCCCTTTACTGAGTGCTTTTCCTGTGGGCCTTATGCTCACATTGGAGTTCAATGATTACCAGCAAGAGATACTTCACACAGAAATAAAGGTTCAAATAAAGTAGTTGGAAATTCATATAGATATGCAAAGAAAAATAGCTATCCATTTGTTTATTTTAAGTATTCTCCATTCATTATGCAATAGTCTAACTCTTAAGGATCTTAATATTTCCAGTGGTATCAATTATATAGAACCTATTCCATGATATGTTTGAAAATGAGTGAAGTACGTCATATGTTTAAATGTTTGCTTTCAAATCCCATATCCATGGCAATATTTTTAAGTTTTCCATTAGCTAAACATCAAATATGTGATTTCACTTGGATATCCAAGTTACTTTTTCCAAAAAGAATAGTCAGCCAAGATAAAATTAAGAGCCATTTGTTCTCACAGAAAGTGTTAACGAATTTGCAACCATTACTTTTCATATTTTAACAATCATAATTTAGTGGTGGCTTAAGTCTGTAATCCTGGACTTGAGAGAAAGAAATGGAAGGATTAAGGCTAGACTGGGCATAAAGGTTCTTGAGACTCTACCACAACCCACGTCTGGGTATAATGACTAGGCAGCACATGTCGGTTCACCTCATGACAAAGGGATACCCAAATAGTCCTGGCCCAGGCCTAAAGCAAGACCTTACTGCAAAAATAATCAACATAGCCAGGCTCTAATGGCCTATACCTGTTAATCCTAGATACTTAGAGGCTGAGATCTGAAGATTGTGGCTCAAAGACTGCCCAGGCAGGAAAGTCCATAAGACTCTTATCTCCAATTAAGCAGCAAAAAGCCAGAAGTAGAACTGATGTTCAAGTGGAAGAGTACAAGTTTTGAGTGAAAAAAGTTAAGGGACAGCATCCAGGCCATGAATATAAGTGCCAGTACCAGCATACACATAAAATGTTATACTTAATGGTGGAAAACTAAAATCATTTCCTCTAAAATCAGGAATGAGACAAGGATGTCCATCCTGTTCACTTCTCCTCAATATAGTATGGAATCCCTGGCAAGAGCAATAAGGTAAGAGAAAAACATAAAGGAGATCCAAATCAGGAAAGAAGAAGTAAAACTATCCCTTTGCAGATAACATGATCTTGTAAGTACAGGATCCCTATAGACACCTCCCCCCAAACTATGAGCGCTCATTCTAAACTTTAGTAAAGTAGCAAGGTATAAAATCAACCCACAAAAATCAGTAGCTTTTCTGTATGCCAACAATGAGAAGATCTAGACTGAAATCAGGAAAGCAAACTCATTTGCAATTGCCTCAGAAAAAAAAAAAAACACCTAAGAATTAACCACAGATGTGAAGGACCTCTACAGTGAAAAAAAATTTTAAATTTGACAAAGGGAATGGAAGAAGAATTAAGAAAATGGAAAGAACTTCCATGTTCCTGGATTGGCAGAATGAATATTATGAAAATGGCAATGTTGCCCAAAGCAATCTTAAAATGCAGTGCCATGCCCATCAAAATCCCAACATCATTCTTCATTGAGATAGAGAAAGCAACCTGAAATTCAATATGAAATGAATCGCAAATGCAATCCTTAGCAGGGAAAGTATAACTAAACTTGTGTATATACCAAACTTCAAACCCTACTACAGAACTACAGGAATAAAAATAGTGTACTACTGGCACAGAAACAGGCCAGAAGACCAATGGAAGGAATAGAAGACCTAGAAATAAACTGATAGACCTATAGCCATCTAATATTCGATAAGGGAACCAAAAACATAGACTGGAAGAAAGGCAACCTATTCAACAAGTGGTGCTTGCAAAACTGGTTATCCACATGTAGAAAACTGAAATTGCATCCTTATCTATCAGCATCAATTCTAAATGGATCTGAGACATCAATGTAAGACTAGAAACCATAAAATCTATTACAGGAAAGAGGAAACATTAGAGCTCCTGGGCACAGGTGGGAAACTTTCTGAGTAAAGATCCAGAATCATAAAAATTCAAAGAAAGACTTGATAAATGGGATCACATCATATTTAAGTTTCTGTACAGCAAAGGACATAACCAGTAAGCTAAACAGACGGCCTTACAAATGGAAGGTTTTGACCAGCTATACATCCAGATAATGACCTAATATCCAGAATAAACACAGAGCAAAAAATTTATATCCTCCAAGAACTAACAACACAACTAATAAATGAACTAAAAGGAGATTTTTTTTTCAGAAAAACAAGTAAAAATGGCTAATAGATGCATGAATGTTCAACAACTCTGACCATAAAGGAAATGCAAATCAAAACAACACTGAAATTCCACCTCACTCCAGTTAAACTGGCCATTAACAAGCAAAAAATGATGACAGATGCTGGTCTGGTCAGGATGCAGCCAAAAGGGAACCCTAATACACTGTTGCTGGGAATGTAAAGTTGTTCAACTACTCTGGAAAACAGTATGGAGATTCCTCAAAAAGTTAAATATCTAACTACCCAGCAATACTACTTATCCAAAAGATTACAAACCAGGATTCAGAAAAGCCACCACACCAACCATGTTTATTGTAGCAATATTCACCATAACCAAGGTATGGAATCAGTCCAGATGCCCCCTCAATGGATAAGTAGACTAAGAAAATGTGGTATGTATACACAGTGAAATTTTACTCATCCATTGGAAAGAATGATATTATACCATGTTTCAATAAATGGAAAGACTTGGAAAAAATTATATTAAGTGAAGTAAGTCAGGCCAAGTTAGACAAAGGCTGCACACTTTCCCTCACAGGCAGAAGCTAACTTGTTGGGAGGTATGCAAGTATTTACAATGCATTAACTTAAATATGGTAAATTCATGGGAGAAATCAAATAGTATAATTCCTTAGGAAGCCAAAGTCAATGCCCAACAAAATAAGCACCAGGAATTTGGTATTTGCAAAGGGAGAGGTCAGGAGGAAAGGTATAGACAAATGAAGAGGAGGAGGGAAAAAATGCAGTCAAGAATTCAATGTAGCCGGGCACCAGTGGCTCACACCTGTAATCCTAGCTACTCAGGAGGCTGAGATCTGAGGACCACAAATCAAAGTCAGCCTGTATCTCCAATAAACCACTAGAAAACTGGAAGTGGTGTTGTGGCTCAGGTGGTAGAGCACTAACCTTGAGCTAAAGAGTTCAGGGACAGGGCTGGGAAGGTGGCTCATTGGTAGAGCGCTTGCCTTGCATGCATGAGGCCCTGGGTTCAATTCCTCAGCACCACATAAGCAAAAAGAAAAAAAGCTGTAAGTGGCGCTGTCGCTCAAGTGGTAGCGCGCTAGCCTAGGCCCAGAGTTCAAGTTCCACGACCAGACACCCCCCCCCCCAACAAAAAAGAGTGCAAGGACAGCGACCAGGCCGAGTTCAAGCCCCATGACCAACAACAACAAAAAAAGAATTCAATGTATACCCTACTAAAATTAAGAAAGAGGTGACACTGATCAAGATGCATTTTATTCATAACTGCTTTGTGACATGGTAACTTCTTTGTACAACTATTTAAAGATACTTTTTAATCCAAAAAGAAAGAACAAAAAAAAAAGAAAGAAAACCACCATCACCACAACCAACCACCAACACTACCACCAAGAAAATCACCAAGAAAGCTGAAGTTTAGAGGGCCTGCCTATCAAGCATGAGGTCAAGTTCAACCCCTACAAAAAAGATTCAGAATTGATCTTTATGAAAGGTACGTGATTTTCCTGGTTGCTGTCTGTGTCACGTAAGTATTCCAAGATTTTGCAGTATTGAAAAGTCTTTGCATTTTAAAGTTCACCTCGGCAGCAAAACTGCAGACTGTACCTCATTACAGAAGCACATTGGGTAAAGTGCAGTAAGTGATTTTCATGCAGAGTGCTGTCTTGGTAACATTGTTCTGCAATTCTTTTCTTATTCCACTTAAAGGAATGACTCCATAATGTTTATTTTTACATACTACTCCCTTTGAAAAGAAAGTGCATTAAAGTGTAAAATATTACTAGGAAGTCATTAGTATTCAACTCTCCTCTGTTTCCTGAACACATGAGAAACTGAACTTCCCGGCATCTTACCATTGATGGAGTCATAAACGAACCTTCCAATGAAATGTAAGGGAAATGGCCGGACCCATTTCCTCCCCAGGGAAATAAAACACCCCTTATCTGAAGGATAGAAGAGCAAAGGGAAGCACAAAGGATCTCTAAGTCATTTCTTGAAACTTCATTCCTTTCTAGGAGGTGGGAGAACAAAGCAAAGCCTCAACCTTAGCGCTGAAGAAAAAAGAATGCTAGACAACTCTCTTACTCTCCTTAGGAGAAGCCATTAAACCCATAACATACCAATATATTAAGCCATTGTCATCTTAAATAAATGTATTTACCAAATTATAGTCGCTTCTCTTGAATGCAGTAAATAATTCATTTTATGGTGAGAGTATATAATCTCTGGTGTATTTTTTTTCCTTTAGTAGTTCATATCCTTACAGTTATTTGTATAGTCATTATTTGGAAATGATCTTTTTTAAAAACACTTCAAACTAAGATTGTTTTTTTAAAAAACACAACAACTTTACATCTATCCAGCCCTATAATTATGTTCCCTACTGGATAATTTATTTTCATTGTTTCTTCTGTAAATCTGTAGTGGCAATGTTTTCCCTGGGAAATTCCCCCAGGGCATTTACTGACAGAAAAATGTAGTTTAGCTTATCCATATTATTTTCTTTAAGTTGTTTTAGTCAGGGACACTGTGTCATAGACACAGATGGTTCCCCAGTGGTTTAATTTTTGCATTTGTCTTTCACTGTCAGGATAGTAAACTTCCAAAATAAGTCCAGAAATGTTATCGATGAACATCAATGTCTTTCTTCAATTACCTTCAAACCACCATTCTTTTGGAGGACTCATTCTTAGAAATTTGTCCTTCCTGTGAAGGTTAATGACCGTAACTGGCGAATGTGCCTGATCAAGAGCATGTGATGATAAAACTGTGACGATATGCTGACATCCATTAAATGAATGAAGGTGCCTCACAAAGCCTTTCTCATCAGTTCTTCCCACCAAGCAGCAGCAGTATGGCAGAGACAAAGTCTGGCTCAGTCTGGCTCAGTGAGCACCATAACTGCTCCTTTTTCCATCAACCTCTAGTCCTGTAATATCGGGAACAGGAGGAGAAATAAATCAGTTCCAGCCCTGTCCCTTCTCTAGAGGAACAATAAGCTACTGTTCTAAAGGGAAACAGCAGAGGTTCTAAAGAAAGGTCCCTAGGAAGGGACGCTTGCTGGCAGAAAGAGTTTCACCCGTGGCCTTTCTTTACTTTTTTTGGATCTGGGAACATGAAGATCATTCTTGAAAAGAGACAGCCATCTAGTCTAAGAATGAGAGGTCTCAAGTGCCAAGTTACACAGCTGTAAGGATCAGGGTTTAGGGAATGGACGAAGATCAAGAAATGTCTACCAGGTGCTGGTGGCTCATGTCTGTAATCCTAGCTATGCAGGAGGCTGGGATCTAAGGATTGCAGCTGAAGGCCAACCCAGGCAGGAAAGTCCATTAGACTCTTATCATCAATTAACCACCCAAAAGCCAGAAGTAGACATGTGATTCATGTTAAGCTTAAGTAAAAAAGGAGCAGCACCAAGGCCCTCAGTTGCAGCCTCAATACTGGTATAGACACACACACACACACACACACACACACACACACACACACACACACACACACACACAAGCATGCACAGAGAAAGTCTGTAGTGCTGCCCACTACAACCGACTAAAACTGCTTTAGGGTAGGGATGATTTCATATGAACAGCAGTGATGGGGAATTCACACATAGGAACTGAGAATGGGCAACAGAGTTTTTGAATCAGAAGCTTCCGCCAACACCAGGAAAAAATAAGAAATGGATACCTTCAGGATAGTTATGGAAAAGAATATTTTCAGAAGACTTTTTTTGGGGGGAGGGCGTGTTGGGGTTTGAACTCTGGGCCTGCATTCTGTCCCTGAGCTCTTTCGCTCAAGGCTAGTGCTCTACTACTTTGAGCTACAGTGCTACTTCCAAAACATCTTTAATAATCAATACAATCATATGCAAATATGCTTTGTAATGCTGATCTAATTGCTGATAACATAATTAAATTGGAGATTGTCGTATCCCCTATGGATGGCAGGATTTATTGCAAGGCCAGGGTCAGTAACATTCTGACATTTTTGCAAACTTTTTCTATGTGTGCAAAAGGCAAAATTTCATGTATTCTAGCATTGATCTTTAGCTAGGGGCTTCTCTACATGTGCTTTGTGTGTGTGTGTGTGTGTGTGCACACGTGCACACGCACGTGCATATATATCCATATATATGCATAGTGTTTTTCTTAAATAAGCTCAATTTGTTTCATTTTTGCAAAAGACTTTCTTATTAAAGAATTCTGCACATAAAATTATTAAACCTATTGAACTTTATTTCCTGGAATTCATTTCCAGAAGAGCTATTGCTATTGAATAAATCTTGTGCACTGAAGAGACGTGGTAATAGATTACTTTTGAAACTTTATGCTGGTTTGACTATAGAAGAGATTCACATTCAGAACTGGTGAGAAATAAAAGTGGAAGGTAAGTTGAGGCCAGGTTGTGACTTAATTGAAGAAGACCGGGATTACAAAGGACTGCAGGGCTCAGAGTGGGAAATTTAATGATCTCTCGGGAAACATTGCATCTCATTCAGGTTTTTTATTTTGTTGGTTTTTTTGGGGGGGGTTAAGGGTTTTTTTGTGGGGCTTGAACTCAGGGCCTGGGCACTGTCTCTTAATTCTTTTTGCTCAAGGCTAGTACTCTAACACTTTGGGCCACAGCTCCAATTCTGATATTTTGGTGTTTAATGGAAGATACGAATCTCACAAACTTTTTTGCCTGGGCTGAATTTGAACTGAACTCCTCAGATCTCAGCCTCCTGAGTAGCTAGGATTATAGGCAAGAGCCACCAGTACTCAGCTCAAATACTTTTTTAATCTACAAATGAATGGGTTATTGTCACTTTTGTATCATAGATTAAGCTTATGTTTCTGTGCTTTACCATGTCTTTTTTTCAGATATTCTGCAATGTAATAAAAATCGTACTCTAAAAAATTGTGCAACCAACATATTCTAAATATCCCCAATATCTAAGCCAGAAAGGTGATACTCTATTCTTACAAATCAAGTAAGAAATAAGCAGAAAAGGGCAGCACAAATACCTATGGAAAATTTCCTGGTACTAGTTTCCTGAAGTTGAATTTTGAGTTTTCACTGCTAATAAGAATGCCACTGCCAACCTAGATATCTGGGCACACAGGTGGATTTTGGAAGACATGCAGACTGCAAATCACATAGGTTATCTGTAGCTGGTAGTTAGCACCTGGTCTTACATTCTGCCACATACCCAGGCCCTAGTCACCACATGCTGTGGCAGGTTTCACCATTTTATTGAACTCTGAGATGCTGTGCCAGAAACCAAAGTAGAAAATAGAAGTGGAATAAAAATTCCCAGAATCTAATTACACCCACTTAAACCAGGTGGGCCTGCTTAGTTTTTGAAACACAATTTCAAGAATTTTCTCCCCACTAGCTGAAGATTTCTCAACCCTCTATTAACATGAGGGCTGGGTTTTTCTTCTCTGTAGAGGACTTTCTGTGCATTAAACCATGTTAAATAACATCCCTGACTCCCTTAGTTGAAGCCAATAGCACCCACAAACATCCTTCTGTCCCACGGTAGGTCAGTAAATAGACACTAACAAAGGTGCACTGGGGACAAAATTACCCCCCTCTCTGCCTAGTAGGGAGCCAGTGCTCTCTTCAGAGATTAGACCTATGTCAAAACATTCTTAAAGACTGGCCCACAGCATTGTTCAGAACACAGGGGTTCCATTGAACTGAGCTTAAAATGGGCCATTCTCTGAAAATATGGAGAAGGCATAATTCTGACAGAATAAGGGGAATTAGAGTTATACTTAAGATGCATATGAAAGATATAATAGAAGAAAAGTAAAAAACAGACCACTTGTCTGCAAATAACATGAAGAAAGAGAAGCTGATAGGTTTCTAGGTTAAATGTCTTACTGAATGATGTGCCCAACAAATAGAAATTTGTTTGATTATTTAACCTTAAAATTTGTCTTCCCTTCAAGATAGAGCAGGTTTGGAGTCCGAAAAGGATACTAGAAAAGAAAATTGAGGCAAATTGAAGAAAGAAACAGAAGGAGGAAGCAAGAGCCCAGAGGGAATGAATAGTAACTAGAGGATGTCTGCAGACAATGCTAATGACCGGGGAGACAAATAACACAGCAGAGAGTATTCGAAATCCAGAACTAGGCCATGTGAGTTTCAATTCTACATTTATCAGTTATAAAATGTGTGACCCCAGAACCTGTAAAAGTTCTTTAGAGGTTTCCGTGTTCTTGTTTGTCCAATGGAGACCATGATGATTCCCACCTGCTAAGGTTGCTGAACTGGGAAATGACCTAGAGCCTTTAGATGGGTGATGGACAGACTGACAAATAGAGATACAGAAAGACACATACTGACAGAGAACACCAAGGATCACCAAGGCCCAAAGGGTGATGGCTGCTTCTTCCGTGATCCTGTGCCATCCAGGTGTAGTGAGGCTCAACAGGAAGGGTTGCACATGGTCCAGTCGGCTTAATGGACGGGAGGCTTAGGATCACTGACATAGAAGGGATAAGTAATCACAAGCCATTCTAGCAAACACGATGCAAGTGGCTGAATGCACAAATGGAATGCAATGGCTCACCTTTTGGGAGCACTGGCAGGTGAGAAAGATGACAGGTAAGTGCCGGTGGCAAGTGTGGGATTTGGGGCATCATACCCAGCTTCCTAGTAGGAAAGCAGCGAAGAATGTCAGGTGGCTGTGCTCTAACTAGCTGCTATTCAGAACATGGGAGCACGCTATTTCCAGTGGGGGATGCTGAAATCTCCACATTTAAAACAGCATCTCTCCCAGGTAAATGCTTACCACACATCTTTTGACTAAGAAGTTAAACAGATAAGCGAAGTCAGTAACCTATTTCTTTTTCTGTATGTAAAACCTTCTTTCCAGTATTTTAAATCATTGCAGGAATTAAAATTTGCCCTTTAGGGCTGTTTCTATTTTGCAAAGGGTTAAGTTTCTGTATCAACTGGTGCTATAGATTAATCTAGATATTTCAAACATTATTCTGGGTTGGTCCGTGGTTTGGGTGGAACAAATACATGACTAGGTAGACTAAGTAAAGCAGGTTTCCTGGGATGGTTCTGTGCAGCCTTTTGAAGGCCTAGACAGAATGAGAATGACTCAGCCTGAGTAAGAGGGCTTGTCCTGGCCCACAAGTTGGGGTGAAACATGGGTCTTTTCCCACCTTAGACTAGAATTGAGACAGCAGCTGGTTTTCAAACAAGGACTGGAACTACACTGTGAAAGGGGCTGGCTCCCCAGCCTGCCAGCTATACATCACAGGACTTTCTAGTCTCCAAGACCATTTGGGCAATTCACTATAATAAATGTCTTTATTTTGAATGAGTTATAACATCTGTCTAAAATTAACATTTACATATAATACGTCTCCTTAGATATTATATAGGTACAATACATAACTTTATGTGTACCCATACACCCATACCTGCATTTGTGTGTGTGTGTATGTGTGTGTGTGTATGTGTGTGTGTATGTGTGTGTGTATGTGTGTGTATATATATATATATATATGTACATATATATATACATAAGTATGCATTTTGTCAGATCTGTTTCTCTGGAGAACTCTCACTAATAATACTATTTTCTTTGGTGCTATGTTTACTGCACATTTGACTCTTTCATTAAATGGAAACTTCTTTGACAGTGACCACTTTTAGTTTTTATGTTCCAAGCCTCAAACTCTTTATCTTTTTAATTTTTAATTTCTATTTTATAATGGTCTTGGGCCTCAATCTCTGGGCCTGGGCGCTGTCCCTGAGCTTCTTTTGCTCAAGGTGAGTAGTCTACCACTTGGGGCACAGCGACTTCCAGCTTTTTTGGAGTAGTTCATTGAGAGAAGAGTCTCACAGGGACTTTTCTCCCTGGGCTGGCTTCAAACTGTGATCCTCAGATCTCAGCCTTCAGAGTAGCTAGGATTATAGATGTAAGCTTCCAGTGCCTGGCAAACTGCTTTATTTTTATTTTTTTTTAAATTTTTTGGGGTCCAGTCGTGGGGCCTGAACTCTGGGCCTGGGCGCTGTCCCTCAGCTCTTCAGCTCAAGGCAAGCACTCTACCACTGAGCCACCTTCCCAGCCCCTGCTTTATTTTTAAAAGCCAAAGAGTGTAAACATTAGTAGGGTTAAAGCTAAGCTAAAGAAATGATCATGAAAAAGGGTATAAAGCCATGATGTCAGGTTGGCTAGAAGTCTTGATTAGGTCCTCTGCTCTTCAACTAGAATCCAATGGTATATTCTCAATGATTTTTAAGAAGAGTGTTATTGCTTTAATTTGCAGTTTTTACTTTGATGATAAATTAAAATAATATGCTATTTACAAAGAGAACTATGCCTTTGGGGATAATGATACGCAAGGGAAAGATATTTTGAAGATTTGGAGCTCATAATCAGTCTTTCTTTGGCTTTTCATTCTTGATAAATTATTCAAATTTCAGAAGCAAACAAAATGATAACAAAACAAAACTCTCTGCTTTGGGGAAAGAACTCTGGGCCAAATCTCAGAAAAGCAGGTTCTAGCTCTGGTTCTGCCAACACCTTGGCAATACTGTAGAACACAATTTTGTTATTTATGAGAGTGAGGATTGAATTGAAACTCATTCTACATTCCTCTCTACTCTGCGTGTTCATTTCTTAAGGTGCTGAAATTAGTAAAAGAGAAAGAGAATAAAAATGTCAACAAGATTTCCTTTTTTTTTAAAGTTGGAAAAGTCAGAAGTAGAAAACTCAGTCTTAAAATTCATATGGAAGCATTAAAGACCCTGAACAGCCAAAGCAATCAAGACCAAAAAGAGCAATGCTGCTGCCAGGTGCTGTTGGCTCACAACCTATAATCCTTGCTACTCTGGAGGCTGAAATCTAAGGAATGAGGTTCAAAATCAGCCCAAGCAGAAAAAGTCCCCATGCAACTCTTATCTCCAATTAACCATTAAAAACCTGGAAGTGACACTGTGGCACTAGTGGTAGAGTCCTAGCCTTGAGCAGAAACAGGCACTCAGGTCGAGTTCAAGCCCCACAATCAACAACAGCAACAACAACAAAAAAGAGCAATGCTGGAGACAAAGTACCATCTGACTTCCTTTCATACTATGGAGCTTTACTAACAAAACAGCAGTGTACCAGCACAACAACAGAAACATGAATAGAATAGAATAGAATAGAAGGCCTTAAAATAGACCCACAGGGCCTTCAGCCATCTGACTTTGGGAAATGGGACCATAAACATAGGTCCTTGTCATTCCTTTCTCAAAAACCTAAGGTTTTTGTTTCTTGTTGAAAAATGAACTTTCTTAGCTAAACTGGGTTTCCATGGACCCAATGTACATAATATTCCATCTCAGAATACAAATGATTTTGAAATTTGACAAGCAAGACAATGACAAGTTGACACATTCTGAAATGAGCCAGCTGTGGTTTCCCACGGGACATACAAGGACTATTTTGTTTCAGGATCATCTCTCCCTGAGTCCCCTGAATCATCCAGTTCGTCTCATCCCAATTTTTCTTTCAACAAAAATGGGGTGTAGGAAAAAGTTTAGCTAAGCAAAACACAGGCTGCTCAAAGATTAAAAAAAAAAAAAAAAAAAAAGCACAAAGAATGTCAGGAAGGGCAGTCAATGGAAAGAATGACGTCTAGAGCAATTGTCTCATTGGATCCAAAAGGTTTAGGAATTTAAACCTTACACCAGTCCAATTGTGTTTATCTGTGTGTTAATATATCTATATTTTCATATATAACATTTATGATGTATTCTACCTCAATACTATATACATTTTCCAAATAGTTGGTCTTGTTTTAGCAGATATCTTCACCACCTACGGTGACACTGTGAGAAACACTAACCACATTAAAATGTGCAGATATTTTCTCCCACTGATTTCCAATAGTCAGAAACCCCTTGTGTGTGTGTCGCCTCTAATTCAGCCCTATAAGTTTATTCTCATAGATTTTTCACTTTCTTTCAGGTCTGAGGCAAAGATGCTTAATCTCCTCAGTCAGACTCCTGGGTCACTCAGCAAAGGAGTGCTTTTGTTGCTTGCTCAAGCATAAAAGAGGAACTGCTTTTAAGTCAAAGAAATCAAAAGTCTCCCCTTAACAATTCCTCAGACAACACACTTGTGTCATGTGTGCAAATCTCTTTTGGAGAAAAAGAAATCAAACTGAATGCCATCTTTTTTTTTTTTTTTTTTTGCAAATAAAGCATTGTGTGTGTGTGTGTCTGTGTGTTTTGTTAGAAAGAAAAAACTTGCAACGATTCTGCTGAGCAGAAATTAAAACTGAGCCTGCCATTCTACCCATATGATGCATTAGAACATGTAAGCATTAGTTTATCATTTATGATCCTTTTTAGGAAAGAAGTCTTCTCCTGGTTTAGTACCATCTCACTGAAAACACAAGAGGTCCTACAAAATGAAGCTGTTGATTAATGGCAGGAAAATGTTACAACCTGAACTAAAGGAATAGCTCTACTTAGATTAAAAGTTCGCTTCCTAAGGTGAATAAGATCAACAAATCTATTATTTGCAGAGTAGCAGTATGAGATACAACTGTTGATATTGCTGATAACCAAGAGTCATTTGCAAATGTTTAATGCATCAGTAATTTGCTAACCAGTTACATGTTTGTTAATCACTTAATGCACCAAGACACTACTGGAGCTGAGCACCTATTACACAGAAGAAGGATGGAGTTCAGTTACAGGAGAGAAACAGAACAAAGGAATAAAGAGAAGCAAATACTAGCCTATCAGAAGCACACAATGGAAAAACATTTACTGTTTTGATATGTAATTCTACTTGGAAAGGAGCTGCAGTCATAACTCATTTTATTAAGTTATGCAACCCTTACCTATTCTAGGCCTAAATAGGTTTAATTGTGAAAGTTTACCTCAAATTACAGTCCTGCCATTCACTGAAACTGCCTTTTACTCTATGCTCCATTCCCAAAACAAAAACCATGAAGGTGATGAGCTGGGACCCAATGATCAAAAAATAATGAAGGCCAAACTTCCCTAGGTTTCCAAGATGGCCAGCAAAGCTGATGGCCCTTTCTTGCTTTATTTACTCATGTCAAATCCTGCCATGGAAAACCTGATATTGTTCTAGAGCCCTGTGTTGTCCAACAATGGTTTGCTCTGCTTCTTTCTAATAAGACATCTTTGCTTTCAAATAAATTTTCTAGCAAAAGATGTATTAGTTGGTAAAGCACAAATATCAAGACTGAACTTACAATTCAAATTACTTCCAATTAGCTAAATAAGTTAGATGCTGGTAGTTCATACTTTGGAGTCTCTAGCTACTTGAGAGCTTGGGATTTTGAGGATAATATTTTAAGGTCAACCCCGAGCAGAAAAGCTCATGGCAGGACCTCTTCTCAACCCATACCTTTGTGTGTGTGTCAGTCCCAGTTATATGGAATATGCACACACACACACACACACACACACACATACACACACATACATATATCTATATGTAATAAACTAAAAACAAAGACTAAACAGACAATACATTCTAAACAATACATTCTAATATGGTGGAGACAGGCCCAGCACTGGTGGCTCAAGCCTGTAATCCCAGCTACTTAAGAGGCTGAGATCTGAGGATCCCAGTTTGAAGTCAGTCCTGGCAGAAATTTCCAAGAGACACTTATCTCCAATAAATCATGGAGAGAAAAAAAAAGCTGGAAGTGGAACTGTGACTCAAGTGGTAGAGCACTAACCTTGAGGAAAAAAGCTTAGGGACAGCACCAAGGCCCTAGTTCAAACCTCTGGGGCTTGAACTCAGTGTCTGGGCATTTTCTCTGAGCTTTGCTTAAGGTTAGTGCTCTACTAGTTGAGCCACAACTCCCTTCTGGCTTGTTAGTGGTTAATCTATAAAGAGTCTCATGGACTTTCCTGACCAGGTTGGATTTACACAACAATCCTTAGATTTCAGCCTTGTGAGTAGTGAGAATGACAGGTGTTGAGGCCAGTGATGAATTACTTTGGTGTTTTTGATCATGACATTTTTGTACAGAGCTTTCATGAAGTCTCATATTGATGTCTGAGCTTTTTCTGCTAGATTGTTAATAACATACTAGCATATTTTAAGCTATTATTTCTAGCCATCTTTTTGGCTTAAAATTTTGGTTGTAAACTATATTTTGCTTTAGGGATGGCATTTATTATGATAGAAAATGTTCTTAAGAAGTGCTAGAATATACCATAATTTTAAAAGATGAAAGATTTTGTTCAAACTTTTTATGAATTGTTGACTCTAGGCTAGCTTAAACTTAGGTCATTTCAAATTTCTAAAACTTTTAAGTTTAGGAAACTTAAAGAAATGACAATACAATTATATTTAGGCATTAGCCTAAATAATATCATTTGCTACTAAAAGATACAGACATTAGTGCTTCCTTCCTTTCTTATCTTGCTTTCTCCACTTAAGAATACTAAATCGATCTCCCTATACCATTATGACTCGATTCAGTTTTCATTAATTTATTGTGCACATTTGTCATTAAGATCTTATCTGAATTTCAGCTTTTAAATTTGCAAAGCTTATTATCTACAAGGTTTGAAAAGAAATGATCTATATACCTGTTTTGTTATTTACGGTACATTTTGTTATAAAGACTTTACTTTTTTAGGACATACATTGGATTCTTGACTATATTCCTCTCCTCTTCATTTGACTCCCTTTCTCCTTGATCCCACTTCACGCTTTTCAAGTACCTGCTTCCTATTGTTTATTTTGTTGAACTTTGACTTTGCCTTTCAAGGAATTACACTACTCGTGTTCTCCCTGGAATCTACCACATTGCAGTTAATACATTCCTAAACATTTGCATACCACCCAATGTATTTACGTGGAGGTATATAAACTACATCTAGTTTCTGCATATAAAGGCAAACATGCATCCTTTGTATCTCTGGGCCTGACTATTTCTTTTTAAATGGTACAATATTATTAAGAAGAGTGAGAGAAAGGGTGGGCAGGGGAGGAGGGATGGATGAGAAGTTGAAAGGGGTGACATCATCATTGTATTCATAAACTGCTTTGTTAAATGGCAACTCCTTCGTACAACTAAAGAAAGTTTAAAAATAAATAAATAATAAAATAATTTTTTAACAAAACTATTTCTTTGAGAACTTGCTTCTTAACTATCAGTATTGGCTTCCAGATGGGTCTGAGAGCCTCCAGCCCAAGCCCCACAAACCATGTGTCTTCTACAAGTTTCCCCCTGGACAAAGAGGTGAACTGCTGGTAGAGTTCTGAAAGCAGTGAGAACCTTCAAGCAGTGCATCCTGGCTTACATTTTTTGCCAGGTAGCTCAGAGTTCAGCCCCTCTGAGTCATATGATTTCTTCACTCGCTCATGGTGATGTAAACTGCTGGTGGGATCTGAAAGCATGTGTGTGTGTGTGTGTAGTGTCAGGTGGACATTAGACCAGAGTCCTCCACTCTTCTCCCCATACTCACATACAGCTGAAATCAGTTTTCTTTTCAATCTTCTTCAGTGCTGCCATCTTCTTCCCATGTCCATATTTCCATCATCTGGAATCCTTTTAGGATCATCTATTAAAATCCTATCATTTAAGTTTAAAATGCATTTTAACATTGTTCTGCCTTGCTGCTACACACACACACACACACACACACACACACCATCCCTGCCTTCTGCCCATCATTTGGACAATAGATACTTGAATGTTGTTAGAACATGAAATGTATCTTGAATTTACTTCTATTAAGTAATTTACCTTACTTCTCATTCCCAAGCTACTAGATTTCTTTCTCACATAGATCTTGCATCTCTACAACTTGGATTACAATTTCCATGAGTATTTTGAAAGGTATTTACTAAGAGAACTAGCTGAAAATCCCCAAACAGTTTTCTTGGCAAGAACATCCAGCCAGGTGCTTTACACAGGGCACATTCTACTGCATGTGTGGGTGTGGCTCAAGAAGGCAAGATTTCACCAGAAATTATCCCCAGCTCCCATATATCAGTGACAGAGTAGCTTGTTAATAATTCATGACTGCTTTATTACTACTGCTACTGCTGCTGCTGCTGCTGCTGCTAGTATTCCAGTACTTGAGCTCAGAGCCTTCTACAAGCACTCTACTACTTAAGCTATGACCTCACTCCATTTCTGCTTTAGTTATTTTTCCAGATAAGATCTCATGTTTCTGCTCCTCCTATGCCCTCAGCATATATAAGATTATAGGGATACAGGTAGACCCAGTGCAATAATGAAATGTACAAGATACTATGTCGAAAAACGAACTTTACAACTTTGGTGGAAGGGGTGGGGGAGTGGATGGGAGGGCAGGGATGGTAAGGGGAAACAAAGGAGGAGACAACAATTCTTGATAAGAAATGTACTCATTACCTTGCTCATGTAATTGTAGCTCCTCTGTACGGTATTTTCACAATAAAAAAGTATTAATAATAAATAAATAAGATTACATACATGTTCACCAGATTCAAATTACTTGTTGAGATGAAGAGGAGGTCTCACTAACTTTTCTTGCTAAGATTGACCTCATACTATGATTCCCCTGATCTCTGTCTCCTGGGTTTCTAGGATTACACATGTAATCCTATTGCTTTAGATGACTTGCCTATAGGACAGATATTTTAATGAAAAAGTGGAACTTAATGTGCTGACCCAAATTGAGCATATGGAGTCAGAAAAAGCAGGAATCTTTGAGGTAGGATCATGACATAGCAAGGGACCAGAAAAAGCTAGAAGAACAGTGAAGAGACAACCACCAAATGAATTGGAGAGAGTCGTGCTCAGAAAACAGTAGGTGTTACTAATAAGCATATTTTCCAAATGTTGACTAGAGTTAACCCTGAATGTTTAAGAAGAGAGAGATATTATTAATGACTAGTAGTTAGAAAATGTATCAAGCACCCAAGAAATATAGAAAGGCACACATGTCATACCCATTCGGGTTCCTGTTCAAGTGTGTAGAGGAAGACCAAGAACTCTGCACTTTTTTTGTCGGTCATGGGGCTTGAACTCTGGGCCTGAGTGCTGTTCCTCAGCTTTTCAGCTCAAGGCGAGTGCTCTACCACTTGAGCCACAGCACCACTTTGGGACTTGGACACATGTGCTCCAAGGGCCATACTTGAAAACACTGGTAGAGACTAGATGGTTTTGCTTTCAACACATGGCTCAAATCCCAGAATAATGATGCTAAACTATACCCTGGCTTGATCATGAAGCTGTTGTCTTAGTAGGATCTAAGTTTCTGGAGGAATTCTTACACCTACTGCTTCCTTTTCTTATCACTTAATCCTTTCAAGAGAAAGGAAAGAATTTGTGACTTTGATAACATTCTAATCTGGAAACTACACATCTGTTCAATTTAGCAGTACACACTTTCAGCTGAACAGAATATAGTTTTCTTTCATATCATCCCAAGTTGCTGAAAGTCCAATAGCAAGCATGGTTTTCAGTAGTAGATGCTCCATAAATGTCCCAAAGATAATTCATAAAACTTCTCATAAAAGCCAAACATGCAAGTTCAAACGCAATTCTTTGGATATTTAACTTTCAAACCATATCCAAAGAGCACAATTAAATCTCTGTTACAGTAATTTTTCTTACGAAAAAAAAGGCCCATAATTGCTTCCCATAGATAGTTGATTTTCCTGTTATTGATTCTTTTTCCTTCTAAAAAGCTGTACTGAAACAACAGCCATTAAGACTTAGAAAGCTTTGCAACATCTGGTTCTGATTGCAGACAATTGCTCTATTCCTTATTCTCAAGGCTGCAAATAATACCACTGAGAGGACCTTCATTAGCCGCCTACTCTCCCCCTTTCAGATGGCACCTGGGGAAAGGCATGGAAAAGAAAGAAAGGAATATCTGAAGGCAATGCAATTATTATTGTCCATAAATTACTTACACCATTTTCCCACAGAATTTGCTTCCCTGGTGTTGTGTTAGAGCACTGTGCTTCAGTGTTTGTTACTTAAGATAGCTGTGTTCAATGCATTTAGTGAACTAAATACATTCATTTTAAACTTGGAGACATACTAGTGCATAATCTTCCACTTAAACAATTTTGCATAAGCAAACTTCTCAATATTGTTAGTCCAATTTTTTATCTGGAAAAAAAACCTTAAACTGATTCTGGCTAACAAATGAAACAATTTTATTAAAGAGATTGGAGTAGCTTGGCACTGGTGGATCATGTTTTTAATCTTAGCTACTCAGGAGGTTGAGATCTAAAGATTGAGGTTCAAAGCTAACCCAGGCAGACAAATCTGAGAGACTCTTATTTCCACATAATCAGAATAAAGCCAGAAGTGTAGTCATGGCTCAAGTGGTAGAACATAGTCATGAATGAAAAGGCTAAATAAGAGATCAAGGTTCAAGGCAATGATTCCAAGGCTCAGTACCTGTGTGCGCACACACCTGCACACACACACATACACACACACTCACACACACAAATGTAAAGAACATCTCAATTGACACTGTATCAGAATTTAATCAGATTGAGCATAAAAAGCCAGAGACCAGAACTAAAATACCCAAGTGAATTTAATGCAGTATTTATGGAACTGAGTTTATTTTATTCTCACAAGGAATAGCTTAACGCAATTCGGATTCTGAACAAACATGGGCCTACGCAGAGGATAAAAAGTAAGAGTGACAAGATGCCAACACATTATGACAGCTACTCTGCTGCCTGACCTGGAACATTTATGCATGCTCTAAAAGTGCATAAGGAGCAGATTTTATCATTGCTTCCAGCACATCAGCCTCACATTTTTAGGTGCTTATTACCCACAATCCCATGGGCTGTCGTAAGGCATAAAACCGGAGTTCATTAGTTAACATTTTAAAAGGACATGATTTGAAGATGCTCCCCCAGGTGCCCTGATTTCAGCAACTTCACTTCTGATGCCAAGTTGCAGACAAATTCCCAGTGCTGAGACAGCCAACACTTCTGTTATTAACCACAAGGAAATCCATGTACAAACCCAACCAGTGCCAAGCAAGTACTCTGAAATGAACACAGCATCGAAGAGCTTTCAGCTGTTGGAATGGCAAGCAGCTTCAATTCCACACTAAATGCAGAGGGTGAGACATGAGTGCGCTCCAGGACGGAGGCCCATGGGGAAGGCATGAAGAACTTCCACAGATACCCAGTGAGGCAGTGGTCAATTCCAGATATTAATTACCAGCCAGTCCCATCACCCAATTTCTTCTCTCCTGTTTGTTTTCGTCAGATTCTTCACTTACCATCTACCCAGTGGGCCACACTAGAAAATTCCAGATTTTTCTCTTCACCTTTCCATCAAAGTTAGGCACATTGAATTCCATCCCATCCCCCACAGCTACGCATCCTGTCCTTCGTCCCTCTAGACTGTCACTAGAGGCCTTAGCCAGGTTTGGATTTGGTTATAATTAATTGTAGTGTTCTACCTTGGACAAATGATTTGGGGATGCATCTAGACTTATTATGGAAAGGGTTAGAAACAGTTCATGGGCATAAATTTCCATGTAGCATTTAGACCCAATTGAATATTCTGGGTTCATCAGAGTATTTGCTGATAATTAAATTCTTTAATCAGGCAGTCCAAATATTAAGAAATGCTAAACATCTCATAGAAAAGGATACTGAACTACTTCAGTGACTGAGATAGGACTTAAGGATTCTGTTCTGTTATCAGACACTGGATAAAGATGGGTTTACCATATCATTATGCATGTATGCACTTTCAAATGTGGCAAATAGATCTAGAAAGCATTTTCAGAAAATTAAGGTATCTGCTTTCATGTGTGTGTGTGTGTGTGTGTGTGTGTGTGTGTGTGACACACACACACCAGTACCGGAATTCAAACTCAGGGCCTAGCAATGTCACTTTTTCATTCAAAGTCCCTATTCTACCATGTTAGCCAGCAACTCCACTTTTGACTTTTTGCTGGCTAATTACAAGTGAGAGTCTCATAAAGTTTCTGCCCAGACTGGCCTCCAAGCTTGATCCTTAGATAGTCTCCTGAGTAGCTAGAATGACAGGTGTAAGTCACTGGCACCCAGCTAAAATACCTTTGGTTGTAAATATGGGGATTAATACAGGCGGTGATGTATTTGCTTCGCTGCCAGAGAAACACATTGTTTCTGCCGAAACCTCAACTCTTTACTCAGAGGAATTTAGTCAGATTTAGTCTACGAGTGACAGTTTGGAAGGGGACTCCATTGTCTCTTCCCCTAAGGCCATCCTTTCCAGCCTTATGTGGGCCAGGCCTATTGCTATATGACAGTCACCTTGGAGACACAGTGAGAACAACTTCCTTCCTCCAGTGGCCTTTCCTTCCATTCCTCACTTTGAAATCCACTTACACTTCAATGTATTATTTAATGTGGCGACAAATGCATTGCTCTTCTAGGCTGCAGAGCTCAGGCAGGTTTTAAAAGGTCTAGAAAATCTTTCTAAAACTACAATAGCCCTGCCCTTGAAAGAGCAATGTATGGTGTTCTTATCAGGAGTATCAGCGGTGCACCTGGATAGGTAAAACAATTAAATGAAGGGTTTTGTGAATTTGGATTGCACGATGCCCCTCACACCCCCTCCATGGAGCTTGAAAGGGCTTCGGTGTCACACACTAATTATCCCCCTATCATGCTTGAAAGAAGTACAAAATGACTGTAGCCAAAGCCTCAAAGGTGGTGTTAAATCCTACACACAAGCTATCTGAGGCAACGAAAAGGGAAATGACTTGATCCAGCTTCAAGAACCAAAGGCTCAAAGACTTGTCCAGGTACCTTACAAATAAACACTTCATGTAGATGGAATCAGAGGTCACCAATTCAATTGGACCATTTAAACAAGACTTAAAGAGTTTACATATGATATTTCTTATGTTTATGTATTACTTTTTATTTTCCTATTTATCTCAAACCTCAGGCACATGATGTATCTTATGAACTCCATGAGATATGAAATATTTGAACTTAGCACCTATTGATTACCTTTAAGTAGTTGTACAGAGGAGCTGCCATTCAACGAAGCAGTTTATAAATACAATGCATCTTGATTAGTGTCTCCCCTTTCAACGTTTGTATCTATCCCTCCCTCCCCACCCCTTTCCTTACTTTTCCTAATTTTGTAGGCTATACATTGAATTCTTGACTACATTCTCTTCCCTCCTCCATATATTATTTTTCAACACCTGCTTTTGGCTACAGATTTGAAGCACAGATAAGCAGAAACAAAGGCATGTGTTCACTCTTGACTGAGTCAGCTTATCCAAGCTTCAACTACATTTCCCAGAATTCTTTTCTATGTATAATTCTGGGTTTGTGTAGAACACAAAAGGAATGTGTAAAAGAACTAGGGTCCAGAGCTTGGAAGGTGGTTCAGTGGTAGAGTGCTTGCATTGCATGTATGAGGCCCTGGGTTCCATACTTCAACACCACATAAGCAGAAAAAGCTGGAAGTGGCACTGTAGCTCAAGTGGTAGAACACTAGCCTTGAGCTGAAGAGCTGAGGGACAGTACTCAGGCCCACAGTTGAGGCCCCATGACAAAGAAAGAAAGAAAGAAAGAGAGAGAGAGAGAGAGAGAGAGAGAGGGAGGGAGGGAGGGAGAGAGGAAGGGAGGGAGGTAGGGAGGAAGGAAGGAAGGAAGGAAGGAAGGAAGGAAGGAAGGAAGGAAGGAAGGAAGGAAGGAAGGAAGGAAGGAAGGAAGGAAGGAAGGAAGGAAGTCCAGAAGGGACCAAAGTCTTGTTTGTCTCAACAGAACAAAATGTTGCCAGATGGCCAGGTAGCTAACTAATATGGTTGTGGACAGGCTTTTTTTTACCTTGTTGGCCTTTGCCAAGTCACCTACTTAGTCCCCTACCCTTGGACTGGGTATACTTTTGCGGGGGATGGGGGGCATCTGTCATGGGGCTTGAACTCTGGGCCTGGGCACTCACTGTCCCTGAGCTCTTCAGCTCAAGGTGAGCATTCTACCACTTGAGCAACAGCACCACTTGGAAATAAGAGTCTCACAAACTTTCCTGCCCAGGTTGGCTTTGAACCTTGATCCTCAGATCTCAGCCTCCTAAGTAGCTAGGGTTACAAGCATGAGCCACCAGTGCCCGGCTAGGTATATTTTTAAGATTATGAAAATAGTGTCAGCTTCTCCTGCAACAATCCAGCTCATCAAATTAGAGAGTTGAAGACTGCCAAAGAAGAGGATTCCATTTTGCTCTTAACTCTGCTTTGTTTCCCAGTCTCTCTCTCTTTTTTTAAAGCAACCTCTTGTCCACTTCAAACACAACAACAGAAGCTCAAACAACAGCCAAATTTGCTCAACCCAGCCTCACAACTAAAAAAGTGGTGTTAAATCCAGGGGGAAAAGGTAATGATACAGCAGTAAGTTCTAGAAAGTGTTGCAGACCTTATCTGCCCCACCCTCTAGTCAACATCCAGTCACGCTGGCATATCCCTAACTCTAGCTCATTCCCAAAGGCTTGCTTCTCCGACCAGTTCCTACTGACACAGGGGTGTTCCAGGACCCCTGGGATAGGTACATAGCTATATGTTGCTCAGTTAAACCTATTCCAAAGCTTCATTCTTAACCAAATTGGAAGGGGAAAAAAATTAAGCAATTTGCCTATAACCATATGAAGGTCCATAACACCAAATTCAAGTAGTTGGTATTTCCTCTGTCAGATAGTTTGATGGAGGCTGGCTTTTCCCATGTCAGCTAAACCTTGTTTTTGTAAATGTACGTGACTGTAAAGCATTCAGGACTGAGACTACCATAGTAGGAATAGAAGGATACAAGTTGATGAGAACTGGGTGGAAGTGAACTGGAAATAAGTTCTTAGTCACTGGGTGCCAGAGATTTTTCAGCATGATCGAACCGGATCATGCTGGTTTGAGCCGGACAGAACTGGATTGAACCGGATCAAGCCGGTTTGAGCTGGATCCAGCCAGATGGAACTGGATTGAACTGGATCAAGCCAGTTTGAGCCAGATTGAATAGGATCCAACCGGATCAAGCCGGTTTGAGCTGGATGGAACCGGATTGAACTGGATCAAGCCGGTTTGAGCCGGATCCAGCCAGATGGACCCGGATTGAACCAGATCAAGCCGGTTTGAGCCAGATGGAACCAGATCGAACCGGATCAAGCCAGTTTGATCCGGATGGAACCGGATTGTACTGGATCAACCAGATTGAACCGGATTGAACCGCGTCGAACCGGATCAAGCTGGTTTAAGCCGGATGGAACCAGATCGAACCGGATCAAGCTGGTTTGAGCCGGATCCAGCCAGATGGAACTGGATTGAACCGGATCAACCCGGTTTGAGCCGGATCCAGACAAATGAAACCAAAGATAGGAGAGTGGACAAGTCAATGTCACATGTGGACACAAGCCAAACTCAGAAAGATACAACCACAGGTTCTCTCATAGGTAAAAGCTAGAGCTAAAGAACAAGAACCATGAACATAAATGGGAGGTTTGGGAGATGAGGGAAATCAGTGAGAGGAGGAAGGACAGAGAGGAAGCTGGGGAAAAAAACATACGCTTGAAGAACATTGTACATGTATATGAAAAGATGACAATGAAACTAAAGATTACATGGAAGGTAAAAACGGGGTGGAGGAGAATAGACAAAAAGGAGTAATTGAGAGTATAAATGGGATCTAAGTATATGCATATACAGAAATATTATAAGGAAATCCCCCATATTATACAACTGAGGCATGCACGTAAAATGGAAGAAAGGGAGTAGACAAATGAAAATCCAGAAAAGGACCAGGAGAAGCCAGGTGCAGGGCCACAGGTGAAAAGGTAAGAAAAATTGGGAACAGGATATCATACATTCAATGATCAATCACCTACTTTGTGAAAGGTAATTTTGGATGCCACCTGATTCAAAGGACAGAAGAAATTGAAAAAAAGAAATGTCCTGTTGAGAGCCAGATTGTGGGAACTGGAAGGCACAGGGAAAACCTGCAGAACAAGCTTTAAATAAAGTCTCTAGGTATGAGTAAGTCAAGAATTGTTATCATAAGAGTCTTAAGCCACCTTTAACCTAAAATTGTAGCAAACTTGAAGGAGCAAGGCATCATGATGATCTTAAGCTCAAAATCAAGTGAGAGGCAAGTCAGGTGACTTACTGAACCATGATAGGTGTGAGGTTCTCTCCCTCTTGCTTGAGGTCAGTGTTGGTCCCGTCTGAATAAGAAGGTGGAATAAGCTTGCATAATAATCTCTATATAAATGGTTGTATGAATTATAATTTTTTAAATCCTCAAACAGATAATTTACCTGGAATTTTACATTTCATGTCTGCTATCAGTCTGCATACGATGTATGACATTGAGAATAGAAAGACTATATCCTGGGGCTGGGAAGGTGGGTCAGTGGTAGAGTGCTTGCCTTGCATGCATGAGGCCCTGGGTTCGATTCCTCAGCACCACATAAGCAGAAAAAGCTGAAAGTGGAGCTGCGACTCAAGTGGTAGAGCGCTAGCCTTGAGCTGAAGAGCTGAGGGACAGCGCCCAGGCCCAGAGTTCAGGCCCCACATATGACAATAAAAAAAAATCAAAACAAAACAAAAAAACCCTATATCCTATATATACCAAAAAACAATGTTGGCCTGATTTGTATACCTATTACATTCAGTAGAGTTGAGTGTAAAGATTACATTTTCTTCCATGAGGTACTGAAGTTATTTTTATATTATTATCATTTTTGTATTTTTGTGCCTGTACTCGGGCTTGAACTTGGCCTGGATGCTGTCCCCATTGACTTTTCATTGGAGTCACATCTCTACTTCGGCCTTCTTGCTAGTTAATTGGAAATGAAAGTCTCAGGGACTCTCCCAGAGCTGGCTTCAAATCTTGATCTTCAGATCTCAGTCTCCTGAATATCTTGTTCTTGATGAATTATTCAACAAATCTATTAATATAATATTCTTGCAAAGGTATTCTATTATCCACTGGACATAACAGTTTTTAAATAATAATCAGATTATTAGACTTTCATAATTTGTAGATATTTAATCTTTCCCAGGAAAAAAAATTTCTCCTCTAGTCGAGATATGGACAGAGAGAAATTCCAGGTGTTTGAAATTTGATGTACAGAAGGACCTGAGAAAGCCAGCGGGGAGAGGAAACATGAGGCTAAATCACCTTATCATCAAAATATCCTCAGACCGCCTGTTGGGGCAGACAGAACTCTAGTTTTTACAGAGTTTCAGAAAGAAATGTTCACAGGAAAAGCTCTGATCTCATGAAAGTCATTTTTATTTCCACTTTTAAACAAATGGATGGATGGATGGATGGCTGGAGGCGAGGAGAAATACTGGTCAGCATGAACCCTAAAATGACTCAGCTTCTTTAGAAAGTGCTAATCTAAGAAACTGGGATTGTCTATAGGGTGTATCAAGGCCCGTGGTACAGCAGTCCATCCCAGAGCAACTAAAAGGAAAAGGAGAGCTTTACCTTATCAAGACTCAGCAGCATCAGTAATAAGATGTCTCAAAACAAATTTCTCAGTCTAAGTTCTAAGCAAATCCGTCTGTTGTGGTTTAGTTTTAATTGTGCATATATTACAATAAAAGTATGCACATGTAATTTTCTATTTCAGCTCACAATTTTCAATTCCATTTACAATGAAAAATGTAAAAATGCTTATATTTATGTGAAAACTTTAGTTCATAGTCAAAATATTTTACTGAATGTGATGTCTTTTGTAATTATTAACTAATAAACAAGATCATCTGAAGATAATATTCACTATTATTATATTACCATAAATAATTTTGTCATTCAAAGAAAAGAGGTGTTCAAAATGATCTGTTCTGGGAATCAAGTACATGAGGCATACCAATGATCAAAATATGCCAGGTTCTGGATAGGCTGTGGTTTGGAATGGGTCAGGGCCCTCATTCCAGAGATAAAACATTGGCCCAGTTTAGAAAGAGCCCTTCAAGGCATAGATATAATCATTTTTGCATAGTCCATGAAGAAGTTATTACTTTTTAACAGTTATCAGGTCCCAAATGATCAATATTTGATTTTTACATAAGGAAGCCAAAATTTCTTAAGTAATCATCTTCAGTCACTGAATTTCAATGTAGAGACTATGCCAGAAATCTAACCTTGGAAACCCTAGCTAACATTCTAATTGAGAGCATTTTGCATAACTACTCTGTGAAGATTTCCCAGTGTGGATCAAAGATACTTGGAAGTTAGGAGGAGGAGGTGGAGAACTGCCAGCTGCCCAAATCCTGCCTAAAGGATATTGTATGACCAAAGGGTCCAAATGATTTACCCGCATCTCCTTCCCTTTCATTTCCATCCACAGCTTGATGTGTTTTAGCTTTTCCCTGTAGCTGAATATGTATTTCCTAACCAATAAGAACTAATCTTTTAGTTGGAAAACAGAATGTTTCCATTTGCTAAAAACTTACCATCTTAAACAGAAATATAAAAAACAAATTCTAGGCAGGCTTTCCACCAGAAGAATACAGCTGTAGAGCAAATACAAGAATAAGGAGTGTTTTTGCTTTATTTAATGACAGGGAAGTCGTAAAGGTAGCTACTGGTGGATACATGTGGACACATGAAACAATTTTTTATGGCATTTCATCTTTATATGTACATTACTGTATAGGAGATTATGCAAAATAGGATGTTCAAATGGAAGGTATGGCCATAGT
Organism: Dipodomys spectabilis; assembly: GCF_019054845.1. NCBI lineage: Eukaryota > Metazoa > Chordata > Mammalia > Rodentia > Heteromyidae > Dipodomys > Dipodomys spectabilis. The sequence goes on from NW_024870750.1 coordinate 6,911,693, forward strand.
TGAGAATAAAACTCTCATTTATGTTACCCTTCCTTCATCTACTCTTCTAAGATTCCTGCTTTTCCAAATAGAGGAAGCTAGATGATCTCAACTCCTTCCAAGCTGTTTCTTTCATGTTTGACTTGAAATTCAGGATACCGCAAGCCATGATTATTGACGTAATGTTTTCAGGAAGTCTTTCCCCCATCTCTTATTGTTAACAAATCAAATAAACCAGTAGGAGGTGAATGACTCTGTCACCAGAGTGAAATAGCATGGGTCTGCCGGTTGAAAAGCCATGAAGATCATAGTTATAGCTATTAAAAACACAGCAAGGAGTGTGAGACTTTCTCTTCCCAGTGGAGCAGCAGAGCATAGCTGCTATTTTTAGGATAACGCTTCTCTCTGGGTGACCAGGAAAAGATTTTCATATGTTAATCTGCCTTTAGACCAAACTGGATAAATAATTTAACTGGAATTTTATTAAGGTTTCAACCTTGTCACATTTAATCATCACCTAAGTGACTATTATGAAAGGAAGAAAAAAAGATCTCACTTGAGAATTTTCCCTTGAAAATTCTTTCTCCTGAGCATTTTCTTCTCATTTAGTAACATTAAGCCAACTTGATAGGAGGTATGTCCTACTAAATTACATATGATTCTTATGCAAGGCGAATGTCCAAAGAAAATTAGAATTCCCATTCCAACAGGGCATTTGTGAAGATTGCTTTCCTTCTGTCAAGCTCAGTAAGCCTTCCTTTTCTTCCTCCTCTCTCCTTTTCCTGACTCTTCTGTCTCTCACCTAAGAGATCTTCTACCTGTCTTCCTAATTTCTACGTAAAATGTAGTGGTCACTTTCAAAACCCTTAAATACTTCATACCTGTCTCTTACGCTCTTAAGTTTATTTCGTTCTTGAAGATATATTACTCCCAGGTAGTGTATCCTGAGCTATTATTAGATTTCAACAACATAAATAGATTAGATATAAAAATTGCTAATATCAGCCAAGCACCAGTAACCAGATACCTATAATCTCAGGAGACTGAGATCTGAAGAATACAGTGTGAAGCTAGGCAGGAAAGTCCCTGAGAGCTATATTTCCAATTAGTCACCAAAGAGCTGGAAGTGGAGTTGTGGTTCAAGTGGAAGAGTACCAACTTTGAGGGAAAACACTAAAGGTCAGCACCCAGATCCTGAGTTCAAGCCCCAGTGTCAGGACCAAAGAAAATTGCTAAAATCCAAAGATACTTCCTCTTAGTGAAGTAAAGAAAACAAATCTAAAGCCAGGCATTGGTGGTTCATGCCTGTAATCCTAGCTACTCAGGAGGCTGAGATCTGAGGATCACAGTTCAAAGCCTGCCCAGCAGAAAAGTCTGAGACTCTTATCTAGTAAACCACCAGAAAACCAGAAGTGGCACTGTGGCTCAAGTGGTAGAGAGCTCACCTTGAGCTGAAGAGCTGAGAGACAATGCCCAGGTCCAGAGTTCAAGCCCCACAACCAACAAAAAGAAAAAAGAAAAAGAAAAAGGAAACAAATCTGTCCAACCAGCATTTGGTACTCAAAATAGACAATAGGAAAGTGCAAATTATAGTTTATGCCTTATATACAACTTGTTGAATATTTATGAATGTTCTTGAAGAGAAAAATGAAATTAATCTTAGTTGTACCAAGATACTTAATCTAGAATACCTTGTCATATTATGGCTATGTGCTCCTCTGATGAGGTTCCTAAATATCTCCAAGCTTCAATTTTCTCCCCATCTAAAAAAGAGACCAATAAAGGATATTAAAATAATGATGTTGTTTTAAGCACTAAATGAGTCATTATTTACAAAGTGTTTAGAATAGAGGCAGGCCTAAATACTATTATTTTGGTATAGTTTGTCTTACTCTCAGAGGCACTAAGTAGAAGGATAACGTGGGAAAGGAGATTACTTTTCAGGGAAAACCACATAAATTTTCACAGAGGAGGTCATGCAGATCTATTGGGGAAAGAGAACATCGGCACTAAGAAGACCAACTACACTTGACACATAACACAGGACCCAGTGGGCCAGGCTTTGAGTAGCAGCCTGGTATGGAGCAAGGGACAGTTTTGAGACAAGGTAAATGATGGGTAGAACTAGGCAACTGAGCAAATATATGAAGTAGAGAATCAAGCACAAAATGTAACAAAATACCCATCCCATATTTTCCATTCACAAAGATGCAGAAAGCTTCAGGGAGGGGAATCTTTCAGCAGACAGCATAAGCCTGGCATATGGGGTCATGAGTACACAGTTGGGAAGAGAATGCCAAGATCAAGGCAGGGGTGTAGACAGATGACAAGGTATAAAATTCATATTTAAGGAATGAGAAAGTTGAAACAAGATTAGGGCCTGGTGTGAAAGCACAAAGGAGCTCCTGAAGGCAGAAAGGCATTGCAGATGGCTCACTCCATTTCTGATGACATTAGTTTAGCATTTAGACATCCCTTCTGTCAAGAGCTAAGATTTCCCTAGATGCCAGGAAGTCAGTCAGCATAGCACTGGTTCTTTGAGGCTCAACTAAGGAGGAAAGAAGGAAGAAAAGCCCAGAGAAATAGAGTTTGGTGCCTGAAAGACTTGGAGAGTAAAGAAGTCCTGGAAAGAAAAGATGTTTCTATATACTTTGATGGGTCAATATGGAGATACTCTGAAGTACATTAAGTGTAATACTGGAAGATCAGCTAGGAAAGGGGGCACGATCAAGAATGAGCGTTAAGATTAGTTATTGCCTAAGAAAGTGTTGATGGGGAAATTCAGTTGAAGCATTAGGTGAAACAGTAAGAAGATGAAACCAGAGTCTTTAAACAGGAGAAATACATAACAAATGTATTTCTGGCAGAGCGTGGTACATACCTATAATTTTAACACTAGGAAAGCTGAAATAGGAGGACTGGGAGTTCAAGGTCAGGCTGGGTTATGTAGCAAAACCTTGATGAAAGAGGAAAAATAAAAAAAGAAAGAAAAGAAAAGAAGGAAAGAAAGAAAGAAAAAGAGAGAGGGAAGAATGGAAGAAGGGAGGGAGGGAGGGAGGGAGGAAGGAAGGAAGGAAGAAAGGAAGGGAAGGAAAGAAGGAAAGAAAGAAAGGAGGGAGGGAGGAAGGAAGGAAGGAAGGAAGGAAAGAGGGAGGGAGGGAGGGAGTGAAGGAGGGAAGGAGGGAGGGAATGGGAGAGATTGAAAGAGAGAGAGAGAGGTGGGGGGGAATACTAGTTAAAGATTTAAGCCGGGTAGGTGGCTCACGCATATAACCCTAGCTACCCAAGAGGCTTTTTTTTTTTTCAGCCCAGCAGGAAAAGCCGTGAAACTCCTGTCTCCAACAAACCACCAGAAAACCGGAAGTGGTGCTGTGGCTCAAGTAGAAGAGTGCTTGCCTTGAGCTGAAGAGCTGAGGGACAGCGCCCAGGCCCAGAGTCCAAGCCCCATGACTGACAAAAGAAAAAGAAAAAAAAAAGATTTTAAAAAAATCTATGATGCTCAGAGCTGGGAGAGAAGGAGGAATGGGAGAGTGAGAAAGACAGAGACAGAGACAGGGAGGGAGCATAAGAGAGAAAGAGAGCCGAACTAGGCATCTATTAAACCCTGTGGTATTTCGTCTTAGAATGTCCCAAGAGGTTTGTTGATTGGCTGGTTTAAAGAACAAATGCTCTGTGTTTACTTGATTCTACTGTTGACTATTTGGTCCTATCCTGAAGCTTTATTGTATGTTTGGTTTGGGGTCAATGAGGTGAGGACAAAGTGAAAACCACCACAAAGGGAATGTTATGTTAACTAGACCTAAAGTAGTTAGCTGAGTCTGTTTCAAATTGGCATGTTAGTCTGAACATGGATGCTGAAACAACAGCTTAATATTAAATAATTATGACACTGAACGTTGAGGTAAAGCTATAAAATGTGAGAAATTAAGAGCAAAAAGAAGAAAAGATTTACTTGGCTTGCTTAAGAGTTCTTTCTGGACCCACATCCAGTCCTGAAGCTAAGCAGGTAGCCATATGAGCAGAGAGCAGACAGATGAATGGCTTTGCTTTGGGCATTGGGTAAACCTGTAAGAATCTTGATGGTAAGCATTTGAATTTTCAATCAATCCTGAGTCCTTGGCTTCCTAATGGCCTAACTGCTCATAAGGTATGAGGTATATTTTGTAGCAGACTACTTTAATTATGCCTGCCTTCTTCTGCATGGGTATTAAGAATGAAGATACTGAATAAGAAGTATTAATGACTTGCCATCTCAACAATGGATAGGCAATTTATCAGATGTAAAAGTTAAGTGGACAATGGCTTTAGCCACAAATCAAAGATCAATATAACATGGGTGCAATGTGGTTTACGGACTGCTGCTCGGTATTGATCTCCTGAGCCACAGCCCTACACACAGATGATAATTACACCCAGTCCTGCCTAGAAAGAAAGGACCACAGCATTTCTCTTTGGTGACCACGAAGAATAATTCCAAATGTGAAGCTCAGTACTTTAACCATAAACTTGTTTATCAGTAAATAACAATAAGTCACATTTTTAAAAATAGAGTCTGCTTGGTAATGTTTTGTATTGTTAATTGAAATCACAAGAGCTATTTAAAAATTTTTAAAAGCCAGGTGTTGGTGGCTCATGCCTGTAATCCTAGCTACTCAGGAGGCTGAGATATGAGGATCATGATTTGAAGTCAGCCCAGGTAAAAAAGGCCTCATGAGACTCTGATCTCCAATTAACCACCCAAAAATTGGAAGTAGTACTGTGGCTCAAATGGTAAAGTGCTTAGTCTTGAGCATAAAAAGGCTAAGCACCCAGGGACAGCACCCAGGACAGCACCCAGGGACAGCACTCAGGCCCTAAGTTCAAACCCCACAGCTACCACCACCAACAAAAATATTAATCAAAACTATAGTTTAAAAATGATCTACAATAATTCTGGTTGTACATTTTCAATATGGGTCAGGTGACTGACGTGTGTGAATAAAAGTTCTGTGTATAGTGCTTTTAGAAATTTGGAAGCTAATCAGATAGTAAGCCTTTACTATAGGAGCTCTGTCATTATTTCTCCCCTCAATGTACTATGTCAAAGGTTCTGCTTTATAGACTAACTGGCATGTTCTATTTTCTTTATAGACCATGCTGCCATATTGAAATGGCTATTGGACTTCAGGCCATTGCATTTCTTTAACCATTGTAACCCTTAACCTTCTACCTCTGTTCTCTTTGCCAATTACTCCTAAGAATGAGTAGCAAGTAATGATGATGATCATTATGGCAATCTGTAATAACTCTAGAGCTGCATGGAAATGAGGTGTGGGCGCAGAAAGTGTGAGTGGACTGTGTGCATGGAGAATGCCTGATGTCATTGCTTATCTGTGTCAGGAAAGACACATGTTTCTCAGTGTTTGAAATTCCACTGTGTGTATTTACCTTATTGCATCCTGATATGCTGCTTCTGTTAATAGCCCCTTGGAATGTTCCTTTTGATCTGTAACCAAAACTGCTCCAGGCAAAAATTGTACAGTCTCACTCACCCCTTAAGATCTGAGGATGGGAAAGAGTTTAATCATGTCTGTAATTAAACTCATTTCTTGCTTTCCAGGGTAGTGTTAAATAAATATAAATGGGTAATCTTTCATCAAGTCAGTGAGAAGGTACCACTGTCAGGCACGTGATGAAACTGAGGTCAATGTGGTTAGTAAGTCCATCCACATTGACATCTTTAGTAACTGATTGATGAAGAACTGAGTCCACAGAGTTTGACTCTACCAAGAGTTTGGTCTATCATCTCAGTTTTTATACCTTTTAATATCTTTCAGATAACATCTTCTGTAGAGTTTAAAATTAAACTTATCAAAAATCCTCTAACTTGATTCTACTCCTAACATTTACTTGATAGCAATGTTACTATTTCAATCACTAAATTCAAAATATAACTTCAAAGACACTTTCATCCCAGCACTCCTCCTCCCTTGTCTAAACATTCATTTTAGGTCGTCTCCTATGTCCTTTGATTTGTTTCTCATTGTCTCATCTTACACCAATAGTGAAATTCATATCATGCCTTAAACAGTGGTTGCTAATTTTTTAACACTCCTCTTCAATGAACGGGGATAGTATATGGTACTATTTATCTTTACCAAAATCAAACTTTGTATCTCACTAGTAATGGATTCTTAATATTTTTAGAGTTCAGAGAGAGATTGAAGGAGGGGGGATTTTCATCTTTTTTTCTGAAGACTAATGGCTAATTTATTTAAGAGCTTTCTTTCTTTAACATATCTTTATAAATCCATCAAGTGAAATAGCTATCTTTCTACACTAAGGAAATATGTTTTCTTTAATAAGTTTGTTTTCTAATTAGTATATTCAGTTCTTTACATACGTCTTCAAAATACTAGTGTAAATTAGCCTCATGAATATTTCCTACCAACCTAGAATTGTGACCCAACTTCCAAAAGTCTATTGTGCTCTTTTACAGTTAGCAAAAGTAACAAAGTACATTTGGCCAGTCACATTGCTACCTCACCGAATTTCAGTGTGTCTCTCAGTCAGCCTTGGACCTAAAGAATGTCATGTAGATAAGTCTTGGCCAATGAGATGTGGGAAGCGTTGTGTAGTATCCTTTAAAAGTCTCCTTAAGAAATTGGGAGCCCACCTCTCATTTCCTCTCCCCTAGATCTGCTGTGTGGAATGCATATGGTAGGGAGGGTGTACTAGTAACCATCTTTGCAATACATACTAAGATTCCATTTAGAAGGGCTAATCAGGAGACTAAAAGGAGCAGAAATCTGAAATAGCCAGAGTATCTTTACTTTGGAGAAGAAGAAACAAGATATATAGAGGTAGAAAAGCGTGCCTGAAGTTCTATCTTCCTAAGTGGTAGAAGGCAGGTTGTAAGCCAGGAGTCTTAACCAGAGTGAGCATTCTTAGCCATTATACTATACGGCCTTCTCATTAATCTACCTGTGATTTATCATGTACTAAATATGATTCTAATTGATAAGCTACATAATCATATCAAAATTAATCTGTTTAAGCTGGGCACGTGGAAGCTGAGATCTGAGGATCACAGTTGGAATCCAGACTGAGAAGGAAAGTCCATGAGACTCCTATTGCCAAATAGTCACCAAAAAGTCCAAGTAGAGCTATGGTTCATGTGGTAAAGCACTAGTCTTGAGCAGAAAGCACAAGAATAGCATTCAAGCCTCAGGATCACACACACACACACTCACACACACACACACACACACGCACACACACAAATTTATCTGTTTAAAATATGTGTCTTTTGTGAGATAGAATAATGTTAAATTTTTGGCATATAAAAAACATTCTTAAAAAACCCAGAGAAGGAAACACACTAAGATTTGGATCTAGTTAAACTCCTATGATAAAATTATATTCTTGATTCAAACAATGATTTTAAAATCTTATAGAAGTTTATATATTAAAGAAATGTTTGTAAAAAGCATCAGATATTGATTTGCCACCTCTTCTCTCCACTTGGAAATAAAATGATAGTGAAAAAACAGTTCAAACACAACTTCATGTGGAGACTATTTTGAAGAAATTGTCTGTAGCTGAATAGCTACAAAACACTAATAAAGGTGTGTACAACTTGAAATTGACACACTGAAAGAGTTATGCTGAAGTTCCGGCTTCATTTATGCTCTTCACAAAGAGAAAAATATAGCCAGAGGGTTTTCATATTAATAAGATGTTTCAAACAAGATAAAACAATATAAACAGTATTGCAAATCTAAACAGTATTATCATACTCAACCCATTATGTTCAACTGTATTTAGCTTACAACTCCTGTACATGAACTGCCAAATCTTTTCATATATTAAACATCCTCAAGGCTTATTTGTTACAAATTACCTTTCTATCTTATTCATTAAAAATTACCTTTCAAGCTAATGGTATTTAAACTGAGAAATTTTGAACTTTTTAAATAATTTTCTAGTAAAAAAATATGGATGTTATAGAAAGAAGACCTTATTTTACAAAGGAAAAAGGTATCATATTTTTAATTTTTTCAAGAATAGGACTGGGAAAACATGGGAATTTTGTCTAATATATTAAGTAAACCTTACCTATGTTCATTGTGTAATTCTAACTATGGAAGCTGAACATGCTCCTATAAAACTTGTTGTCATGACAACAATGTCCCCTAAGAAATGATACATGCCGGTGTATGAAGGAAATATTCATGACATGATTTAATAGAAAAATGTTTCAACCACCCACTACAGCCCCATTTTTCAGCATGGCTTATGTTTTATAGCATCTAACTAGATCTCCATCCTACTTAGCTGTTCAATAAATATGCTAAGACTATTATTGTTTTCACCTTTCCTGTACCAGCTTTTATAGCATGCAAGAAAGAGGATTACTGAAATGTTTTGCTTTTATTATTTGCACAGACTTTTTTGCACTTGGCTTCATCTGAAGAATCTTTGCCAAATATCCTTTAGTAGATAAAGCAAAGGGGTTTGTTTTTTGTTTTTCCTATAAGGCTACTCTGATTTTTCATTAGGATCTATTAATTGTATGAAAATATTTCACTGTGTTATTTCCATACATGTATAAGGAAAGGTTTGATAACAATAGACAAGGAGAATTATAATCTTATTATTTAACAAAGACAAGAAAATAAAAAATGAAAAAGTTAAACAATCATTTCAAATGACAATCCACACTTGTTTAAACATGCATCCATACACTTCCAAAACCAGTGACATCTTTCTGCGGTAGGCTCTAAGGCAACAGTATAATTCTAATGAAGGTCACATCATGAGGTATGAGAAAAAAGTAAGTAAAAATTATTTTTAAAATACACCTTTGGAGCCAGGCACTGCTGGCTCATGCCTGTAATCCTAGTTACTCAGGAGGCTGAGGTCTGAGGATTGTAGTTCAAAGCTAGCATCAGTAGGAAAGTTGATGAGGCTCATATATATATATATATATGTATATATATATATACACATATATATTTTTTTTACTGTGAAAATATCGCACAGAGTGGTTACAATTACATGGACAAGATAATGAGTACATTTCTTATCAAGCATTGTTGCCTCCTCCTTTGTTTCCCCTTCCCATCCCTTCCCACATCCCTCCCCACCCGATCCTCTCCCCACCCCCTCCCCCAACCAAAGTTGTAAAGTTTGTTTTCTGACATAACGACTTGTACATCTCATTGTTGCAATGGGTCCACCTGTATCCCTATTTAAACTATTTTTTTCCCCTTATCTCCAATTAACGGCCAGAAAAACCAAAATGGCCTTGTGGCTCAAAGTGTTAGAACACTCGTTTTGAGCAAAAAGTGCTCAGGGTCAGCAAGCAAGCAGGTCCAACTTCAAGCTTCACTATTAAATAAATTAAGAAATAAATAAATAAATAAATATTATATATAATAAAAATAAATAATAAACCTTTGGTTTTCAACTTTTCTATCCCATGTCGTTACTATCTTAATTTTTTCTGATACCAAACTTTATCATTTATTCTGGCATCTGGGGTACTATAAAGAGTTTAATATAAAAATTGACACCTACCCATCCTTAGCTCTTTCCAAATTAAACTCACCTTTTTTTGATGATGGCCTAAACCATTCAGTTCTCTGAGCCCATGCAATGAAGAAAGGACAGGTATATGACTCAGAAAGGAAAAGGAAAAGAGTACCTAATTGCAGATGGGATGATTTCTTCATAGGAAACTACAAGAATACTATATATGTCCAAGACTAATAAATAAGTTCAGCAAGGGCAAAAAATAATTAAAAACCCTCAAGAATACAGAATACAAGAAAAACTCATGAAAATAAATGACAAATTATACACTAGCAGTGGCCATGATCAAAAGCTAATTCAGACTAAAATACTATTTAAAATTACTCAAAAATTAAAATACAGTGACTTATTTAGGTGTTAAGCAATAAGATGTATGCATGACTACCAACCACACAATCCTGATTAGAGACACTAAAATAGCTGTGTAGATAGGGAGATGTACTCATAGACTGGGGGACTCAAAATCACATGTTTATCAATTCTCCCCCAACTTTGTACACAGGTTTAATGTAATTCTATCAAAATCACAGCTAGCTTTTCTGTACACATAACTAAGACTACTTAACATTTTACATGGGAAAGCAAAGCAACGAGACAAGTAAAAAAGAATAAATTGGGAGATATTATGCTACCCAATTTCACTCATTCATTCATTGCTTCATTTGTTCAGGTACTGGGGCTTGAACTCAGGACCTTTCACTCTCATACAGTGTTTTTGCTCAAGGCTGGTGCCCTACCACTTGAGCCACATGCCCACTTGCAGCCTCTTGATGGTTTATTGAGATAAGAGTCTTACTGACTTTCCTGCTCAGTCTAGCTTGGAACCACATTCCTCAGCTCTCAGCCTCCTGAGTAGCTAGGATCATAGGCATGAGCCACCAGCACCTGACACTCTACCCAATCTCAACTGATATTTTGTAGCTCTAGTAATGAAAATCATCTGATTTCGCTAGAGGGACTAACACATAAGTAAATGGGACAAATTTATGAAGCCAGCTTATTTTTTACAAGGTTGAATAAAAAAGTAAAGATACAAATTATGAACTAGAAGAAAACACATCTGAGAAAAGGTTTATATTTCAACTACATAGCTAACTTGCAGGACTTATTAGTAAAATGAGCAACCAATTCCACTGGAAAACAACAAATGCATGAAGAGTTGTCATTTACCTGAAAAGGTGTGCTGAGGACCAACCATCAAAAAGTTTTCAATACTGTGAGTCAATGCAGCCATGCAAGCTGGTATCTAGTGATACAGCTCCTGAGAAACGGACGATAGCTCTCAGACATTGTTAATGGGAATAGAAAACAATACAGTCACTCTAGAAAGTCATTTGATTCTTAAAACATAAATATATACTTATCATTTTGACTCAGCTACAGTGCTCCGAAACACATTTCCCAGAGAAATGAAACTGATATTCCTGTGAAAATCTGTATACTATTGGTTACAGAAACCTTATTTGTAAACATTTGAAACCAAATTACTCCTCAGTAGGGCTGCAAACATAGCTCAGTAGAAGAGTTCTTGCCTAGCATGGACCAGGCTATGGGTTCAATCTCCAAAACAACAACAAAACAGACAAATACCCCCTCAGTGGTGAAGCAAACTGGCACACTGATCCTAGATGACACTTTGCAGATGCAGAAAGTAATAAGCTATTGCAATATACAACTTGAACAGGTACTAAGGCCATATACCAAATGACACTGTGCCAATCTTAAAAGCTATAGATTTGGAAAAACAATTTGTAGCTGTCAGGGGTTAGGGTTAGTAGGTGAAATCAGGACCATGGCACAAGGTAAATCTTTGTGATGATAATATAGTTCTGTACTTTGAATGCAGTGGAAGATCTATACAAATAAATCTATTTATGCCATGAAATGTCTTGGCACTGTAAGTACATACTGGACTAATATCAAATTCCTAGTGTCGAGTTTAACCACTGGAAGAAAAGGTGTGAAGGCACACTACCTTATAACTGCCTATAAATCATAGATTTATAAATCATATTTAATTTATAATAGTTCTACACTGTATTGTTAACAATTTATATGTACAACTCCAATTGAGGACCTATCAGGAACCTTCATAGTCCTATTCCCAAGAGAGTAATACCAAATGATACATGTTTTGTTTACTAACAAGTTGTGGTCACATTTACAATACTTGCAAACTTCTAGTATTGCACTGTAAGATACTCCCCAAAGTTAGAAACTAGCATGAGTGCATTTTCATTCCTAAAGGTGAGATTTTCAAGAAAATAGCACAATTAGAACCATACACTATAATTGCTTAAGCTCTGGGCACAATTGACAATTCCGTGAAGTAGGAGTAGTTAAACGCAGCCCTGTGACTCTGGGACAGGGGACATAACAACCTAGACTGCCACTGACAGCAAGTCGTGCACAGCATGGAGATGCTGAACAAAGCAGGTTCACTTCTATGGCACTCACAGCAGGACTGAAGATTTCACCAAGCTACTCAGCAGACCACACAATTTAAAATGTTTAAAGTTGTTTGTTTCTGGGATGTTCCCCCCTTAATATTTTCAAACCACAGGCATTTGAAAGCTCAGAAACTGATACCACCCAGAGATCCTTTAGTCTCCTGGAACCTGGATAAGGCATACTCTTGATCATTAGTCATATCATCAAGACTTCTATCCACCTTGGTTTTCTGCTTACAGCTCATCAGGCTTGTAACTAAGAGCTGGGGCCTACTGTGCCATATCACCAATGGTTCCATTTGGAAGTTCTCTTAACATGGTTGATACGCTCTCTGCATCCACACCCCTGTCTTCCACCACCTGTACGCAGTCCTTTTATCTGTACACCTCTCAGGTGAATATGTATTTATAGACTTTTATGTGAGGACATTTATATACCTATACATGTTTACACTTCTCAGCCACCTACCCTCAATTCTAAGCTCCTTTGAAGATAAAAGCTTTCTCTTATTTGCCTCTGTAACTCTCCCTTTCTAGACGTAGTGATTTTTATATAATAGGAATCTAATGCATATTTGTGAGATAATAAACATTTGAGAGATTACTAGAGAATGAAAACAGTATGATTATATATTGGTCATTCCACATATTCTGTAACATTATTAACATTTTACCACAATATGCAATGTTGGTCTCTTCATTTTTTTAATTTAATTTTATTGTCAAGGTGATACACAGAGAGGTTGTAGTAAGATAGTGAGTACATTTCTTGTCAAGCATTGTTACCCTCTCCCTTGTTTTTCTCCCACTTTCTCTATCCCCCAAAAGCCCCACCCCCAGTTGTAAAGTTGGTTTCCAACATATTGTCTTGTGAGTATCACTGTTGCAGTGTTCACCCTTTGAAAGGACAGTCTCTTCATTTTAACTTAAGTACATGGGCCAAAAGGAACAAATTCAAAAAAAAAACCATGAAAATACCAAGTAGAAAATGGCCTCTCTAGGAGAAAACCAGTGAGGTATAAGATACTCAACATTTTACAACATTGACATTTAAAAATGTTAAGCCAGGCACAGGTGGCTCACACCTGTAATCCTAGCTACTCAGGAGGCTGAGACCCGAGTTGCTCAGGAAAGTCCATGAGACTCTTATCTCCAATTAACCATCAGAAAACTGGAAGTAGCACTGTGGCTCAAGTGCTCAAGAGCTGAGGGACAGTGCCCAGGCCCAGAGTTCAAGCCCATGAATAACCAACCACCACCACAACAAAAAAAGTTAAGGTAACATTCATTCTATGACTGAAGTTTTGCCACCAAATAAACTGGTCAACATATTCTGCAAGTGTGTTTTTGTGAGATGCTGCTACAAGAAAGAAGCCCAGGAGATGAGGCTTGGCCTTCACATGGTTGGGTCCCAATCAGTAGGATGGGAATGAGATTCAGTTTATAAATTAGTGAGAACTTAGTCTGCACCTTGTAAACACTGAACCAATAGACATATAATCAGTGACATCTCTGGTCTAAGGAATGTGAAGCTTTTTCAACAGGCCTCTTCATTGAAGTAAGCCCACAGACTTGTTTGGAGCAATAAAATCCCTCTTAACTATGAACAGTCAATTCTGCCCAGAGCAGTCAAGCTTTTTCCTATCATCATATTCTTGAAGAATGGCCCACAGCCAAGAAGTCTAAAGAAAAAGATTTTGCTCATAACTTTTTAGGTATATGAGTATTTTCTAGGTATTTGGTATAGGGAATGGAACCCAGGGCTTCTATCACTTGAGCCATGCCTCAGGCCTTTTAAAAAAATTTATTGATTGTTGTTGTAAATGTGAATTACAAGGAGGTTACAGTTATATAAGTTAGATAAAGAGAATATTTCTTTTGGGACAATGTCATCCCTTCCCTCACTCTCCCAGGTTTTCCCTCCCATCTCTACCCACAATTTGTATAGTTCATTTTCAACATGGGGTCTGGTGAGTATCACTGCTGCATTTGTTCACCATTTGTCCCACCTTTTCTGTGTCCCCTCTTATCCTCCCAAAGACAGGTCAGTGGACAAACAATACAAACGGAAATCAAAACTAAAACAACAACAAGGAAAACAAAAACACGTCATGTTTCCACTTCTTGGAGTTCATGTCATATGGCCAGATACACATAGTTATTGTGCCTATGTAATCCTCTCCTATGAATATCCTCCTTTTGTTTCACTCTGTGAATGGCTAGAGACTTGTAAAATTTATCATGTCCCAGTGTATTTTTTTTTTTACTAACCAATGTGTTTACTTGTAGATTTAATAGGGCTAAAGACTTAAAAAGAGACTTCTCAGAAGAAGAAGTAAGAATGGCCAATAGATACATGAACAAACATTCAACATCTCTACCATAAAAGAAGTACAAATCAAAACAACATTTAGATTTCTCCTCACCCTAGGTAGAATGGCCATTATCAAGAAAACTAACAATAATGAATGCTGGTGGGGATATGGCTAAAAGGGAAGTCTACTACACTTGTTCAAACTCTATGGAAAGCAGTATGGCAGTACCTAAAAAGACTAAACATAGAACTTCCCTATAACCCAGAAATTCCACTCCTGGGCACTTATATAATAAAATACAAACAAGGCCACACTAAAGCTACCAGCATAACTATGTTCACTGAGGCATTGTTTACCATAGCCAAGACATGGAATCAACACAAATGCCCCTCAGTGGATGGATGGGTGAAGAAAATGTGGTATATAAACACAATGGAATTCTACTCATTCATCAGAAAGAATGGTATTGTACCAGTCACAAGAAAATGGAAAGTCTTAGAAAAAATTTGGTAAGCAAAGTAAGTCAGACCCAAAGAAACATATGTTGCATGGTTTCACTTTTGTGGGAACTAGAATGTACCTTTTGTTTTTTTCCTAAATTTGCCTATGAAGGTCTCAAATTTATCATTGCCCATTTCCTGAGTACCCAGATTTATAGGTATATACCATCACACCTGATTTTTATATCACAGAAGATCATATTTCTTCAGTTTGTGAATCAAACCATAACTTCTCTAAATATAATATTGTTGTATAATCATAACTCCTGTTTCACAGAACCAGAAGAATCTAGTTTAGTTAATTTTAATTTTTAAAATTTTAAAAATGCACCAAATGCAAGCATAGTGTGCTGAAAAGACTAGTAGGAACAAGTAAGTTATTTTTCCAAAAGATAAAAGATCAGAAAGGGAAATTTAGGAAAGGAAACAAGATTACAAGAAAGAAGAAGGAGGAGGAGGAGGAGCAGAAGGAGGAGCAGGAGGAGGAAAAGAAAAAGAGGAAGAAGAGAGGCAATACGATCAGGGATGCCACAGAAAAAAATACCACAAACACCCAAGACATCCAAATGATCATAAAGAACTGTTTCCAGAATCTAAATTCACTAAAAAAGGAAAACCTAGCAGAAATGGACAAATTTCTAGAGAAATACAAATTGCCCAAACTAAACCAAGAAGCTATAAATCAAATAAATAAGCCAATAACTTAC
Source organism: Dipodomys spectabilis (assembly GCF_019054845.1). Classification (NCBI taxonomy): domain Eukaryota; kingdom Metazoa; phylum Chordata; class Mammalia; order Rodentia; family Heteromyidae; genus Dipodomys; species Dipodomys spectabilis. The sequence continues at coordinate 6,927,220 of NW_024870750.1, forward strand.
AATGAGATAGAGGAAGCAATCAGAAGTTTTCTAATAAGGAAAATCCCAGGCCCAGACAGCTTCACCATGGAATTCTAGAAGACTTTTAAAGAGGAACTAGTACCCACACTCCTCAAGCTCTTTTGTGGAATAAAAGCAGAGGGAGCAATCCCAAACTCATTCTATGAAACCAATATCGCACTCATCCTGAATTCAGGCAAAAAAAGAGAACTAAAGACCAATCTTTCTGATGAACAGAGATGTAAATCTCCTCAATAAAATTTTAGCCAACAGAACCCAGAAACATATAAAAAAAATCATACATTATGATCAAGTAGGCTTCATCCCACAGATGAAAGGCTGGTTTCACATATGTAAAACAATAAATGTAATTCATCACATCAACAGTTCCAAGGTTGAGAACCACATGATTATCTCTATTGATGCAGAAAAAGCTTTTCATAAAATATAACACCCATTCATGTTAAAAGCTCTGGAGAAAATAGGAATAGAAGAAACATTTTTAAAAACAATAAAAGCCATATGACAGCCAACAGCCAATATGGGGAAAAATTAAAACTAAAACCAATTCCTCTAAAATCAGGGAAAAGATAAGGATGCCCATGCTCTCCACTTCTCTTCAATATAGCTCTGGAATCCTTAGCCAGAGCAATAAGGAAACAAAAGGACATGAAAGGGATCCACATAGGGAAGGAAGAAATCAAACTAGCCCTATTTGCAGATGGCATGATCTTATACCTAAATGACCCCAAAAACTTCACTCCCAAACTCCTAGAACTAATAAACCACTTTGACAAAGTAGCAGGATACAAAATTAACCCACAAAAATCAGTTGTTTTTCTGGACACCAACAATGTACAAGCAGAAAGGGAAATCAGGAAAACAATCCCATTTGCAATAACCTCAAAAAAAATAAATCTAGGAATTAACCTAACCAAAGATGTAAAGGGCCTATTTAGTGACAACTATAAAAGGATAAGACACCAGGAAATGGAAAGACCTTCCGTATTCATGGACAGGTAGAATCAATACTGTGAAAATGGCCATAGTGCCAAAAATGATATACAAATAAAGTGTAATTTCCATCAAACATCCCAATGACATTCTTTAATGAAACAGAGAAAACAATACAAAAATTCACATGGATCGGCAAAAGACCTAGAATAGCCAAAGCAATTCTAGGCAAAAGAAACAATGCAGGAGGTATCATAATACCAGATTTCAGGCTCTACCATAGAGCTATAATAACAAAAACAGCTTGATATTGACACAAAAATAGATCCAAAGACTAATGGAATAGATTAGAAGATCAGAAATAAAACCACGTACCTATAGTCAGCTGATATTCAACAAGGAGCCAAAGACATACACTAGAAAAAAGTCTCTTCAACTATTGGTGTCGGGAAAACTGGACAGCCACATGCAGAAAACTAAAAGTGGATCCTAGCCTATCACCATGCACTAACATCAATTCCAAATGAATTAAAGACCTCAACATCAAGCCTGAAACTCTGAAACTACTGCAGGACAGAGTAGTAGATACACTAGAACTTACAGGCACAGGTAGGAACTTCCTGAGTCTCAGGGTCTCAACAAATTGGAAAGAGACCCAACAAATGGGACTACCTTAAAATAAAAAGTTTCTGTACAGCTAAAGACATAGCAACCAAGCTAAAAAGACAGCCAACCAATTGGGAAAAGATATTTACCAGCAATATAACAGACAAAGGCCTAATATCCACTATATACAGGAAGCTCAAGAAACTTATCCCTTCCAAATCTAACAAGCCAATAATTAAGTGGGCAAGGAAACTGAAGAGAGACTTCTCAGAAGAAGAGATAAAAATAGCAAAGAAACACATGAGGAAATGTTCACCATCCCTGGCCGTAAAGGATATGCAAATAAAAACAACCCTGAGATACCACCTTATCCCAGTCAGAATGAGACCATTCCTAAATTCAGACAATGACAAATGTTGGCCGGGATGCTGGGAAAGGGGAACCCTACTGTACTGCTAGTGGGAATGTAAACTAATACAACCACTCTGGAAAGCGATCTGGGGGTTCTTCAGAAAACTAAACATAGACCTATGACCCAGCCATACCCCTCCTAGGCATCTACCCTGAGCAGCAGTAACCAAGATACAACAAGGACAACTGCACTTCATGTTCATTGCTGCACTGTTCACAATAGCCAAGATATGGAAACAACCCAGATGCCCCACTACAGATGAATGGATCCAAAAATTATGGTATCTGTATACAATGGAATTTTGCACAGCCATTAGAAAGGATAAAATAATGGCATTCACAGGGAAATGGATGGAACTAGAAAAAATCATTTTGAGCGAGGTAAGCCAAGATGAGAGAATTTTAAAGGGCGCACATTCTCCCCGGTGTGTGGATGTTAAAATTAAAATGCAATGAGACTTAACACAGTTAAACAGGACTCAAGTTACCCATACACAGTGAGACCAAAAGACGATAGTCTCAGGAGAAAAGCACCAAATTGCAATATCCAAGCACCTCTTCATTTGTATATAAAATAATAGGCATACTGAAAAGAACCCCAAAGATAAGAAAACAAAGGATCTCTTCTTAATTTGTCCTGTCATTTTTAAATGACTCTGTATTCTTTACCTCATTTGATGGTGTATACACATGCACGTCTGAGGGAAGATGGAGCAGAGCACAGAATCTGTGGAAAGCGAGTGAAAAAGCAGAGAGGCCCATCAGCGGCACTGGACATTGATGAAAGTAAACTAACAACTCAAGGGCAGCAATGAGAAGGAAAGAATGAGAGAGAAAGAGGAACAGCTTATGCTAAGCAAAGGGAAAAACATGTACATATCACCCAATTTGTAAAAAATAGATTAAGATAATGATAGCTATCATTGTGAAGATTAAAAGGTGCTTGTGACTTAAAAAATAAATAAAAAATTAAAACAATGCATCCATTCAAAATATAGCCTGTTAAAAAGACCAGTAAATAGTAACAACTAAGTCATTTTTCCAAAAAATAAAATCTCTGAAAAGGAAAGTTAGAAAAGGAAACAGCTTAAGATACTGAGTTGTCTGGATGGCAAAGAATAGAACTTTCCAAGATATGCATTTTTAATTTTAAGATACATTGAGTAATGTGAGATTAACATTCATTCAGGAAAAATTGATCCTGAACTCCTTTAAAGGATCAGTGTTTGAGATTAATCTTTTCCTTTTTTATTTTTTTATTATTTTAATTTTTTAACCAATGAAAATATTTTAAGCATTAAAAACGCAGAGCTATGTTTTCAGTTGCTGTTCATGCTACTATCGATAAGGCCTTATTATGTACCTGGGTTCTAGATTTTTCTTCCTCCAAATACCCTAAATGTCTACATTTCCCTGCTTCAAAACACGAAAGTCTACAAAGCAAAAGTTTCAATGCATCCCCTTCTTTATAAACATTAGAAATACATTGCAACTGTGGTTTTCTTGATTCAGTTGTAACTCCAGACAGGATCCAAAGAGGAGTTTTACTGCCTCATCTCTGGGTTTTATGGAGATTTCATTTACCCTTCTGTGTTAGCCTCTTAAGACAGGGGTCAACCTTAAAAGGGCACAGGAAAGGGCGTGAGATTAATCTTTTCTTAATTTCATTGAGATTAAAATCTTTGATGCCAGAACTGCTCTTGAGCACCTGTTAGTAAAATGGAATCCTAGGAGTATTCAAACATGAAGCACTGATGGTTTTGTAATCTCAAGAGAATTCTTCCCTGAGGTGTCATTTTCTCCAAACCTTCTCCCCATCAATTTACGGAAATATCTGAAAATGGCATCATTAAGCAGCCCAGAATTCAATTAATTGTCAGCCCATAGGGCTAAAAAAATAAACCAGCCAAGATGAGAGATTTAAATATCTGTTAGCACAACATATCCCAATAGACATTTTACAGGAGGCAAGCTGTGCACAGCAAGTACACTTAATATCTTTAGTCTTTGGGGAAATACATATTTAAATTACAATGTGGCCTGGAACTGGTAGCGCATACTTGTAATCCTCTCTACTCAGGAGGCTGAGGATTGAGGTGTGAAGCCAGTCCAGGCAGGAAAATCCATGAGACTCTTTTCTACAATTGACTATCAAAAAGCCAAAAGTGGAACTGTGGCTAAGATTTGAGGATCTAGATTTGAGGATCTAGCTTGGGTAGGAAAGTCTATGAGACTCTTATCTCCAATTAACCACGAAAAAGCCAGAAGTGAAGCTGTGTCTTAAGTGGTAGAGTGCCAGTATTGAGCAAAAAAGCTAAGGGTCAGTGTCCTGGCCCAGTACAGGAACAAAATAATAATAATAATAATAATAATAATAGAAACAAACAAATGTAAGAAGAGTTCTCAATGAGATTTTTTTTTTGCTCTTATGTTCATGGGCAAGTCCATGAACATAAATCCTTCCCAGGATTATTTAAGGCAAGCTATGAAGCTTCCTTTTCACAATGGGTATAACAAGCCTACAGAAGATAGTTTTTGTTGGTATTTATTAGCTCCATTATGATTTAAGCTATCACAACAAGCCTTACTGATAACTCCAGAGATGATGAAAGAAGGGATTACTGAGCAAATTCAAAATAAATGTTAAAAATTCATCCACTGTTTTTTTCCCAATGTACAAATTTCACATGCAAGAAGCCAGAATAAATATAGGAATATTAACTATTAAGTGAAGAAGATAAAAATACTCTGCAAAGGTGATACTGAGCAGGAAATGACAGCCCTGAAATGAAAAGCTCCCAAACTGGGAACATCTGGTTCTGCTCTGGTGACACTCATGGGGAAAAAAAATAGTCAGTGAAGAAATGCTGAAAAAGTTGAAGACCTTGGAACTGCCGTGCCAGCACTCCATTTGTGATTGTGATCGTGATGTTTGCAACAACTTCTGGGAATGTTCTTAGGTGCTGCTTTCTAAAGAAACCCACTTCTCACTCTTTTGGATTGAACTATTCACATTTTGTCCTTTACAATTTAGAAAGAGGAAGCGGCCTGCCTTGTGATTTAAATCTGGGTGTCTCTAACTCAGCAAGAGGGTTGGATAATTTTCTGTTGTGGGCAGGTTCTGAAGATCCCTCTTCTCTACCCATGAGATGTCTAGTGCTCCCCTACCCCAGTTGAATAACCAAAGTTACTTCTAGAAATTGTTAAATGACCCTAGGAGTAAAATTGATCCTTTGTTGAGAACTAGGGGGTCTACGCAATCAATCCAAACTCTTTGATGGAGTTGAAAATACATGTAGAATTTGAAAGGGTATAATTTTTTTCACTATTAAAAACTGTCCAGCTAAACCATACATTTTGTTAGTACATAGAAAATTCAAAGTGAGGGTCTTGGGAAGCAAAGAGAATTTCAAAAGGAAAAATTCAATTTCTGCCATTTTAGTCTATGGACAAACTCCAGCATGAAGTGCTATGAAAGAAAGAAAGATTGAAGCATTTAAACTTCATTTTAAAACAATGAGACTGAGTTTTACTACAGGATTGATGCTCATCAATGCAAAACAAATCATATGTCCAAAGACAGAAGCTAAAAATTAGATGCAAAGTCTATGACTACATTTGACAAAGAGGTCCTGCTATATACAGGGGTCATCATTTAATTAACTTATCAAAGCAAGAAGCAACATAAGGAGTAACGTTCTGGTGAGTGTTCTTAGCTGATGTTCACTGAAATTCTTTTCCATGAAGTTATTAGTACAAGGTGGCCAAACACATAACAGAAATGCGGACAGATGACACAGTCAGCAGCTTCTCAGGTATATATTAAATGACGTGGGTGGCATAGCACCTCACATACTATTCAGGGCCACCCTGGGAGATGCTAGGTCAGGATTGTGCTGGGCAGAGTTTGTAGGATGTGGGGGTATGTGGTTCGTTTTAATATATCTGAAGAAGTGGAGCTTTTTTAGGGTGAGGACTGGTGGACTGCAGCTCATCCTGATAGGGGAAGGAGCCAGATAGAAGGCAGGGGTGAGGGTCAGGAATGCACATGTGGCTGAAACATGAGGGTCTGTTGGGAAAAGAAACCAGGAGAATACATGGAATTTAGGGCCATACAACCTATATTCTCGGATAAAGTTTATGGATAGCTTACTCATCATCATACAGAGAAAAAAAAATAAAAACCTAAGTAACATATGTATCTTTTCTGTCTGATTTAGTTGTGCTAGCGCTTTACAAAACGGAAATGAGGATGAACGCATTCTTTTTAACGACTATACTTATTAAGCATGCACTTAACTACTTGAGCCACTCCACCAGCCCTTTTTGCACGGGCTATTTTTGAGCTAGTGTCTTGCCCCAGTGGGCCTGGACTGCTACCCTCCCATTTATGCCTTCCTGTATGGCGGGGATGACATACATCCACCACGCTATCCAGGCATTGGATGAGAAGTCTCATGAAGTTTTTTGCCTGAGCTGTCCTTGAATGACAGTCCTCTTACCTCCCCCTCCAAAATAGGTAGGCATATAAGCATGAGCCAGTGTGCTTGGTTTTTCCAAGACTTTGTAACTATATACCTTAATGGGGTAGTACATATTTATAAGCACTGGAGACAGCTCTGAAGACCAACCTTAGCATTTGTTCTGCTTAAGGAACTTCTGTAGTCAGATAATTTCCTAGGGGAAACCCAGACCATTGAAGAGTTTTTTTGAAAAAAATAGAATAATTTGAACATTTGTTTTATTGTAGCCTGAATGGCAGACAGGGAAACTAGGTACCAAATGCAAATGTCAGACTTATTTGGATACAAATAAAAGTATGACTTGTAGTCAGAGACCCAACTGAAGTTTTCTTTTTTTTTAAAATAAGTTTTTTTATTGTGAAAATACTGTACAGAGGGGTTAAATTACATGAGTACATTTCTTATCAAGCATTGTTGCCTCCTCCTTTGTTTTTCCCCTCCCATACCTTCCCTCCCATCTCCATCACCCCCCTCCCCCCTGAAAATTGTAAAGTTCTTTTTTCAACATGGTGTCTTGTACATCTCATTGTTACAATGGGTCCACCTGTATCCTATTAAACAATTTGTTTTTTCTCTTCCCCTCCCCAAATTATACCAATATCAAATACAGTGAAAATAGGGGTTATACCATGGCGGGGGACATACAAAGCATCAAAAACTCACACGGTAGCTTATAAATACATTAGAGACAATAGCACTGACTGAAGTTTTCAAACTGAGTTTAGAGGAGTTCTCTGATACTTTCTCACCGTTGTTTTTTTTTTTGTTTTGTTTTTTATTTTTTGTTTTTTTGTCAGTTGGTTATAGGACTTGAATTCTGGGCCTGGGCACTGTCCCTCAGCTCTTCAGCTCAAGGCACACACTCTACCACTTGAGCCACAGAGCCACTTCTGGTCTTCTGAATGGCTTATTGAAGACAAGAGTCTCATGATCTTTCCTGCCTGGGCTGGCTTTGAACCACGATCTCAGATCTCAGCCTCCTGAGTAGCTAGGATTACAGGCATGAGCCAATCACGCCCAGCCCTTTCTCACTTTTTAACTGATAGCTTTTCCTACTAGATAAGCTTATACAAGGCTGTTCATCATCCAGAGTCTATTGCCTTTCCTCTGTGCTGGGATTGCTGGAGCATTATATGTAAAAGTATGTACAACTCCATGTGACAAACAAGTAATTTTACTGATTGATCCACCCATCTATCAAACCATAAGTCCATCTATCCAGCCAGCCAGTCACTCATATAGAGCATACAAAATAGTGTAAATCTTGGTTCTATATTGAAGTCAACTCACAATTAAACAACAGAAATAACAATTAAATAACAGAACACATACTGTTGTGTGAAAGTCACAGACATTGTGCCAGGGAAGAGAAGTGAAGCAAGTTTCTTGAAGTTATATGTATTGAAATGTCGCTTCTGTGTCCTGTTATAAACTCTTCCAACTACCAACCCAGCATTAGGCCCCCAAATGAACTAAAATGAGTGAGGCCTATGTTCTGGATAACTTAACATCCAGTGGTCTCTTTCTCTAGTGTTTCAGTGTGAACTTGATAAATTAATGTTATAGCTCTGAATATGTTATCAGAACAAATTCAAGCATCACCCAAATCCTATCTGTATAACAGAAATCTCATAAGATACTGAAAAGAAATAAATTCTGAAAGTGGAAAATCCAAGTAGCACTGCTTTTTTGCACAATTTTCATGTACTATTCAGAGTAATAAGGTCAGCACTGTATATTTATATAGCCCATGTGAGTGAGGGTTTTCTTTCTAAGGTTATATTTCCCTCAGTGTGGAGTGTGAGAGGTGTGTGTGTGTGTGTGTGTGTGTGTGTGTGTGTGTGTGTGTGTGTGTGTGTACTTATAATTGACAAAGAAGTAAAATTACTGGTTTTTTAGATCTGAACAAACTTTGAAGCTGTCTAATTTCCTCTGTATAACAATGAGTAAAACTTGGAACTTAGCTAGTTGCTGGATGTCAATGTAGGCTATTAATATTTATGGCTCATTCTCAGTAAGCTGTGGAAAAATAAATGGAAAGTAGAAGGACTCTCTAGCTTTGGTTTGTCTATTGTATCTGTCCAAGTGCTTTCACTGCTAGTATCTCATTTGCTCTGTCCCCAAGCTACTTTAGCCTACAGAAGAATAAAGTGCTCTCTAGCAGAGCAATGGAAGAGTGAGCCACGGGCAGCTCCATCAACACACAACTTTCCTGTTTGCTGCTGACATACTCCTCCTTTTCCTATCTCCACTCCAAACAGTGACAGTGATGATAGTTGGGCACTGTGCCTTTGTCTTCTTCTTTCTCCTTGGGGAAGCAGTCACAATCTCCAGCTTGACAGGTGGAGTCTTCTCATCCTGCTGATAGAATGGAAACCTACAGGGAAGAGGAGAGCGCTAGCACGTGAATGCAGCAGCAGCAGAGAGAAAGAGAGAGAGAACAGGGTGCTAGGTAGGCTCCATTCCCTCCTTTCTCAAGCTATTAATATTTGGGGGAAAGCTGTTGAGCATGAAGTGCATAAAAACATAATGCATGAGAGCTAAATTCTCCCCATCTAAAATCCAGGTGGTGTTTCTAGTATTCCTGACAATCTGTGAAGAGTTAGTCCAACGAGTGTTAGCATTAAAAATGTTGACAATATTCTGCTGTTAGTCTTCAGACAGGCTATTCACAGTTATGAAAGACAACTTTAAAGGCCACACTTTGAGTGCAACTGCATTTGATCACATGGCAACCCCACACAATCATATCATTTGTTGATGGGTCAAAAAGCTCCAGGTGACAAGATGCTAACACTTCTCCACCTGCGGTGTATTGAACACCATTTATTAACTGCAAACATTGGCACACCATTTCATGGGAATAGTCCTAGAGTAGTTTAAGAACCAAGGACCAAGGGAATAGTTGTCTTCCACTGACGATTATCCTATCACACACACACACACACACACACACACACTTAATAACTTAATTAAGTTAACTTAAATAATGAAGTTAACGTACTAGAAAACAGTAGATCCAATGAAGTAGAAAGCTGAGTGTTATCACTCCCATGGAGTCACAGGAGACAGAAAAACCAAGATTCCAGTCCTGCTCATCACTCAGCGCCCTACGATGGTCAGCACCTAGATAATCCATTTTGGTATTCTTGAACTCTGATGCAACTATGAGGTCTAAGCCAAATACTACACACTGATTCTTACGCTGAAAGTCTTAGACAGAAGTATCCTAAGTATCAGAAGCTAAATTTCTACCTTAATATAAAAACAGCATGCTTAATATCAAAAACGAGAGAGTTGTCATGTTCTTAATTTAGGGCATGCAGCTTTACATAAATGGCATAGGTGGACACAAGACAATCTTTTCAGCAAAACTCAGAGATGAAACTAGTAACACTTGCAGTGGCAATAGCTGAGGTATGTGTGTGTGTGCGTGCGTGTGTGTATGAGTGTGTCTTATGCGTTAGAAACCACCCCCACAGCATGTAAGATAGTGGTAAAGACATTGCCTGGGAATTGAACTCAGTTGCATCCCAACTCCTCCAAAGACTATGCCTTTAACTAACATTGGAGAATGACTTACCTTCTCTAAGTTGTGGTTTCTTCTTTTCTCAAGGTAGATGTGGCACTGATTCCTCTCCAATGTCTTTTCCAGCTGCAAACCGTCAGGGTGAGAAGTTAGGCACATCTTTTAATCTAATGAAAGCACATTGCAATGATTTGCTTTCATTAAACAAAATGGCACCTGACTAGATGGGGCAAACATGGGTGTTTTTAGCATCTTAAAAAGCAAAGCCCTCTTTGCAGGTTAGGAATAGAAGAAGTATTACGGCCACAAAACTGAGGTGGGGGAGGTTAAAACGAGTTCTGTTCATTACTCCTCCAAGAGAAAACGCCCCATGCAACAGAAACTTCTGTCTCAGCTGCTCTTGATGGCAATTAACGTTGTTCCATCCACAAGCTATAATGTTGAAAGTTGGTGTTTTTCTTAACTAGGTTGTTACTAGAGAAATCAAAAGACGTCAACTTAAGTGTGTGTGTGTGTGTGTGTGTGTAAGGAACAAAGGGACAAAAAGCAGAGGAAGTATTAATTTCTAATCGTTTGTGTACTAAGTATCCCCCACTCTGATGATCGTTTAGTTACATATAAAAATCACAGTTTTTCTTCTTGTTTGACTAACAGCTGAATCTTTTTTTTAAATTTTTTTATTGTGAAAATACTGTACAGAGGGGTTATAATTACATGAGCAAGATAGTGAGTACATTTCTTATCAAGCATTGTAGCCTCCTCCTTTGTTTCCCTTTTCCATCCCTTCCCAACCTCTCCCCCATCCTCCCCGCCCCCCCCCCCCCACCAAAGTTGTAAAGTTCGTTTTCGACATAATAACTTGTACATTTCATTGTTGCAATGGGTCCACCTGTATCCCTATTTAAACGATTTGTTTTTTCCCTTCCCCTCCACAAATTATAGCAACATCAAATACAGTGAAAGCAGGGGTTATACTGTGGGGGAGGGACATACAAAGCAACAAAGAAATCATCTTATAAATGTGTTAGAAACAATCGCATAAAAGAAAAAAAAACATTTGAATACATATCTTAGGGTTCATTTCCCTAACATCACCTTACCTGACCTTTTCTGCTTGACTCAGACATATACTAGATATTGCAAATAAGGGAAACCATGGGACCTATGTTCCTTTGGGCCTGGCTTACTTCGCTTAATATAATTTTTTCCAAGCCTTTCCATTTCCTAACAAATGGGGCAATGTCATTCTTTCTGATGGAGGCATAGAATTCCATTGTGCATATATACCACATTTTCTTGATCCATTCATCTACTGAGGGGTAACAGCTGAATCTTGTTCTGCACATGCACCCAAATGTGTCTATAGCAAAGACAAACCTTTAGCTGTTTTCCTATCAATATGTAATTATGGAAAATGTCTAAATAGGTATGAATAATGGTTCCCAGAAAAAGCACTATTTAAACTTGCTTTTTTTATTGTCAAGGTGATGTACAGAGGGGTTACAGTTACATAGTAAGGTAATAAGCACATTTCTTGTCAAACTTGATACCCCTTCTCTCATTTTTCTCCCACTTCCCCCCCAATTGTTCTCTTAATTAGAAAAAAAGTTGTTTTTACATTACAGTTTTCCTGTTATTATTTAAAGATTTGTGGCAAAATAATGTATTCCTCTGTGTGTGTGTGTGTGTGTGTGTGTGTGAGACAGTCTTGGGGCTTGAACTTAAGGCCTGAGCACTTCTCTAAGCTTTTGTGCACTACCACTTGAGCACCACTTCTGGCTTTTTGTGGTTAATTGGAGATAAGTATCTTACTGACTTTCCTGCTCAGTCTGGCCTTGAACTGTAATCCTCAGATCTCAGCTTCCTGAACACTATGATTATAGGCGTAAGCCACTGGCGCCCAGCTCATGTAGTCGTTTTGGATTTTTTTAATAAAAAAAAAAACTAGTACACTTCTGTTTCCTGCATACTAAGAAATGAACCTATAATATCAAGATATTTGTACAATTTGGGGCATACTGATAAGGTCCCATGGTTTCCCTTATTTGCAATAACTAGCATATGTCTGAGACAAGTAGAAATGGTCAGATAAGTTGATGTTAGGCGAAGTGAACCCTAAGATAAGGACTCAAATGGCTTTTCTTTCTTGCTATTGTTTCTAACATATTTATAAGATGATTTCTTTGTTGCTTTGTATGTCCCCCCTACACAGTATAACTCCTGTTTTCATTGTATTTGATGTTAGTATAATTTGGGGAGAGGAAGGGAAAAAACAACTGTACAAGACATTATGTACAAGACAACTTTGGTGCAGTGGGGGGCGGGAGCGGGGAGGAGATGGGAAGGGATGGGAAGGGGAAACCAAGGAGGAGGCAACAATGCTTGATAAGAAATGTTGTGGGCTGGGAAGGTGGCTCAGTGGTAGAGCGCTTGCCTTGCATGCCTGAGGCCCTGGGTTCGATTCCTCAACACCACATAAGCAAAAAGAAAAAAGCTGGAAGTGGCGCTGTGACTCAAGTGGTAGAGTGCTAGCCTTGAGCTGAAGAGTTGAGGGACAGCGCCCAGGCCTAGAGTTCAGGCCCCACAACCGGATCCCCCCCCCAAAAAGAAACGTTGTTATAATTTGTGGAGGGGAAGGGAAAAAAGAAATAGTTTACATAGGGATACAGGTGGACCCATTGCAACACTGAGACTTACAACTCGTTATGTCGAAAACAAACATTACAACTTTGGGGGGGGGAGAGGAGGGTTAAGTTGAGGGGGGGAGGATGGAATGGGAAAGGGAAACAAAGGAGGAGGCTACAATGCTTGATAAGAAATGTACTCATTATCTTGCCCATGTAATTGTAACCCCTCTGTACAGTATTTTCACAATAAAAAATAAATAAATGTACTCATTACCTTGCTCATTTACTTGTAACTCCTCTGTACAGTATTTTCACAATTAAAACAAAAAGATTTTGAAAACACTATAATTCAGTTTAGGTATAAGCATTATATATAATTTAGGAGGGTTTTCCCTTTCTTCTTTTCTTTTCTTGTGTATGTATATGTTGGTATACACATGTGTATGCCAGGACTGGAGCTTGAACACAGCATTTCAAGCTTTAGCTTGGCTTTATATTTTTTGCTCAAAGTTGGCACTTTACCACTTGAACCACACCTCCACTTTCAGCTTTTTGCTTGTTAGAGTTAAGAGTCTCATGGACTTTTCTGTCTGGGCTGCCAGTGAACTACAATCTTCAGATCTCAGCTTAACAGGTGGCTAGGATTTACAAGTGTGAGCCACCAGCACCCAACTAAGATATTTTCCAGTTCAAACAAATTGCTGGGGCTTCAAATTTTTAATTTCTGATATAAAACATAATGACTTTTTGTTATTTATGGCAGTGTAAATTAGTATTACAAAGAATACTGTGTTTAAAATAACATTGGCAAAGGCTAGTATGTCAAGATTGTTTCCAAAACTCATTATTTTGGTTTTGTTTTGTAGTAAGAAATTTAACCAAGTTCAAGACAACAATTTCCCAAAAAAGACCCAACTCAAACATGGTCCATAAAATGCACATTTTATTCTGTATCATGAAAAAATATCCACATTTAAATAAAGTGTGAAAAAAAACCCACAGTTAATCCTCCCTGATGAAATACAGTTTATTGTGCTGAAACCCAGAATTATTTTGGGCTAGAAACTTCCACCTGCCAATCCACTTTCTTGAAAAGCAAACTTGAAATAAAGAGATAATCACCTCAAACTTCCCAGCTGCAACTAAATTTTGATCGCAAGTATTTCAGAATTATCCTTAAGTCGCAAATTCAACATATGTTCATATATCCTCTCAACAATCAGGTGATAAGTCAACAGTACATAAAAAATTTCTATATTACATGTTTTGATATCTTGGTTTAAGATACAAAAGATAATCTGCTTAGCATGAATCAAATTTTGAAAATTGCAAACAAGTACTGCTGAGCATAATGCCATTAAAAGACCATGAGGTTTGTACATTATTTCCTTGGTCAATACATGAATCATCTATTTCCAGTGAATTAACCCTTAAAAGGAAGAGGCATTTTTAATATCCCATCTTCCCACAAATAGGGTTGCAGTGGCAAACACGTTAAAGAATTTTTCAAAAGTATGTTTCCATAGTAACCTCAGTGTGATAGTCAGGAAACTACATTACAGTATACAAAACTATGTAATTAGTGTAAACAAAGTCACAAGAACATAGAATACAAAGAAATCTATTATTCCCAATATATCATAAATATGCATAATTTGTTTTATCTGTGTACAAAGCACTTCTAGAGGTCATTGCTCTTTCCATAAATCAGAATGGATGCTTTAGGATAGATATTATTCTAAACTGGTTTCCAACTTCATCATTTGAGAAATTGGATTCAAATGTGAATCACGTTTTCCTCTTCTCTTCACTGTGTGTAGATTTAAGGTGATTGTTGGCTATAAGGTGGCAAGACAGTCAATGATACGATGTGAGCAACCATTACACTTACAACTTCTTTGATGAAGGATTATAGAATCACAGCATGAACACATTCCCCCAGTGGCTAAAAACCAGTTTTCATCAGAAATTTTTCTAAAAATAAACTATATGAAATAATCTTTTTTTTTTAATGAAAGCACATTTGGATTTTGTGTGAGTTAGCAATTCACAGCTGTGATAGAATAGACCAATATCAAAGATTCAGGTTTATCAAATATTCTGAGATGAAATTTAAAATAAAACCTAACAATTTTTGCATTGTTTGCTAGGTAGCAGTTCTTCCTGTTTTCTTCATCTTCACCCTAAGCAGAAATCTTCTAACCATTATACCTTAATTGGAAAAGCTGAATTGCAAATGAATACATGACCCTAACGGCTCTGGGGTCCGCAATAATCTTTATGTTGTTTTTACCAAGTTCAATTTCCCTAACTCAGGGGAAAGCCTCACCAGGGAAAGGGATAGCTAGATTTGATGTTATCAAAGATGGTTTCACCGAGAATAATGATATATGACAATAAATTACTTATATCAGCTACGATGACTCTCAGCCTTGGTTATTAAGGAAGTGAGGTAGACAGTTCGGCTTTTACTTTTCTAATCATTTTACAGCTAGTGTTTCTCTATAAATGCCAGAATGGTCAGATCCTCCTGCCTTTAGCTAGTCACGATGCAAGCCAAACCAGCCATTTGCCTAAGGGACCAGGGTTTCTGTTTTCAGAACCAGAGATAATAAACTCTTTCATTGATAAGGAAGCACTCATTTATAAATATGGTCTCAACATTTGAGAAGCTTTCAAACTGCTTCCTAGTGTTTCATTACAGTCTTAACAATGCTCATGATGATGTATTCCCATAAACAAACCAAAGCTATTACAAAAGCATCTGCCACATCCCAAAACTGTTAGGAAGATATCTCTCTCTCTCTCCCTTTCTGGTTATATTCTGGCCAGATACTACAGTTTGGGACCAAATTCCTTAACCATTAAATAAAACGCAGTGATAAGTTAAAAAAAGGAGGGCGAGAGGATGAAAGTGAGCTAACTTAAAAAGCTTCCATTTGTATCCCATTGTTTTCATAACTGCTTCAGTTATGAAAAAAAAAAGTGTGCTGTTCCTTTTCCTGGGTCCCTCAGAATGTAATGTGGTAATATCTTGGTGCTTACTACTTATCTCAAGATCTTTCCTTTAAAATCTATCTCAAAGATACCCCCCCCCCCAAACACCACACACACAAACACACACACACATACCACATTTTAGAGACTTCTCTAAGTTAGAGAAAATGATGGTTTTGTTTGTTTTGTCTTAGAGGTACTAGAGATTGAACTCAGGCCTTACACTTGCTAAGCAGGCTTTCTATGACTTGATTTTTGCCTCTAGCCCATGTTTGTGTTGTTTCATTTAGAAATAAGGTCTTACTTTATGCCTAGGCCTCCCTAGGATATGATCCCCCTTCTTGTGCCTTCCCAATTAGAGGTAACAGGCACACACACACTATATATATCAGAGTTTCCCCATTTCCATGAACTTGTTTTTTAACCTGAGCTGGCTTCCAACTGTGCTTCCCCCAATCTCTGCAAGTAGCTAGGAGTACAAGCTTGAGAGACCACACCTATTTTTATCCAATTTCTCTAAAGCAAAGATCCATACAGCAAGCTCATTAAATTTGGAAGTAAGAACTAAAATTGCTATTCCAAACAGAGATGGTTCATTTGGATAATGCATCTAGTAGTAGTTTAGCCAAGAAACCAACATCAGTGTAATCAATAAAAAGGTCTGAATAATCTATTTAAAACTCAAGTGAGTCAAAGAAAAAAGTAAAAATTTTAAAGTCTTTCTGGAGTCTCACCCAAGTCTCAGTATTAAAAAATAAAAATAAATTGTAAAAAAAAAAAGTCTAGAACATTTCTTGCTTTCTTTAACTATTATGGATTAACTCTTTAGGTTAAAATCCAACTGAAAAAGAAAATATTGATAAAAGTGGTATGTTAGACTCAGTTTTTGCTTCTAGCTATGTTTGGCAATTTATTTCTATTGCTGCTTTTGAACTGCTCAGGGAAACGGAAAATTCCTTTGTTGGAACAAGACACTGTTTAAGAATTACCATTTCAACCTCTGTCATTGAATCTGACTTATCACTAAAGAAACAAGCTTCTACATATACATGAAAGAAAATAATATTTTCAAACATTTAAATTTAGAAAATCTTAAAAGTATACATGTCTCAAGTTTGAATTTATGGTTGAAGGAGATAGTCCTTCCAATGTCAGTATTCTACAGAATGGTGCTTTCTCTCTAAGGTCTGGCTGCCTGTGGTTCACTATCACTTCATCAGCTATTCGTTAGCTACTGCCATCTTGGATAAATTCCTTAACCTAGCTCTTCCAGAAGAATTGTAGGGAATAAATTTGATGATCTAACTAAAGCACTTAGCATGGCCATCACTCAACAAACATGGGCTAAATTAGACTCGATTTTGCTTCTGAGTATAAATAAAGAAGCAGACTGATTTTATTGAGCCTTGTCACAGTCCTGGCCTCCATCTTTCTGTTTCTCAGGCCAAATCCTCCATGATTCTGACCCTCATAAGGCATTTGAACACTTTACTCTCATCTAAAAAGACACAAGAAATCTTAACACACACACACACACACACACACACACACACACACACACACACACACAAACACACACACACACACACACACCAAAACCTTGAAAGACCACAGACCAATATTCTTGATATCAGACATACAGTAGGCATTTAAAAACCAAACCAAACCCAGTTTCTGTGCCTTTTCCGGACATGACTAAGAATTTTAATCAGAATCTAGAATCAACTATAAATTCTAGCACCATGTAAACAAGTGTATATACGCACATGTTAACCTATTTCCTCTTGACATGCTCAAACTCCATCATGTAGTTTAATAAATGTAAATATTTGGTAGGGAATGAACAATTTAGCTGCCTTCTCTTATGTAGAAGGAGATACCTTGTGTGCATGTGTGCATGCTCCTGTGTTGTGAGAGAAGAATGTTAGCAATGTCACTGGGGGAGAACTCTGTATTGTTTCAGTAGCCTTTGGGCATGGATGAGTCTCTGCCTTCACCAGATGCCAGAGAAACAATTATTTCACAGAAAATCCATTGAAATGGAAGTCATTTAATATTAATTAGCACGGGTACTGCTTAACAAATCTATTTATTAGACGTAATTAGGTATCACTATTCAATTAATGACTATTAGCCATTCTGTAAGATTCCACAAGGAATATAGTAAAAAACTACTTTCCCCACCTTATTCTTTGACATATCATTTAGTTTTCGTTCAAAATTGTTAAAATGATAAAATGATGTAATGCAAACAAAATGTGAATTCCCTAAATGTCTATCGTCATCAATTTGAAGGTAGAAATCGACCAGGATCAGGGAAGCATCCTTTAAGGCATGTAAAGAGAAGAGTATCAAGGTTGGAAAATAAAACCCTTGAAATTTAAGGAAAGCAATTAAGAAAGTATGTCCTAATGTAAGAAAAGGCTATTGATTTTTAAATGACAAACATACTGATGAATTCACATTTGCAGGAAGAGAATTAATAGCAAAGTCACTGTTTTTAGCATCTAAGTTTCTACTTCTAGAAATATTTTAAATTTGAAAAGTTCAGTAAACTCCAGAACATTTAGGGACAATTAATAGCTACTTCAAGATGCTAAAAAGTTTGTGACAGATGCCCAAGAGAAGGAAGGCAAATGTGAATATTAAATTGTGGTTGATAAGTTTTTGGAAATAAAGTTGGAGAAAAATATTTTATTCAAGATCTAAATCTCAAGGGGTTTGGAGCAATCCTATGATAAGGTACTCTATAACTTGATGATTAAAACTGCATTTTTAAATAATTTACTTATGAGAACTACCATCATCTCACATAAGAACTCTTTTTTTGCTTGGAAATTTTTTTAAAAGATACTACTAATAAGAATATAGATAATTTGAATTTATGTGTACCTCAAGTTCTGGGGTTGCATCACATGTAATAATTCGCATTACTTAAATGTGTAGACACTGAGACTTGGGAGATGCATATAAATTGGTCGTTTTGTATGGTGGTGAACCAGTGAGGGAAATGTGCTAAAGAGATGTGGATATTGTGGTTTTACTTCTACTCAAATGCCTGTGGGCTTTTCTTTTTAAATCTTTTACTAGTAGCAGCTGCAAACTTTTCATTCTCATTAAGGCTGTATATTCTTCTACAGCATAATCTATAATATAAAACATTGCAGAAGAGCAAACTAGCAAATCTAACCTAAATTATTTCTAAAAATGTATATTGATGCATCCGAATTGATCTGATTGCATCTGAAAACATTGCCAAAGAGGGTACTTAAATCTATTGTCTATTTCTCCACCCACAAATACGAAAATCCTGATATGGAATCCCACAAGTCCATGTAGCTTATTTAAAATGTGAATCCTTGCTTATTATCTGATGTGGAGCCCCATACATACTACTTTGGGGCTTATTTTCCTGAACCAAGATAAATATTTTCCATAATGCCAAATTGACCTTTATCAACTGTGTGTCATCATCATGAGTTTGTATTTAACTAAGCTACTAACATTTGGGCTATGAGAACAAAGTTTATATTCAGAGGAAGTTGGCTGACAATATTTTACACATGTATAGAAACAAGTTTGAGTTGTAATGCCATGTTCTGATCAATCCAAAATAATATAATAAATGCTATCAATCATGTAGAAGATATAAGGATTGCAATAGAGAGTAAAAAAATCAAAGTTGGTGATGACTCATTCCTTTAACTCTATTCTAATAAAAGAAGGCATTTAAAACTAATATTTTTTTTTTCTGGTACTGGGGCTTGAACTCAGTGCCTGAACATTTTCCCTTAGCTTTTATGCTCAAGCCTGGCACTCAACCTCTTAAACAACAGCTCTACTTCCAGCTTTTTGGTGATTAACTAGAGATGAGTCTCATAAACTTTCCTGTCCAGGCTGGGTTTGCACCAGGATTCTCACTATACTCAGCCTTCTGAGTAGCTAGAATTACAGATATGTGCTATACACGCCAAGCTATAACTAATAATTTTTTTTAATTTGGGCAATTATGTGCACTTTAAAACATGTTCAATTCTTAATGTGTTTCTAAGTGTCCAATAATGTGTTATAATGTATCCAATAAGAGGTCTCAATCCAAATAATTGTTCAAATGTATAAAAACTGTTCCTTTATTTCTATGTGCTCCTGATATTTTCTTTACCTACTAGTTACAACAAATGTAGTAATCATCCTTTGAGTGTGTCCTTTAGGAGAAGAGGCCATCTTTGTGGAAAGAACAAACATTCACAAAATGATCCTAGTTTCCAAAACCAAACATCTAGATGCTATAGGTGACTTCTCTGAATGACCAATACTAATAACCACCTAATTTTCTAACTCAAAACATAATCTCATTTGGACATAAAAACATGAGTGATTTTTCAGTAACATTCAGTTTTCCTTTAACCTACTTTTTTTCTTGTTTCTGTGTTTTTTGGGATTTTTTTTTTGAAAAATTGTGAAACATCACAGTTCAGAATTTAATTTTTCCAGTCCTGGGGCTTTGAACTCGGCCTGGATGCTATCCCTGAATCCCTTTGTATTCACAGCTAGTGTTCTACCATTTGAGCAACAGTGCTACTTGGGCTTTTTCTGAGTAGTTTATTGGAGATAAGACTCTCATGTGGGCTGGAGCCAGTGGCTCATGCTTGTAATCCTAGCTACTCAGGAGGTTGAGATCTGAGAACCACTGTCCAAAGCCAGACCCAGCAACAAAGTCCATGAGATTTTGATCTCCAATAAACTACCAGAAAACCAGAAGTAGCACTGTGGCTCAAGTGGTAGAGTGCTCACCTTGAGCTGAAGATCTGAGGGACAGCGCCCAGACCCAGAGTTTAAGCCACAGGACCGACAAAAAAAAAAAAAAAAGAGTCTTATGGGGACTTTCTTGCCTGGGCTGGCTTGAAACCACAATCTTCAGATCTCAGCCTCTTGAGAAGCTAAGATTACAGGTTTGAGCCACCAGTGCCCAGCTAAGATTTTTTTTAAAGTATCTTTTTTGTCCATGTGAATCCCCCTTTCTTAAGTCATGACTATATTTATACAAGACAAACTGTTCTAAACCTTAAACACTTAATAATTTATACACTTCCCCCACCATTTCCAAACTGAAAGTTTCTGCTGAACATGATAATGAAATGGAACAAAAAGTTATATGAAATTTACCTTTGTCTGTTTCTCTTCTTACCTTCAGAACACTTTTCATTCTCTTAGTGTTTGATTAGCAGTTCTAAATTCCCAGGAAACTTGCAAGTCTTGCATTCACCTGCAACTGACAATTATTTAACAACCTAAGCCTTTTACAAGCAACTCTAATAAAAAAATTCTTTGAAAACTTCGAATATTTAAATTGAGCCCATGTCATGGTTGATCTCATATAAAACAAAGAAACATTTATCTTCATATGGTTTTCATGAAAGACAAATGCCTATCCATTGACCCAATGCTTTCTGAGATAAGAAAAGAGCAGCCGGCTCTTGGTTTGAATATTCATCAGTTGGAATGCTGCAATTCTGAACACACTAGAAACAACTGATTTGCGTCAACTCTGCTGAATTGTGACAAAGTTACCACAAGGAATCCAAAACAGACCTCAGATACTCATCTTACGATGTTTTAAAAAAAATCATTTTCTTCCCATTTCCATCAACACCAAAAAAGAAATATCATATCCAATCAAAATATTAAAGGACAACATTCGCATTACAAATATTCCCATTTTAGTGTTGTCTGTGGATGATATATACATTCTAGACAATTTTTTATACCCATGTGAAATTTTCAAAAAAAAAAAAAGAGAGACTCAAAAACACTTTAAGGGCATCATGCAAGACAGAAGAAGTCATGGGAAATAGGACAAACAGAGCAAGTATCAGCCACTGCACGCTTTAGGACAGTGACTTTTCTGAACACTTACTTAAAATACAGGTTTTCCAAAAAAGAATTTGCCTATTTAAAATACAGTATTCAATGGACCAGATCTCACAAGTGAACAAAATCTTCTCAAATATGAGAAAATATAATTTGTATTTGGGCTCCAATTAGGTTGATTTTCAAAATAGTTGTCATAAACAATATTTCTATAAAAAGTACTGGGTACTTTGTGAGCGGATATTTATCCAGAAACAGTGCAAACCCAAATTCTCAAAATCTCTGATTTCTGATCTATATCAAATATTTTTCCCCTAGTGTTTAGGACATTTATACTCTTAAACTCACTGCGAGATGGAATCCAGACCATAATAGTGCTTTTCTTTTTCCATTTGAACAATAAAATATGAATCTGTATTCAGCCACAATGCCTGAACCTTCTTAAGTATCATTCATGTCAAAGCAGGAATATCTCTATCTTTTGTGCTTTATATGCTTTTAGTATTGGAGACTCTTCTAACTACTGGACCACCGTTAGTGCAACACTATCCTGATACAAACTGACAGAACCTGCTATTAGGATGCGTAGCTCTCATTTCCATTTTTATTTGACTTTTGCTATTATGTTACAACCACCTGTCCAGGATACAGCACCTGGTCTCATTATCTATTACAGGAAAGTACAGAAGACATGTATGCTGATTTGGAGAAAGGTTGGGATTTTGAATACACATCCATTCACTCCTATTAGGTCATTGTTGAGAAATATAGTAGGAAAAAATTATTTTTATTTTGGATGCACCAAGAGCATCTGTACAGTGTTGGAGTAAAACATGCAGTCACCTAGTCCCTAGTGGAACTTCAACCATCTGTAGGTTGGGCGAGACAACACAGGAAATGATTTGCATCATTATTGCACATTATTAAAGCAAGCATTCATCCTTCAGTCTGAGAAATTCTACTGTGAAGAACTGTAAAATCTGGGAACCTAAAAGACTACTCTATATACAATGTTTGCTGCATATGTGCATTCCTGCTGAAAACAACCGAGTTCACCAGTCCACATCAGGTCATGCACACAGAGCACAGAACATCCAGAAGAGAATGCTGTGATCACTGCACCACAAAGAAACAGCTGATATTTTGCCTCCTCTTTCTCAAAAGCCTGGACCATGTTGCTTTCCCAAATATATTACCATGTAGTTAGAGAGAGCCCCCACCATGGCAAATAGTTTAGGTCAATTAAGTAAAACCCTTAAGTTAATGATGGAGGAGCACAGCAAATATTTGTGCCCCTGGTATGTGAAGGTATGGATTGCAATTCCCACCAGCCTATTTCACAGCATTCTCTTCTATCTCTACACCAACTGCTATTTTATTAAAACACATGGCTACAGTTAAACTGACAATTTCTGTACTCATGTTGTTGTTTTTGTTGTTTATACTCATTCACCTTTAAGAGCTGTAGTCAAATCTGATCTAAACAAGAATAGAATCTGAGATTTTACAAATATCAGTGGTCAAGCAAAGGTATCATCCTCACTACAAAAGCAAAAACAAAGTCTTAATTTAAGGGGGATTCATAATGACTTCATTTGTTTTGTACCTACGGTAGGTAGATAGCATAGCGTGGCATAGCATGGAGATATGGTCCCCTGAAAATGTCCATAATGGTCAACTAAACTCATGCCTTCAGAAAAGAAAACAGAACCCAAGGCACAATGTATGTGTTCCAAGAGTCCCAAAATGGAGGCATATCTTGGAGGCATGCAAATAAGCTCCAAGAGAAATTCTCATTGGCAACCTTTTTGTGTGTTATAGGAATGATCATTTCACACTTCTTCAGCCTGACTGTGGTAACTTGTGTTTCCATTCTGCTGGAATAGGCTAGAGATATTAAGAAGTTTGGAGCTTCTTTCTAACTAGAAAAGCTCAAAAAGGTGAATAAAACAGACCAAAGCCTTTTCTGATTTTGACATTATCTTTTGTGTATTAGCGTGTATATGCTGTTAGTATAACAGTATTCAAATTACTGGCATATATTTTCAACTTGATGCAAACCTAGCACCTTCCTCCCAAAACTAAATGTTATATTGCAACATTTGAAATGTATGCATCGCTGGGCAACTTCATAAAATATACTTCAGTGAGGAAAAGAAGGAAATCTCCAGATATTTACAAATGAACATGTATTTTGTTCTCAATGTTAATCACTGAAGGGACTGGTTATAGCTGTCACAACTGCTTGTGATTTCTTTTTTAGCTGAACATAGGCACTTTCTAAGAAGAGGATTTAATGACCCAGAAGACTATGAAATTCAGTCTTTACCCTCTTTTGTTAAGTGGATCTTCCTGAGCCACAGAAATCTATTGTATCAACTCAGTAGAAGTCCAGCAGTATGCAAAAATACTTTAAGAAACTCCTCGTCAGAAGAAAACCATAGAAAAAGCAGTTGTCTGAGCAGAGCAACTTAACATCCATCTCTCAGTTGTTTTTTTTGTTTTTTTTTGTTTTTTGTGAGTTACCACATTTCATGTGCTGCTGCTACAGACATTAAGAACCTTGTGTCAACAATTCTATACCTGTCTTTTCTTCTAAGTTACAGATGGATTAGTTACAAAAACATGTCTATCTGTTTACATTCTCTTTAAAAACGTTGGTACCTTTAATAGCTAAAACTTTTAGATGATTATATTTTTTATATGTTGCTTTGCTTAGAAACCTTTCGAATTCACCCTTGAACAAGTTTGGGAGATACAAATGTAGAACATTCATGACCTTTGGAAAAATGGGCACATTTAACATAAATTGTTAAAAGGCCCTGATACCCTGTGGTGCAGTATTCCTATTGTAATATACACTATATTAAGTAAGACTTGAGTATTTATGGTGTTGATAATGTCAGCTTACAAAGATGGTCTCCAAGATGGAGGGAGTACAGATGTCCTTACATAAGAGCTAATGATTACTACCTAAGTATAATGCTACAAAAGGAGAGGTATCGTTGAGTGGAGATGCAATTCATGCACAAAACCCAGAGCAATAAATTCTCAATATCCCACACTGCTATATGATGTAGGCAACAAAACAGTCATTTAAGTGGAACAAACCTTGCCTGCAGGGGAAAATAACCTAACACTAAGCTACAGAAAAATATCCTATGGAAAGAGATCATAAAAATGGTCCTAACACTTTAAAAAGTTGAACTCTTCCTTGGCATTGATCTATAATTTTAACTTAACAGAAGAGTGAAGAAATGGCAGGTCAATACTTAACATACTCAGCCTGAGATCAAATTGGTCATGGCAACATTGGCAGGTTGGACCCTGATTCTTCAAATATTACATTGCCTTAGTTAACAAAAATCATACTTTTTATTATCATAGAAGAGATTATAAATGTAAAGTGTGCATGCAGTCAACTGCATAATATACAAGCAATATCTATGTGTATTTTTTAAATAATTGTCTTCTTTGGCAGGCCAGAATCCAGCTGGACATGCAATATGTACATATCAAAATCCATATTGTGTTCATTATATTGAAAGCAAGTGAAAATATATATATATATGTATATACTACATATACACACATATGTATATAGATGTATATACTATTTTTAATATATTAACAAATATATATGTATATATATATATATTAAAAGTGGATTTCATCTTTGTCAGACTCAGGTGACTCAGGCCGTGAAACACTAAAAATATCCTGACATGGAATCTGGGGAGGTACTTGGAGTGGCATTTGGGATTTGGGAGAAGAGGTCTGGGGTACACTTTTTTCAGACAGTATTTTTAAAATTTCTGCCACCTGCTTTTCTAGGGCAGTCATTCGGCAGCTGAGCAACTGGATGTCCTCCTTGAGTTCATGTTTCACTTCCTGCAGGGTGGTTTGTAACCCTTGTTCAGGGATGGGATAAAAGGGATGTTTGGCGTCTGCCTGAATGGGACTATGCTCCAGAGGACTCCGGGCCTCACCAGCCTTGTCCAACCGAAGGTCACTTTTTGTAATCCCACTGTCGCAAGAATCTGTTTTCCGTAGTGGGTTTTTGGTCACACTGTTCTCTGAGTCACTGCTCTTGGGGTCCTCTGACAATAGCCCCATGGATTCAGCTTTGGTGACGTTGTTCCAGTCTTCCTTCTTCTCCTCGTGGGCTCCCATATTATTCTTGAGTCGCAGCCACCCTTTACCGTTTCCATTTTTCATTCTGATGGGGCTGTTGACTTTGAGACATTTGGGGTCAGCACCACCGTTGGGCTTGAGTTCCATGGCGTCTCGGTTGTTCTGTTTGAGGGACTCACTGGTTTTCACATAGGCCAGCGATGTCTGGATGGGAGTAATCTGCGACACGGTCACTACGCTGGTACCAGTGATGGAGGCGCCATTCTGCAAGGAGCGGCTTTCTACCTGGAGCTGGTTCCTCTCCGGGTCACTCTGCGTGGAGCCCTGATTTCGAAGCTCCTTCTGCTGCTTGAACTTCTGGAAGAGCTTTCTGACCGGGTGGTCCACAGGGATGCTCAGAGTCACCTCATTCTTCTGCCTGAGGCGCTCCTCCTCCTCCTTCTTCACGTCGCTGATTTTCCGGAAGATGATCTGTGGGATGGGAAAGATGGACAAACTGTGATTCCAAAACCAGGTGGCCATATCATCGCAGGACACTGCACTGCCCAGGGTTTGCAAAAATGCCATCCGGCAGTGCAATATACTTATAACCCAACAGAAACATGGACCGCTCGGCTCTACTCCCTTCTGTAGCTGATGGGAAAGGTGTTTTGGACCCTGAATAGAAAGTTCTTGGCTTCAACTTTGATCTTCCAAATTGGTTCCCGTGGAAGAGAAAATATAACATTGATGTATGTGCATGTGTGCAGACATACATATGGAAGGAAACATATTTTCCTATAATACATACCATTCTCATCCATATTTCCCCTTCTCATATAAAAATATGATTCAAAACTACTTTTAATGTTATCCTTTACTTATGGAAAGACAGTACAAGATCTAGGCTACAAAAGTAAGGAAAAGTTCGAGTTTGCCAGTATGACTTTTCATGGGATCCCCGAAGAAACTAAGTTGGCTGAGTAAAAGTTTCTGAAAGGCAAATGCCAGCTTAACCTCAAAGGCTTACAAACCTCCATCACTCAAATATCCACACACAAGCTGGAATGAGGCCTATGAAGCGCTTTCAGCTTTCACATCAATTAAAGGTTGGACTTGTTAGGCCTCAGGATTCTTGGGATTTTTAAAATATAAAATCAAGTATACAGCTATGAGAGCTTAGAAGGATAACTTCAAATAAATAAGCATGACTTCATTAAAAAAAATAGTGGGTGATCCCATTATGAGAAATTAAGGAACATTGGCTATCAGAAAGTAATACCTATATTTTCAGTTAAAGGCTAATTTAGTAAGTATGGGATTCTTGCTCAGATGTCTTTTAAAGTAACTGCGGGTAAATGCTGAAAGGAAAATTCAAGTGGAGTTAATGCTAAGTAAAGCACTTTCAGAATCCATTCTATGACCTAAACAAAACTACTTATCTCCAAGACTCTCTCCAAGTCGATGATTAGACAGAGATGTATGTAGAACACACAGCCTCCACCTACGCAAGATACTCAAAATGTGTTGGCTCTCTTCTCTTAGATGCTCATAAAATACCATGGTACTACCTTCTGATAAATCAGCACCTCCCTGGAATTACATATAGTCACTGATTCCATAGCAGAAACCAGTAGTAAGGAGGGTCACAGTTAGAAAGAATGGAGAGGCAGTAATCCTTCGAGGTCAAACCAACTGCATCAGGCTTGATGCATGAAATTCAGTCCACCAAGTGAGAATCATTATATTTTAAAATAAATAGTCTCTAAGGTCAATAGCTGTCTTTAAAGGCCAATATACATTTTCCACTCTACTGGGACATGAAGTTGGTGCTGTTGGGTTATTTTTTCTTCTTAGTCAATGTAATACTAATCTCCAAGTCTGACATGGAAGCTCCAGCAATTAATTAGATTTTTTTTTCAAAGGCTGACACACTTCTTATCTTTCCTACATAAATGGAGTAGAGTAAGATTTAAGCTATTAACACTCTACAGGACTAGACAGACCAAACATGGAAAGACAGGAAGTATTCTTCTGTCTCATCTTTTCCATTGTAAAAACATGTACTTTGATTCTATGAACTAACATGAGAGGAATAATGTAAATGCCCATACCCCATTCCAATTGACCTCAGTGCTTTCCTTTTACACACACACACACAAACACACACACACACACACACACACACAGACGTGTACACATACATGCACAAATTACTTGTCTTAAGAAAGACCACCTTGTTGTAATGTGGTAACTAGGAATAGCCTAGATATTTGGAAGGAGCCAGGAACTGGGAATAAGGAATCTACTTAAATTTTCAGAGAAGGGAAGCAGGTTCTTGACACATGGGAAGATCAGATAAAATATAGGACGTGTCCTAAGCATTATCTAGGACATACTACAAGAGCACTCATTATTTATCTAATAAATACATATTTGTCTATCTAAAATTTAGCTGGAAGCACTTGATTTTTGTTGTCCTCATTTGGCCACTCTTGCCTAAAATGTGCACTCTCATGGGAAATTCATAGCTTAAAGAAACCACAGTGAAAGATTTGGTAGCCCTAATGACTGAGAATTTATAGACATCTGAGGCCAGACTTTTATTTTCTTGGATGTATATCCTGGAATAAATACCTTAAATTCAAGGTAATTAGTGATGTTAGATTGAATCAAGTCTATGGAAAATGTCAAGAAGGCATATTTAGCTTTCTTAGACTAACAGCTGCCTGCCATTGTCTCCTAACCAAGAACAAAGGTGTTCAGAATGCTAACATTAAGCTGAGAACAAAGACTCCAGATATCACAACACCTCGTATAAAAGGAGTCCTGGCACGGGCTCAGACCCAGGCGGCATCCAGGGACAAATGGGACAGAATTAGACTAATGTGTTTTTGCCACCCACCAAGAAAAATAAAGGGAACTGGGAGAGAGAAAAAACATTGAAGTCTGAGACATTAGATAAAGGAGTCTTCAATTTTGTAGACTTTTTTTTCCTTTTCCCACAGCAGAAGGTTGGGGAACGTGGTGTGATATTAGGCTTAGTTCCCTCAATGTCTGGGGGGTAATTTATGAGGATCAGGAACGGCCCTGACTTCTCATCTTGAATTTATACAACGAGAAGGACACATTCACTTTCTGGAGCCAGTGAAGCATGATAGAGAATAAACACATCGCCTGTTTCCAGGGCAAAGACTCCTCTCCTGGGTCCTTGTCCCTCACTTCCTGTGGAATCTGGGTTGGCACCGGCTAGGAACATCACTGAACTCAAGAAGCCACAGAGGGAAGAAATGCATGATTTTCAGCCTGTAAAAGATAGACAAGGCCAGGCTCCTCTTTGAGGTGGGAAAAGCTATTATACCCTAGAAGGTATCTGTTGCCATGGAAGTTCAGATGCATTGAATATACAACATATAAACAGAGCTTAGCAACTAGGGGTGGGTAACTCATAAAGCCAGTACTGTGAGAAGAGACCACAGACCTTAAACAACAAGCTCTAGATGCTGAAATAGATCATAACATCTCCCTTCCCTTAGCAGCTCACAGTCTTCAGTCTAGTGAAAGGAGGCTTGGGCAGAAGATAGTAAGATTTCTCCCTCCGTATGCCCAGTTTGAACCTCAGCCTAATTACTATCATTAACATTTACATGAACTATTACCATATACAGATTGTTAAGCAGAGTTCATCATGTTGTTGATTTGGTGGGGGGGAGGGTTGTTTTTTGTTTTGTTTTTGTGCCAGTCTTAGGGTTTGAACTAAGGGCCTGGGCTTTTTTTGCTCAAGGGTGGCACTCTACCACTTGAGCCACAGCTCCACTTCTAGCTTTCTCATGGTTAATGGAAGAGTTTCACAGATTTTTCTTGCCCAGGCTGGCTTCAAACCATGACCCTCAGATCTCAGCCTCCTGAGTAACTAGGATTATAGTCATGAGCCGTCAGAGGCCAGCAATATGGTATGTTTCAGTATGCTTAAAGCACCATTCTTACTATGGAGTAATGTGGTATCAGTTTTATGTTCATGAAGGCTGACTACAGTCACCGTGTATTGCATCTTGTCACCATCTTGTTCAGAGGAGCAAGACCAAGGAAGCAAGACCAAGATTCAGAAGTCACTTTGCAAGGAAATGTTTCTTCTAGTCAGAATAGGGAAAGTCGAAATGGCAGAAGATAAAGAATTACTTGTTAAAATGAAGGTTTTTAGCTTCTCCATTGAATTCTATAGACATAGACATCCCTGCCCAGGATGGCTTTGAACCAAAATCCTCACATCTCAGCTTCCTGAGTATCTAGGATTATAGGTGTGAGCCACTAGCTCCTGGCTGGGGTGTGTGTGTGTGTGTGTGTGTGTGTGTGTGTGTGTGTGTGTGTGTGTGTGTGTGTGTGTGTGTGTGTGTGTGTGTGTGTGTGTGTGTGTGTGTGTGACTGTTTTGTTTTATTAATTGATAGATTATGGAGCTTATTGAATTAGCTTAATGTGGGAGATAATAATAACGATGATGGTGGTGATGCTCACATAGAAATAATAGCTTACTAAGAGCTATTAAAAGCTAAATAACTGTATTGTCAAAGCTCATAGAACTCATAAACTTTATAGACCATGATAGACAATTTGCCCCATGAAAGTTAGAATGTGTTTGTGACTTTAAGTAAGCATTCACTATCCCAGAATACTGTGAAATTTGTGAAATTATGTAATCACAATAAAGAATTTGCAAAAAAATAAAAATAAAATGAAAAAATAAAAATAAAAGTTATCAACGGCTTATATAGAGCCTACTGGTTACTCACACATGCATATTTCCTCATGTAACTGTCATCACTGTAAGAGCTAGGTCTTAGCATTGTCATATTATAGTAGTTTGTTACATGTGTATGTGGTTTGTCTTAGACCACACATCCGTGGAGATGGACTCTCAATAAATACACATCTGTTCCTCAGGGTAGCTTTAATGCTTCTTCCAGCATTCTGAAAACCTAGATTATTGAGTGTGCAAAGTGGGGAGTGGTTCAGCAGCTCTACACTGGCTCTGTACAGAGCACTGTCCATGGAGAACTATTCCTGGATGCACTGGCCATAGAGACCATCCTGTAAACCGTGGAGTGTGCCATCTTTGCGCTACTCTGCCTTTCAAGATACAAGCCGCCTTTCCATAGCTTCTGCTTCCCTTTCTAGCCTCCTAGTATCTTCTTCCACCTCCCTATGTCCTATGCCTCACCTCTATGAAAAGAGACAGAGAAGATCAAAGCATGGGGCTTTTCCTGGGCCCTGACCCCATCATCAATCTCACTCACACCTACACACACATTCTTTGTTAATTTTTATCTCTCTGTGAATTGCTGTGACTTTAGTCTTCACAATAGTGCCTGCTACAAGGCAAGACTTCCATAAATCAATGGAACTTGTCTGTAATGCAATGATATTTGGTAATTCAATAACCTCATACACTGAACGGGTTTCTTTTCTTGATGGGTCTGTGAATAGGAATGCATTCCTCTGCAATATGTATGCATATGTGTGTGTGTGTATAAAATATCAAGACATCTAACATAAACCACTCAGAGAATTTCATAAGTACTGCATGTAATACGCCCTATCTCTAAGATGTCATAATTATAAAAGTAACTTTATCAGCCCAGAACTTAATTTAGAATCACATTGATTTTTATTACTAAGGAAACGACATATCTATGGTAATTATGCTACATTACCAGTATAGTCAATTTTCAAATTAATTCTGCTGAATGATTACTTTTTAGAAGTGCTTTATTGCCTTTAACTGTTTTTGAGTGTGCCAATCTTGGGGCTTGAACTTGGAGCCTGAGCACTGTCCCTGAGCTTTTTTGCTCAAAGTTAGTGTTCTACCTCAGGAGACACACTTCCACTTCTGAG
Organism: Dipodomys spectabilis; assembly: GCF_019054845.1. Lineage (NCBI taxonomy): Eukaryota > Metazoa > Chordata > Mammalia > Rodentia > Heteromyidae > Dipodomys > Dipodomys spectabilis. The sequence continues at coordinate 6,958,741 of NW_024870750.1, forward strand.
ATTTTGGGTGATTAATTGGAGATAATATACTCATGGACTTTCCTTCCCTGGGCTTCAAACCGAGGTCTAGATCTGAGCCTCTTGAGTAGCTGGGATTACAACCATCAGCCACTGGCACCAGGCTAACTTTAACTCTTTATCATGGCAGTAATAAAATAATTTAACAATAACATAATGAAAAGATTGAAAATTTTTATTTAGTAAAATTCTTTTAAAATAATGTATTTTATTTAGATGAATAAACAAACCATCCACACAGCATGTTTGGGGCACTGAAAGCACCTGTGAATAATAAGATTCTTTATAATTCATTTGCTTATATGGCAATGTATTACTGACAGTAAATATCTCTTGCTAATTAAAAAATAAACCATGTGGATTAATTTTAGACAATTATTTCATGGAAATGATGATGGTTTTTCTCTAGCAAACAAACACAAACACTACAAAAAGACCCACAAAGGTAATTCTAGCTACTCAGGATTGAGGTTAAACCATTTCAATAATTTGCTTGAGTTGGAAAAGCATCTTAGCTGGCTGCTAGTGGCTCACAATTGTAATCCTACATACTCAGGAGACTGAGATCTGAGGATTGTGGCTCAAAACCAACCTGGGAAATAAAGTCCATGAGGCTTTTATCTCTAATTAACCATAAGTAGAGGTATGGCTCAAATGGTAGAGTGCCAGCCTGAACAAAAAAGCCAAGCAAGAGCACAAGGCTCTAAGTTCAAGCCCAAGTACCAGCACACACACACACACATCCACACACAGAGACACACAAAACCAAAAATCAACAACAAAAAGAAACAAGTATAATTTTTGAAGAAGATGAGAGAATCTGAGTTCATGAGTGTTCTAATTGTATGAGTTAAAACTATGTGAAAGAAACAATGTAAACCTCTGATGCTAAACATGGACTTGAAAGAAATCAGCCCTTTAAAGCTAATGTTTGGTGTTTTCTTCAGTATTACCATCCTGGGCATTTCAACAAATTAAAGGAAATACAGGGAAAAGCTACAATCACCAATATCAAAGCCATGTTGCTCACGTGAAATTAAACACATATAGAAATATAACCATAGTTGCCCCAAGAAGTAAAACAGATTTTGAAATTAAAAAAAAAAATAAAATGAAGTAAAAGTAAGTCAGGCACTAGTGGCTCATGCCTGTAATCTTAGCTACACAGGAGACTGAGATCCGAGGATCATAGTTCTAAGCCAACTGAGGCAGCAAAGTCTGTGAGTCTCTTAATCTCCAATTAACTAGCAAAAAGCTAGAAATGGAGGTGTGGCTCAAGTGGTAGTGCCAGCCTTATTAAGCAGAGGGAAAAGCTAAGGGAAAGTACTCTGGCCAAAAAAACAAAAACAAAAAACTACATGAAAGAAACAATGTAAATCTCTAATGCTCAACATGGAGTTGAAAGAAATTGGCCTTTTAAAGCTAATATTTGGTGTTTTTCTCAGTATTAATAACCTGTTCCCTCATACTTAATGTATTCTGTGTCTATCTTTTGTCCAATGGCAAATCAAATTGCTTTTGAACACCACAAAAAATTACAGATAAAATTTTAAAAGGGAAACTAGGAATCAGGCTGCCTTCATTGGTAGCCTGCATAATAGCCTCTACTGTTTCTGTCAGCAAAGAGGTTTATTTCATTTAAGCTTTTCTTCTCTGTGCTTCATTATGTGCTGTGTAACCCATGCTGGAAGGTTTAATTTATTTAAATGATAAAAGCTTCTTAAACTTAACAGGGAACATGGCCAACTGAGCTTTCTATTTCCAAAGTAGGACATTTGATCAAAAAAAGTGATATCAAAATTGAATAATTTGAATGTGTCCTGAACTTCAAAATCCACTGAAGGAAAGAGGGCGGGGGGGGGGGGGGGGGAAGGAAGTAATAAAGGTTACAATCATTTGTTTAATGACATAGATTTAGCGTTATATAATTTACAAAAAAAGAGATAGAGGTATTTTTCTCTCAAATGGCCCATCATTTTTCAGATCGTGACTAGGAATTGATAGTTACTTCCAATCAAGGAGTAGAGGCTCCACTTTAGTTGGTGCCCCTGGGATCTAGCTGCTTTGGTCATTTGCTTGTGCTGGTTGCTTCCACCAACCTAGCCAACCTTGCCTTTTCCAATTCATTCCAATTTGAACTAATACAACAAGTGAATATCAGAGGCTCTCAGTTCTTAGTAAAGGCTCCATGAGGGCCTATTTGCAGATGGTCATTCTACTAATCAAGACAATTAACAGAAATAATCCTGCATCATGATGCAGGGTTTGAGGTATTTGAGGTCTGACTACCTTGTTTTACTTTAGCCACTGAAATTGGTAAGCTTTACATGAGCAAAGACTATGCTATCTAGGTCTAATTGATCCTCATAGGACCCAAATAAATTTGAAAGATTTTTATGAATGCTAATGAAAAGGAAAAAGGAAGGAAGGTGAGGTTAACTATCTCACACCATTTTCCAAATTTAACTTGAAGCAGGTCTAGCCCCCAAAGAAAGAGCTAAAAGTATAATTTTTTTTATTGTGAAAATAATGTACAGAGGGGTTACAATTACATGGGCAAGATAATGAGTACATTTCTTATCAATCATTGTAGCTCCTCCTTTGTTTCCCCTTCCCATCCCTTCCCATTCTCCACCCCCCCCCGACCCAACCTCACCCAATCCTCCCTGATCGCCAGCCCCCCCCGCCCTGCACCACTGCACCGAAGTTGTAAAGTTCATTTTTGACATGACTTGTACATCTCATTGTTGCAATGGGTCCACCTGTATCCCTATTTAAACAATTTGTTTTTTCCCTTCCCCTCTACAAATTATACCGACATCAAATACAGTGAAAGCAGAGGTTATACTGTGGGGGAGGGACATACAAAGCAACAAAAGTAGAAAAGAGAGATTTTTACTTTTTAAAAATCAAATTTCATCTATCCAAATTGAAAGTTGTCATTCAAAGGATAAGAAAATATTTGTATACCTTATATCTGACATGAGTGTGGTATGCAGAAGTAGTATTTTAACTCAATAATTTAAAGAAACTATTAATTTTGAATAGTCAAAGAACTGACATGAATATTTATCCAAAGATATACAATAGCCAGTAGGTTTACACAAGTGCACATTATTGGTCACTGAAGAATACAAATCAAATACATGAAAAAAATCACTTTCTACTCTATGACTTTAAATAAAAACAAAAAATATGTTAAAAGAACACTCCAGCTTCACTGAAAGACCTTTGGACTCTTTCTCCAAAACTAAAACAAAGGAGCCATATGACTTCACAGCTTTACTTAGAGAGATATCCAAGAGAAAAGCCAACCATCACGCAAAGACTCATGCTCAAATGCTTATAGCAGCATTAGTCATGAAAGGCAAAAGAGTAGAAGCAACCCAAACATTCATTTACAGTTGAACTGACACACAAAATCGGATGTATCCATAATGACATATTATTCAACCATAAAAAAGGGGTGAAACAACAATACACACTACAACAGAGATGGACCTAGAAAACATCGGGCTAAATGGAAGGAGCCTAAAACACAGAAGATGGCACCTGGAAACATTTCACTTTCACCTCTCACTTACTGTACGATAGTCAGCATGATTTATATACAGACAGCACATGAATGATTTCTGGGTGTTGGTGGGGGGGAGGGGAGAGTGGAACATGGTGCTAACCATGAATGAATGTGGAGTTTCTTTGTTGGGGGATAACCAAAGTAATCTGAAATGAAGTAGCAAAGATTAGATAACTTTATAACTGTACTAAAAATAGCCAATTGCAGACTTTAAATTATCAACTGCATGATAGATAAATGACACGTTAATAAAAAAAAAATTACAGGGCTCCTTGTTCAAGTGGGCAAAAGCAAAACAGTACTTCAAAAGCAAGGTCCTCTACCAGCACAACTATGTTTATTGCAGCATTATTTACCATAGCTAAGATATGGAACCAACCCAGATGCCCCTCAGTAGATGAATGGATCAAGAAAATGTGGTATATATACACAATGGAATTCTATGCCTCCATCAGAAAGAATGACATTGCCCCATTTGTTAGGAAATGGAAAAACTTGGAAAAAATTATATTAAGTGAAGTAAGCCAGGCCCAAAGAAACATAGGTCCCATGGTTTCCCTTATTTGCAATATCTAGTATATGTACGAGTCAAGCGGAAAAGGTCAGATAATGTGATGTCAGGAAAATGAACCCTTAGATATGTATCTTAATGTTTTTTCTTTCATGCATGTGTTTCTAACGCATTTATAAGATTATTTCTTTGTTGCTTTGTATGTCCCTCCCCCACAGTATAACCCCTGCTTTCACTATATTTGATGTCAGTATAACATGTGGAGGAGATGGGGAAAAACCAGTTGTTTAAGGATACAGGTGGACCTGTTGCAACAATGAGAAGTACAAGTTGTCATGTCCAAAACGAGCTTTACAACGTCGGTGCGGGGGGGGGGGGGGGGGGGAAGGGGGGGGAAGAAGAAGGATTGGGATTGGGGGGGAGGGGGGAGGCTGGGAAGGGATGTGAAGGGTAAACAAAGGAGGAGGAGCAATGCTTGGTAAGAAATGTATGCATTATCCTGCCCATGTAATCGTAACCCCTCTGTACAGTATGTTCACAAATAAAATAAAATTAAACTGAAAATAAAAAGAAAAAAAAACCAAAACAAGGCTTGATAAGAAATGTACTCATTATCTTGCCCTTGTAATTGTAACCCCTCTGTACAGCATTTTCACAATAAAAAATAAAAATTAAAAAAAAAAAAAAAAGAGCAAGGTCCTGGTAAAGGCAAAGCCTGTGTCTCTATAGGCTGCTCATCCGTGGAGCGGCTAGAGTTGGTCCAGTGCTTTTCTATATCCCACATTTATTTTGTGCCCCTAAGTGGTGACATGCAGCAGCAAATGAGATGTTCATGCACATCATGAGTGGAAATTCATAAAATGTTCTATACTCCACTTGGGAGTTAGGAATGCATCAGTAAGCAAAGCAAACCTTGTAAATAGTCCACAGAGTATCCAATGGTAACACGGGCTAAGAAACCAGAGTACAAGGAAGTAGAGAATGGCACAGGCACTGGGTCTCTAGAAGAGATGTCTGAAGAAATAGGCTGTGAAGACAGCCATGGAGAGGCTGACACCTTGCAGATGGGGGGATCCCCAGTGAGAGAGAATACATTGTTGTTGTTTTTTTTTTGCCTATGTGCTGGTCCTGGGGCTTGAACTCAGGGCCTCCTCACTATCCTTGCGCTCCATTTCTAAAAATGTTCCCAAGGCTAGTGCTCTACCACTTGAACCACAGCTCCACTTCTGGCTTTTGGCAGGGAGTGGGGGTGGGACAGGCAGAGATAGAAGTCTCTTGGGCATTCTTTCCCAAGCTGACTTCAAATCTTGATGGTTGTATCTCAGTTTCCTGAGTAGCTAGTATCTTCACCGTGAGCCACAGACACCTGAGTGCATCTTTGAGGATGTAGCACTTGGCATCCGAGAGGAGACTGGCTAGAGAAGAGGCTGGAAAGGTGGCCAAGAAATCTGGACCTGAGTGTGTGAAGAAGTCATGCAAGGACTGGAGAAGTCATCTCATTTATTTTCTAAAAGGATTGGTCACTCTGTTGTGGGGAAAATACACTGTATTTGCTCCTAGCCATTAGGAAACTTAAGTGAACTATTAGGTGAGACATGATGGAGAATTAGACCAGAGAGGCAGAAATGGAGACAGCAAGAAGTGATCGCTTTCTGGATTTATTTTGCCAATACAATGGACAGGTTTGCTGATGGGATGGATAAACAACCTAGAGAAGATTTTTATGTTATTTTTCACAAGCAGTACTCTCTTTAATCGAATCCAAGCAAAAGGATAAATGGTAGTACCATTCTGTGATGGGATAACTATTCAATCTATAGATAATGATGGATTCTGTTGAATTTAATAAGCATCATAAATATTCGTGTGTTCCTCTAGAGCCAAAACTGAGAATGGGGATTCTAAGGTTTGCTTGTTGCTGTTGTTTGTTTTATTTATTTATTTTGTGTGTGTGCGGATCCTGGGCCTTGAACTTAGTGCCAGGGCACTATCCCTGAACATTTTCTCAAGGCTAGCATTCTATCCCTCGAGTCACAGCTCTACTTCTGGCTTTTTGGTGGTTAAGTGGAGATAGGAGTTTCATAGACTTTTCCTGCCAGGGCTGGCGTGGCACTGAGATTCTCAGATCTCAGTCTCCTGAGTAGCTAGGATTGCAGGCATGAACCACCAGCAGCCAACTCTCTATTTTTTTTTGACACAACATTACAAAATTCTGGTGCAGCAAATTTTTTTTTTTTTTTTTTTTTTTTGTCGGTTGTGGGGCTTGAACTCTGGGCCTGGGCGTTGTCCCTCAGCTCTTCAGCTCAAGGCGAGTGCTCTACCACTTGAGCTATAGCGCCACTTCCGATTTTCTGGTGGTTTATTGGAGATAGGAGTCTCACGGTCTCTCCTGCCCGGGTTGGCTTTGAACCGCGACCTCAGATCTCAGCCTCCTGAGTAGCTAGGATTACAGGCGTGAGCCACCAGCGCCCGGCTTGGTGCAGCAAATTTTTATCTTGGATTTTCCTACTTTTCACAGAACCAAAGAAAGACATGCATGTGACTTTGGCCTGTCTACTTGGAAACTTTCTGTCCTATGCCAAATAAAGAGTTTGTTTTTTTTAGTAAAAGGCTACCAGAAACTTCAGTAATTAGTGTCACTTTCAGTTTAGAAACACCTTTTGCAGAAGACTTGATGTTTAAAGAATCTAGGGGAGAAAGCAATTGGAAAACAGTTCCAAGCTTAACCATGACTCTAACTAGCTACGTAATCTTGTGCGGAAGTCTCATGATTGCTCTAGACTTTGTTTATATAAAGAATGATGCAGGGCTAACTACTTTTCAGCTCTATGTCTTTGAATCTGTAATATAAGATGTCAGTATTGGATGCTCAACAGAAAAAAACAATCTACACTTCTAAATGACTTCTAACATAATTTCTTGCTAGAAGACAACATGCCTACCCCATTTTGTAAGGGTCAGAAATTCCTCATACCAACCGCCAAGCCTTCGGAGGCCCTCTGTAACAATTATAGATCAAGCACACAAGTGCCACTTTTATTTATGTTTTGATTCTGCTTCTCCTGGAGGCAACTGTTCACATGCTGTGCCAAGAGAAGATGAAAATTTGCTGCTAATTACCAAGGTTTGTGCTTCTAAATATGCTGGCCAGTAATTGAATTGCAGTGTCGAGAGTCGAGTACTAGCTAATAACTTGGTCCCTGTAGGGTTGAACTGTAATTAATTATTCCAGTCAAAGAAGAACAGAAACTCTGCGAGCTGTTTCTTTAGTGTTGGGAGTACCAGGAGTTGGAACTCAACACTTTTACAAGTAGAGCCTGTGTAATGCAGTGAGCTAGGACCCCTAGGAGAGGCTGGGAGGAGACAGAAAGCTAATGCCTTTGGAAGGTCTAGGTACAAAGATCAGCTGCAAGCCCTACCAACACACACACACACACACACACACACACACACACACACACACACACCACACACACACACACACACACACACACACACACACACAGAGTTGCACCTTATATAAGCATTAGTATTAAAAACATATAACAAATTCACTGGTACTTTCTTATATAGGTGTGTCATTCAAAGGTATCTGTGGTTTCCTATGTTTCCAAGTATCGTTACACAGTTAAGGTAGATGTCCAACTGTCACATTTTATTTATGGTTAGTGAGTTATGTTTCTTAAGGGGGAAGAACCCCATATTCTATACATTGTATACTAATATAACCCAGAGGTAACTCGAGAAGTATCCTTGCCCTGGCCTCTTAGTGAGAGCAAAGGTTGAAAGCCTAGTTGAAACTTCGAGGAGTTTTGGCTCTGAGTGAATGATATCCTTTGAAACAAGAACTGATTTTCTTAGTTAAGGATTGCATGCTGTAAGAATGGAAAAGTATGAGATTTTTGTATTTTTAGAGGCAGATGACGTCTATGCACATTGCTTGCATAGGGAATGTGAATGAGTAAGTGTAACTATATTCTATGTTTATGGATTGGAAGACTACTGTTAAGATGGCAAGCCTCTGCAAATTAATTCATAGATACTAATATAATACAAATCAAAAACCTCATGGGATCTTTGGCAGAAATAAGCAAGTTAATTCTACAACTTACATAGAAATGCAAAACACTCATAATTAGCCCAAGCAATATTTACTAAGAAGGAAAAACTGGAAGATTTAATACAACTCCATTACTTCACTATTGAAAACTATAGTAATTAACAGAGGATGGTATTGGCACAAATAGAGTATCTAGCAGCAGCCGCATATTGAAATACATGGACACTGAATAAGAATAAAGGAAAGGTTATAGTATCCTGGGAAAATAATGGCCAGAAAGACACAGAGATATGAACCAAGTTGAATAGAAACATCAAAAGTTCTCTTGACCTTTATCTCACACTGTCCACAGTAGCTGAACACAGGCTGAAGAAGTGTTGAAAGTAAAAACCATAAAAAGCTTTTAAAAATACAGAAGAAAATTTTAGAGTAATTTTAGGGTATGAGTTCTGGACACAACATTAAAACAGTAACCAAGCTGAGTGCTGGTGGCTCACTCCTGTAATCCTAGCTACTCAATAGGGTGAAATCTAAGGATCATGGTTTAAAACCAGTCTGGGCAAACAAATCCAAGAGGCTCTTCTCTCCAATTAAAGACCAAAATAACCCAAAAGTGGAATTGTGATTCCAGTGGTAGAGCAGGAGCCTTATATCCAAAGCAACAAAGAAATCATCTTATAAATATGTTAGAAACAATCGCATGAAAGAAAAAACATTTGAAAACTTATCTTGGGGTTCATTTCACCTAACATCAACTTATCTTACTTTTTTCTGCTTGTCTCAGACATATACTAGTTATTGCTTTGTATGTCCCTCCCCACGGTATAACCCCTGCTTTCACTGTATTTGATGTTGGTATAATTTGTGGAGGGGAAGGGCAAAAACAAATCGTTTAAATAGGGATACAGGTGGACCCATTGCAACAATGAGATGTACAAGTCGTTATGTGGAAAAATGAACTTTACAACTTTGGCTGGGGGTGGGGAGGAGTGGGGGGAGATGGGAAGTGATGGGAAGTGGAAACAAAGGAGGAGGCCACAATGCTTGATAAAAAATGTACTCATTATCTTGCTCATGTAATTGTAACCCCTCTGTAAGGTATTTTCACAATAAAAAAAATTCATTGCCTAAGGGAAATTTGTGACTCATGGCAAAAAAAGACTTATATCCAGAAACTATAAACAATTGTGTTAAGTCATAGAGAACAAAGTCAGCTCCAATAAAAATGTGAACATTTGTTAAAGTTATGAAAATAGCCCTTAAATCTATGGAGTAATTCTCATCTTAATTAGATAAATAGATATCAAAGAAGGTTATCTTAAAGCCACAATGTATTACCCTTGCATACTCACCAAAATAGTTCAAACAAAAAATAGAATAACAAATAATATAGGAAAACAGAATTTTTGTTATTTGCTGGAGTGTGTACATTCATAGAACCTTGAGCATAAAAGCTAAGGGACAGTGTTCAGGCCCTGTGTTCAAGCCCCAGAACTGGCATACACACACACACCCACACACACACACACACACACACACACACACACACACCACACACACACATACAAACAAGCCATGTATGAGGATGTATGTGTATCAACACTATGCATAACAGCCCTGAATCATAAAGCCACATATCCAGAATAGTAGAATGAAATGACTATGGTTAACAATATTACATTAAATATTTCAAAATAGGTTCAATGGGGGATTTTTAAATGTTCTCACCACAAAAAGTGATCTGTGTACAAGGAGCTGTAATGGAAGCTACTACAATTTTGATTATTTCATAGTATACACACTGAAACCCATAAATATGCAAAATACCACCTGTACACTAAGCACAGAAAATTTAAAAAGGAGTCCACTGTACCAACAAACAGAAGTATATTCATCTAGTACAAATCCCTACAAAAGAAACTACTGAATTGCAGCTATAGACAATTAACAATAATGCCTACCAAGCGTTATAATGCCTGTGTGTTGCATGACGCTACTTACATAACCCTAAGCATTGACAGTCAGAATTATAGCTAGATACAATCCAGCAGGAAATGGGTTTTTGACAAACTTCTGGTCCTGTGTGTTAAGTTTCACACTGGCTGCCTAGGTGGGTTTATTTGATTAAAATCCTAACAGTAAACTCATGGCTTTTAGGATTCCCACAAATTGTTTACTTAATAATAAATGTTTGTCCCCTTCTGAAGAATACTCTCAAATGAGTATTGCAATGAAATGAGGAAGTTCCGTGTATCATAACCCATTGAAGTTGTGCAGGAGCCACAATCACATGCAGAAAAGGATTTGAGTGCTGAAAATAGCAAGGTAAGTACAATAAGAATCCAATTATAGACCAGGGCATGCAAGGGCTAGATGTGGCAATGCACACTTGTAAAACTTCATCTATCAGGAGGCAGAGATTAGGAGGATCATAGGAAGTCAAAAAAAGAAGGATTTAAACAGACAATTCCAACAAGTAGAAGGAGAAGAACATGTAAGATGTTACAGAGACTACAAGCTCTTCCAGACTTCTTTCAGTTAGACAATCACTTTCCATTATCTATAATATACTGGCTATGCTCACATCAGACCAGATACTCCAGGCTGATAATCTGTGGACCTCCCCTTCTCCCAGTGAACTGAAACTTTTCTATAGTCAGTTGTAGTCAGTTGTGCATATGTTTACCAGTAGTCTCTTGTTCCACACTAAAGAAAACATTGGAGATCAAGAGTCTGTATTATGGGAGCCAGGTGCCCATGGCTCATACCTGTAATCTAGCTACTCAGGAGGCTGAGATCTGAGGATCACGGTTCAAAGCCAGTCCAGGCAGAAAAGTCCATGAGACTCTTATCTTCAATAAACCACTAGAAAACTGGAAGTGGTGCTGTGGCTCAAGTGGTAGAGCGCTCGCCTTGAGCTGAAGAGTGGAGGGACAGCGCCCAAGCCCATAGTTCAAGCCCCACGACCAACAACAACAAAAAAAGAGTCTGTATTATGGTATTGTTTTATACATATATATATATATGAAAGATTATTAACATATATATATATATATGAAAGATTATTAACATATTTTTTAAGGCTTGAAGTTGAACCAAAATATCTATCCTACCTACTTCATCAACCAATAATTACTAAGCTACAGGTAATACTATACTTAGGGTCTGAGCTTGAGTCTTATACTGGCTGGTTCAAATTGTTGCTTATACATTCAAGATTTCTAAAATCCAGAATTCAATTGTTCTGTGGTTCATTTTCATTATTTGCAAGTGGGGGTAGTTTTTAGTACTTTTCTTCTATGATTTCTGCTGAGAATTAAACTTGACAACATCTAAAATTCTTTGAAGGGTACCTGGACTATCATACACTTTCCCGAGGTCAGTGTTAGTTATGGTATGAAAGATTGCACCATGTACTTATTTTTAGATTGTTACAGGCATGGAAATTAAATGTGATTATGCTCTGGCACTTATACATTTAAAAGTTTATTTATTTTGAAAGCTATCACTTCTTTTACAAAACAATGAATAGATTTTCTGAAAATTTTCAGTTGGAGCTCATCTTATTGCCACATTAACTTTTATAGAAATAACACCAAAGAGACAGTTAAAATCTCTACTTCGGTGAAATAGATTTTTGTTTTTTATTTTCTTGTCAGATTTTGCAAAAATATATCTCGTTTTATATGTTGAAATGAAAATATAATTTTAGGGCTGATGTCCTATTTGTGCAGAAATAAGAAACATGTCAATAAAGTATACCTTCTGGCTCTTATTTTACTAAAGCCAGAATAAAGTAGCAGTTAAGATACAGTGGTTTAATATTAACAGGAGTCATTCTTGCAGATCTGATTATTACAACTTGTTTGATTGTTAGAGAAAATGGCTGTGAGAGAGGAAAATCAATAACTTTACAAGAAGTAACATTCACCATGCATCAATAATTGTAATCAATAACATGTTAATCGATATACCTGACTCAATCCCTCCTCTTTACTTTCCTTCAGTTGCTCTCCACCATACGGAAAGAGAAAGCTTTCCAAATGATTTTTATCTTTTTTAATATCCTCCGGAGCCCAAAACCTCTTTCCACAACTAATGAAGATCAACGACAGGGGAGTGTTTATTTGTTAAATGAGTCTGAGAAAATAACAGACTCAATGAAATCTGAACAATTAAGATCTGTATTTACTTGTAAGAGGAATTTTATTTCCCATGCATGGATACATATATCAAAGCTGATAGAGTAAAATTCCAAGGATAATTCTCCATGTATTTAACCATACTGCAAGCACTGAGCATAGACTGGTGGGCAGGGTAGCTACAATATGTGACATGCTTTGCTGACATTACTTCATTACTTCTATTGACTGTGTGTGTGTGTGTGTGTGTGTGTGTGTGTGTGTGTGTGTGTGTGTGTAATAGGGCCTCAGTGCTGTCCTTTAGCTTTTTCACTCAAGGCTAGCATTCTACCACTTGAGCCACAGCTCCACTACTAGCTTTTTGAAGTGTCTGATGAGCTTTCCTGCCCAGGCGGCGTTGAACCACAATCCTCAGATCTTAGCCTCCTGTGTATCTAGGATTACAGGCATCAGCCACTGATGACATCCATTGATTTTATTTGTAAAAAATAAAAGTTGTATGTCTTAGAAGTGACCACTAAAAATAATAATAATGGCATGATCAGAAACAGAAAGGAAACAGAATATGTTATTGAAATCCACTGTGATTTTCTTTTGAAATACAATGTCAATTTGTCAGGTATAAGCTGGTAGATTTAGGAAGCAAAGTGATAGCTTCCACATGGATTATAGGTATATGACTATAATACCATTTTCTACTAAAATTAGAATCACAATCTGCCAGTGTGACACTCACTTTAACCTTGAGAAGAGACCTGCTGTACTAATGTAATGAAAGAGCTAATTTATAATGTGTGTAGGAAATTTGTTACCTAAATATCATGAAATAATTCTGTTTAACATTCTCATGAGTTTAAGTATACTGAAAATATACTTTAAAATAATAGCACCCAAGCTGGCTGGGTACTGGTGGCTCACTTCTGTAATGATAGCCACTCAAGAGGCTGAGAATGGGAAGATCTTGGTTGGAGGCTAGCCCTAGCCGGACAGCTCAAAAGATCCTATATCAAAAATAACCAACAGAAGAATAAAATCAAGCAAACATCCCCCACAAACAGGCTGGCATTGCAATCCTAATATCAGACAAAACAGACTTCAAATTAAAATTAGTGAGAAGAGAAAAAGAAGGTCATCCGTTGCAACAATGAGAAGTACAAGTTGTCATGTTGAAAACGAACTTTACAACTTTGGTGGGGGGGGGGAGGATTGGGTGGGGGGACGGGAGGGGCTGGGAAGGGATGTGAAGGGTAAACAAAGGAGGAGGCTGCAATGCTTGATAAGAAATGTACTCATTATCTTGCCATGTAATTGTAACCCCTCTGTACTGTATGTTCACAATAAAAAAATAAAAGAAAGAAAGAAAGAAAGAAAGAAAGAGAAGGTCATTACATACTAATAAAGAGATCTCTCCTACAGGTGGATATAACAATCCTAAATGTACACCAAATGCTGGAGTACCCAGCAAACAAACATTACTTACACTAAAAACACATATAGATCTAAACATATTGATTGTTGGTGACTTAAAACACCACTGTTACCTCTGGATAGATCAACACTGCAAAACTTCAACAATAGAGAAACTTCAGAACAAAATAAATGCATAGAACAACTAGACTTAACAGACATCTACAGAATATTACACACAGCAACACTAGAATCCACATTCTTCTTGGCAGCACATGGATCATTTTCCAAAACAGATTACATTTTTAGGGCATAAAGAAAATTTGTGAAAATTTAGAAATATTTAAGTTATTCTCTTCATTCTCTCAGACCACAATAGAATAAAACTAGAGCTCAACACAAAAAGATACCACAGAAAATCCTGTAATGCATGGAGACTGAACAACACATTGTTGAGTGACCAGTGGGTCATTGAAGAGATCATAACAGATTTTTAAACATTTATAGTATTTAACAAAAACAAGTACACAAAGTACCAGCTCCTCTGGGACACAGCAAAGGCAGTACTCAGAGGAAAATTTATAGCTCTGCATGCATACAACAACAAATTGGAGAAATCTCAAACCAACAATTGAATGATGCACCTTAAGCTCCTCAAAAATGCAATAAGTCAAAACCCAATCCAATAGACAGAAACAAATAATTAAAATTAAATCAGAATTAAATGAATTAAGAGTCCAAAAACTCCATAGAGAGAAGCAACAAAACAAAGAGTTGGTTCTTCAAGAAAAATTAACAAAATTGACAGGCTCCTAACAAATTTTACCAAAAAAGGAAAGAGAGAGACAGAGAACACATGCAAATAAACAAAATCAGAGACAATAATGAAACATTACAACAGAACAAGCCAGGTTCAGATCATTGTAAGAGGATATTTTGCAAACCTCTTTGCTAACAAATTTGAGAATCTGGAATGGAAGAATTTCTAGCAAATATTAATATACCCAAACTAAACCAAAAGATTTAAATCAACTAAATAGATCAGTATCAAGTAATAAAATAGAAATGGCAAAAAGAGACCTCCCATCCAAGAAAAGCCCAGGACCAGATGGATTCACAGCTGAATTCTACAAGGCCTTCAAAGGAGAAATCACTCCAATACTCCTCAAACTCATCAATGAAATTAAAAGCAAAAATTCACTACCAAACTCATTCTATGAAACTAGCATAACTCTCATCCCAAAACCAGACAGGGACTCATCAAAGAAAAAGAACTACAGGCTCATTTCTTTGATGAACATCAATGCAAAATTTCTCAGTAAAATTCTGGCCAATCAACTTCAATAACTCACCAAAAAAATTATATGCTATGATCAAACAGGAGTTATTCCAGGGATGCAAAGCTGGCTTAATATAAGCAAGTCATTTAATGTAATTCAGTACATCAATAGGAGCAAGGACAATAATCACATGATCATCTCCATAGATACAGAAAAAGCATTTGAGAAGATCCAACATCCCTTTATGATGAAAGCTCTGGAAGAAGCTAGGAATCCATGAAACATTACTCAATATAATAAACACTGGTACGACAGACCTATAGACAGCATTATACTTAATGGTGAAGTTAAAGCCATTTCCTCTAAAATCAGGAATGGGACAAGGATGTCCACTCTCTCCACTACTCTTCAATATACTATTGGAATTCCTAACTAGAGCAATGAGGCAAGAGGCAAATACAAAGGGGATCTAGATAGGGAAAGAAGTAAAACTCTCCCTCTTTGCAGATGACATGATCTTGTATGTAAAGAACTCCATAGACTCCATTCCCAAGTTACTCAAGCTGATCTGAAACTTTGGCAAAGTATCAGGGTATAAAATTAATCCACAAAAATCAATAGCTTTTCTGTATGCCAACAATGAGAAGAGCGAGGGTGAAATCAAGAAGGTAACTCCTTTTGTAAGAGTCTTTAAAAAAATCACCCTAGGAATTAACCAAAGAAGTGAAGGAACCATATAGTGAAAACTTTAAAAATCTGAAAAAGGAAAATAAAGCAGAACTAAGGAAGCAGAAAAACCTCTCATGCTCCTGGATTAGAAGGATTAACATCATGAAAATTGCAATACTGGGACAGGCAGAAATTTTCTTAATAGAGACCCAGAAACAACAAATCAAAGAAAGGTTGGACAAATGGGATTGCATGAAATTGCAGAGCTTCTGCATGGCAAAGGACATAGCTAGCAAGATCAATAGAAAGCCCATGGATTGGGAGAAGGTCTTCACTAGCATACAACAGACAAGGGTCTCATATCTAAAATATACCTGGAACTCAAAAAATTAAATCCTCCAACAACAAATCCTCAAAGAAACAACTGCCCAATAAATAAGTGGGCTAACAATTTACAGAGAAACTTCTCTGAAGAGGAAATAAGAGTGGCCAATAGACACATGAAGAAATGCTCAACCTCTCTAGCCATAAAAGAAATGCAAATCAAAACAACCTTGAGATACCACCTCACCCCAGTTAGAATGGCTATAATCAAGAACTCTAATAACAACAGATGCTGGAGGGGATGTGGACAGAAGGGAACCCTTGTAAACTTGTTCAACCACTTTGGAAAATAGTATGGAGGTTCCTTGAAAGACTCTACATAGAGCTCCCCTATGACCCAGCAATCCCACTTTTGGGCATTTACCCAAATGTTTACAAACAAGACCATACTGAAGCTACCAGCACAACTATGTTCACTGCAGCATTATTTACCATAGCTAAGATATGGAAGCAACCCAGATGCCCCTCAGTAGATGAATGGATCAAGAAAATGGAAATATACACAATGGAATTCCATGCCTCCATCAGAAAGAATGACACCACTCCATTTGTTAGGAAATGGAAAGGCTTGGAAAAAATTATATTAAGTGAAGTAAGCAAGGCCCAAAGAAACACAGGTCCTATGGTTTCCCTTATTTGCAATAACTAGTATATATCTGAGACAAGCAGAAAAGGTCAGATAAGATGATGTTAAGCAAAATGACCCCCCAAATAAGGACGCAAGTGTTTTTTTTTTTTCTTTCTTGCTATTGTTTCTAGTGTATTTATAAGGTACCACGTGATTTTTTTGTTGCTTTGCATATCCCTCCCCCACAGTATAAGCCCTGTTTTCATTGTATTTGATGTTGGTATAATTTGGGGAATGGAAAGGAAAAAAACAAATTGTTTAAATAGGGATATAGGTTAACCCATTGCAACAATGAGATGTACAAGATGCTATGTTGAAAAACGAACTTTACAATTTAGGCATAGGGGACAGGGGGAGAGAGGGGAGGGCGGGAATGTAGTTGTGGAGATGGGAGGGAAAGAATGGTAGGGGGAAAATAAAGGAGGAAGCAACAATGTTTGAGAAGAAATGTACTCATTATCTTGCTCATGTGATTGTAACCCCTCTGTACAGTATTTTCACAATAAAAACATATTTTTTAAAAAAGAAAATGGCAATACTGTCAAAGGCTATCAATAAATCCAATGCAATTTCCATCAATATCCCAACATCATTCTTTAATGGAATAGAAGAAGTAATCCACAAACTCATATGGAATAATAAAAGACCCTGTTCTACCTTCGCAGGTAGAACAAATACCAATACCGAACTTATATTACAAAGCCACAGCAATTAAAAAAAAAAAACAGCTTGGTACTGCCACAAGAACAGACCTGAGGACCAGTGGATTAGAACTGAAGACCCAGAAATGAACTCACAGACCTGTGGCCACCTAATCTTTATAAGGGAGAGAAAAAAAACAGGATGCAAGAAAGACAGTCTGTTCAACAAATGGGCTGGCAGAAATATCTATACACATGTAGAAAACTGAAGTTAGATTCCTGTATATCACCCTGCACCATAATTAATTCTAAATGGAACAAAGACTTTGAGGTAAAAGTAGATATCCTGAAAAAATACTACAGGAAGGAATAGGGGAAACACTAGGACTCCTTGGCACAGGTTGAAACTTTCATAATAGAGACCCCAAATCACAACAAATCAAAGAAAGGATTGCATTAAACTACAGAACTTCTGCATGGCAAAGGACATAGCTAGCAAGATAAATAGAAAGCCCACAGTTTGGGAGATCTTCTCTAGGCATACAACAGACAAGGTCCTCATATCTGAAATATACTTAGAGCTCAAAAAATTAAATCTGCCAAAAACAAATCCTCAAAGAAACACACACCCCATTAACAGGTGGACTGAAGACTTAGAGAGACTTATCTGAAGAGGAAATAAGAACGGTCCATAGATACATGAAGAAATGCTCAACATCTCTGGCCATAAAAGAAATTGAAATCCATGTTCTTGACCACACATATATGCTATATATATAATATATATTATATATATATGCATATCTGAGGGAAGCTAGGAGGAGGGCACAGAATCAGAGGAAATCAGGGGAAAATATACAAAAGAGGGGCCCATCAGCTGCATTAGACATTGATGAAAACAAACTCAACAACTCAAGGGCAGTGATGGGAGGGATAGAATGAGAGGGAAAGAGGGAACAACAAAAGGAAAGAAATGTACATATCACCCAATTTGGAAGAAATAGTTGTATTCCCAAAGCTCATAGAATTCACAAACATTATAGACCATGATAATGACAATTTGCCTTGTGAATGTTAAAATGTGTTTGTGACTGTGAACTTTGTGAAATTTATGTAATCACTTAATCTCAATAAAAAATTATTAAAAAAGAAATGCAAATCAAAACAACACTGCGATTCTACCTTATCCCAGTTAGAATGGCCAAAATCAGGAAATCTAAGAGATACTGGTGGGATGTGGCCAAAGGGAATGCTACTACACTGTTGGTGGGAATATAAACTTGTTCAACCACACTAGAAAGCAGTGTGGAAGTTCCTCAAAAGACTAAACATAGAACTCCTATACAATCCAGCAATCCCACTCCTGGGCATTTACCCAAATCACCACAAATAAGGATATACTAAAGCTACCAAAACAACCATGTTCATTGCAGCATTATTCAACCATTGCTAAGATATGGAACCAAACCAGATGCCCCTCAGTAGATGAATGGATCAAGAAGATGTGGTATATATGCACAATGGAATTTTATGCTTCCATCAGAAAGAATGACATTGTCTTATTCATAAAGAAATGGAAAGACTTGGAAAAATCAAATTAAGTGAAGCAAGTCAGACCCAAAGAAGTGTAAGTTGCATGGTTTCCTTCATTTGTAATAACTAGACTATTTCTATGATACTCTTATCAGGGGAATCACAATAGCCCAGTTGCTAAGTGCATAGGATCATATATAGTGAAGCATCAAAATGAACTCCAAGAATTGGAAACAAGAGGTTCTTATTATGTCCTGTATGTAGTTATTACTATTTTTTCTGTTATTCATTTTTCTGTTTGTCTTATACATAAGTGGAAGGGAAAGGGAATCACAGAAACAGCAGGACAAAGGATAACCTAATTCAACAATGATACTCACTAGACACTATGCTGGAAACAAACTTTACATCTTACAGGGGAGGGGAGTGGAGAAGGGTAAATGGGAGAAAATGAGGGAGGGGTAATAGTGTTTAAAAATGTACTCATTACTTTATTTAACTGTAGCCACCCTGTTCATCACCTTTACAATAAATACATCATCATCATAATAACTAGCAGGAACAGGGCTAAGGACATGTAGAATACATGCTAGAGCACTAGCCTAGCAAACACAAGACCCTGAGTTCAAACCCTACTATTGAAGAAAAAAGTAGCACCCAAAAGATAAAGAGGAAAACAAAATGATTTCAGTTGTCTAGGGTGAATTTTGAGAGGAAAGGACCTAAGACTCTTCGACAGTATTAGTTCTCTACCCTCCTGAATTAGTCAGTCATCCCCTCTGGCTAAAAAGCCACTTCATCTATAAAAAAAAATCAGGAAAAGGTATATGGAACTCGAGGGAAAAGGGGTGCAAAAGTGCAGCTGTCGGGCTGGGAAGGTGGCTCAGTGGTAGAGCGCTTGCCTTGCATGCATGAGGCCCTGGGTTCGATTCCTCAGCACCACATAAGCAAAAAGAAAAAGCTGGAAGTGGCGCTGTGGCTCAAGTGGTAGAGCGCTAGCCTTGAGCTGAAGAGCTGAGAGACAGCACCCATGCCCAAAGGTTCAGGCCCACGACCAGACCCCCCCCCCAAAAAAAAAAAGTGCAGCGGTGGAGTTCACTGGACAGGGATGAAACTGAACTATAGAACTTGTGGGTGGAGACGGGAAAGAGGCACTGGGAGAGAATGAGGGAAACAAGACACTAAACAAAAGGAAATATACTCATTACCTCATTCATGTAATTGTAATGCCCCTGTATACCACCTAGATAATAATAACAATACAGTAAATAATAATTTTGAAAAATGAAGAAAATAACACTCTCCATCCTGCCATGTTGCTCTAAGGATTAACCTGGACAATGCATATAGACCAAAGTCTGAATTTGTACAATGATACAGAAATATGAGAAACCATTAAATCAAGCTTATTCATAGTTTTATTGCATTAATATGATTTTTTATGTTAAGATTAGTAGAAAAAAAAGACAATCTTAACTGTCCAGAAATTGGGCTTCCTAAAAACTATTTTTGGAAAAGTAATATTAATCCCAGTCAACACAACTTGAGGCTTTTTAGAAAATTAGAACCAAAATGTGATATTCATGAGCAGTGATAACATGCTAAGAGTTACCAAAAATCTGTATCTGTCTGGCTTTCTGTCTGTCTCTGTCTGTCTGTATGTCTATCTTTCTCTCTCTCTCTCTTGCTTTCTCACGTCAAAATACTTAAGAGTACGCCCAGGCCATTTAAACTCTCTTGATACCAAGAAGAGTTCTTTATGAGTGAACAAAGTTCAACATTATTGCCTGGAAGTGTATCACCTCATAAAGATAAAGGAGTGTTTTAAAATATCATAAGATACCTTGCTTAATTTACCTTGCCATTAAGATTTACATATGCTCATATTCCTGGCAAATAAATATTCTATAACATTTAAATCTTTTTTGAATTTTTATTTTTCTATGTTGCCCTGGAGCTTGAACTCAGGGCCTGGGCACTGTCCTTAAGCATTTTTTTTTTTTTTTTTTTTTTTGCTAAAGGCTAGTGCTCACTTGATTCACAACTCCACTTCCAGGTTTTCTGACAGTTAATTGGAAATAAGAGTCCCACAGACTTTTCTTTGCTAGGCTGGCCCCAAATTAAGATATTCAGATTTCAGCCTCCTGGATAGTTAGGATAACAGGCGTTAGCCACTGGCTCTGGGCTTAAGTCATTTTTGAAAAACAAGACATTACTGGTCAGTATGTTACTGTATTTAAAGTGCTGTCTGCAGAGCTCAACATCTGTCATCTTAACAGAGACTTTATTCAATATGGAATCAGTGATCTATTGAAACTATAAAACCCAAAGCCTGGAGGCTGGAGGTGTGGATCAGTTGGTAGAGCACCAACTGTAGAGCACTGTCTTGGACAAAAAGAAATAACCAAAGCTTGACGGGTTCAAACACGTTCTTGTTGCACAGACTGGAGCATTTCTGTAAGAAAGTTCTACATGAACACTGCAAGTGGACAAAGATCTATGTTCTCAGAAATCCCATCACTAGGACATGCAGTCTTCCTCTTCATTATATGAACCTAAAGGGAGCTTGAAGAACTAAAGGGAACATTTCATGTGTATTTCAAGGGCTGCTGATAGAACATTAGCTTTGATTTATAACAGCGCTTTAATGGCATTTTTATAGACAGACCATCAGCACAAAAAATCAAATGCAAACCTTTTAGCAAAGTAGGATGGTGATTTTGAAAGTGTGTGGTGTGACTGTTTTAATGTCTGAATCAGCACTGTTAAGGACTCTTTCTTTTGGCAAACAGACTATGCAGATTGTTAAGCTCCTTTCCATTTCCAGAGATCACACATTTGAAGGAGCCAGGTCTGCACAAGTCAGTATGTGATGGAATCACTGCTCAAAGGCCAGATATACCCATATGGTCTATCAATGTAGGGCCCAGTGCCGTGAAGGTGGGAATTTGTGAGGTTATATTTGACTACAGGAAGACTCATTTCTTACTATCATGCTCCATCTTTCCAGTGTCCATTCTTGTGTGTGTGTGTGTGTGTGTGTGTGTGTATGTGTGTGTGTGTTCTAATCTCAGAAGCTTAATTATTGATTATCAAATTCCTAATCAAGGTTGTCAGACAGAGATGGCCTTTCTCTAGCAGCTAGGTCTCTTTTTCTTTCTCCATTTTATCAGGTCATATAAGGCCCATCAAATCATTTGGTATATTATAAAGATAAAATGTGTATGCTTCTCATTGGCTGTCCACAGCCATCTACCTGTACTGATAATTTTGTATAGCCTGTGAAGGATGTTATAAATATCAAAACAGCCCTTGGTAGAAAAAGGGTTCCTCATCCCTGAGTTTAGCTACTGTGGCTCCCTTCCTGCTCCACCAGCCCCCTGCCGAGTCTGCTCTCTGATTTATTCTAACATTACACCTAATCTTGGGTCCATATCAACCTTGAAACGCTTTTCTGTATTATAGAGACTGTTTCAGAAAATATCATGACACTTCAACAAGTATGATCTTCAAAGGATACCGTACCTATGTTTCAACCCCATTCAGGTTTTCCTCTGTTGTTTAGGTTTATTCAGCTTTTACTGTGCTTGTCAAATATTTTGACAAGTTACATATATGGAGGAAGAAATGAGGCGTCAAGTCAACATTGCACAACTGATTGTTTAGTGCCAACAAATCACTTTTGTATAATGGTGAGAGTGGAATTAATATCCAGTTATGTACAAGTTTTCCCCTTGTCTCTTACAGCAATAACAAACTGATTAGCTCTGTGCAGCAATTTAAAACAAAGAACTCATGGGAAGCATTTAGTAGTCTCATTTCTGGCTTCCATTACTTAGTGAACTAAACCTAATCTGCTAATTGCCAGACGTGTCTTACTTTTAAGTAGAAGTCACTTAATAAAGTTCTTAGTTCCTTCTGAGTATGAAAAGGAATGGAAATTCTTATAAATGTAAAAGGTATTTCTCTTATATTTTTAAGAGCAAGCATTACGACTTCAAACTCTGTTGGCTGGTAAATGAAAAAGTCTCACAAATGGTGTTTCCTAGACTAAATCAAGAATACTGATCAAGGAAGTTGTATCAATTCCTTAAGAACTCTGTAAGGTACGTTCCACCTCTGACATAGGAGATCTGAGAGGATGTACTCTGATTTCAGGCAAGAGGGTGCCTGCTTTATCAATAGGCTAGATTAAGATAGAACTGGTATTGAGGAAGACTCATGGATTCTTCTCAACTCTGTACCACAGGCTTCCTCGCCTATGGAGAGCACATACTGCAAATAAACTGAACCTCTAGGGACAACCTACAGGAAAATCAACAGTGAGATTTTAAAATTTTAGACCGTAACATGCTCCACACATCTTTTCTAGTATAGCAGTCACTTTTGTTCCTTGTCCTCTTCTCCAATGATGGTATAGGAGAGAAAGGAAAATTGATCCGTCAGTGATATTTGCACCTCACTTGGAATGATTTTTCAACTTTTTATTAACAGAGAAAGGAGAGAGAAAGAGCAAGGTAAGAGAAAAGAGAAAAAAAACAATTTTTTACTATTAGAAGTTGTTTTAAAAAGTTACTAAAAAAATAAAGCTCTTTTCTTAGTTAACCCTTCATCCCTAGCAATGTATAATAACACAATTGTTTCTGGTTTGATTTTACCATAGCTTCTATATTTATTTGCATAAATATATCTGCATATATAGAGATATAAATTTATATACAAATATATATATATACATATGCATTCATGTTTTAAATGAATGTACTGCCAACTGTTAGTCCTGCCAAAATTATCCATAACTTGTTCACATATAAAGACAATGTAGTATAAATAAAGATGGTATAAAGAACCCCAGGTCTCAAAGAAAAATTTGGAGGCTTATGTTTCAACTCTGCTGCAAATTTGGACTACAGATGAAGAGTATCTACTGAGCCACTGTGAATCTTTTTTCTGGAACATAAAATGGATTAGTAATATTGACCTGGAATGCCCAGAAAACAAATGAACCACACCTGGAAATTGGGTGGCATAGGACATCCTAAGAATAAGAGAGCAAAGTCTTATCTGCAGCACATGATTTTGTTGATTCTAGAATTTCTCAAACAAGATTTTAATTAGATGTTAATAAAAATCCTAGACAAAAAAAGCGCATTAAAATAATCTAGTTCTTTTATGGTTTCATAAAACCCAAAGTGAAATGGACAAATTAGCCTTGTATCAATGTCCTTCAGGTGACTCTCATATGATTTGTAATTGTCTTCAACTCTAGCAACTTTGAAAAGTGCAAAAGATATTTATGCTTTGTCCTGAATGAATTTAAATCAGGATTTCTAGGGTTAAGACTCACTGCACCTTTTTATTTAATCCAAAATCCCTCTGGTGATTTTTTAAAGAGTAGCCTGGGTAAATAATGCTGCAGTCTAACACTTTAAGACCTGCCTCATCTGCCCAAGTGGAGGTTAGAAATCTCCATCAAAACATGGACTCAAAGGAGATCATAAGGTATTAAAAGACATTGGCCAATCTCTGTTTCCTTTTATTCTTTTCTTAAGATAAATAAAATATATATATCCTTTATTTGAAAAATACCGATTTTTGTAGATGCCAACAATTTCATTTTATAGCCCTAAAAGTCTAGCAGAGTAACAAAATATAGCAAGACTCTGTATCCATAATATACTGTATTCTGTTACAACTTAAAAGACCTGGTGTTCCGTCAGGTTACAGAAAATATGTCAGTACACACACGGCATAATTTTCAAGCTATATTTACTGAAAACTTACCATCTAGTGTGTAATATCTGGAAAAAACTGGTGCTCAGCAAGAAAAATGTCATAATTCACAGGCATTTAAGAGCTTAGCTTTTATGCAGTAGTAGCGAGATTCCAAGTGAGTGAGACCTTGAAGTTATACCAACACCACACACTGTTGGATTGTGAGATGATTCATTTGCTCCACATGTGCTCCCTAGTGTTGAACTCAGCACCCCACTAGAGGCCCAAAGCAGCGCCTCAAAGAGGCCCTGAGCATGGACCAAGAACTCCAGAACTATAAGACAAAGCACATGTTTTCTCCTTATAAGTTAATTATCTCAGGTATTTTGCTGACTAGCCTCCATGTGTTTATATATCCAGTTGAGAAATTCAATGAAAATGGAGTGAGTTAATGCCTGTCACTAAACCCTACAATATGAACAGAAACCATGATCAGTTATTCACCAAACCAATCATGCCAGAGACTCTGGGAAAACTTTCTTTCCATTGGAATGCCTAAATGGCAGAAACTGTCTTCCAGATTATATGCTATTGCCAAGGGTAGAAGAATCAGAAATCTGGAAAAATATCAACTAAAATACCATAGTTTTCGAAACACCTATTTGTGTGTGTGTGTGTGTGTGTGTGTGTATGGTGTGTATGTACGCACTCGTGCGCACACGCCAGTACTGGGGCTTGAACACAGGACTTGAGCATCATCACTTAATTCATGAAGTCTCACAGACTTTCCTTTCCAGGCTGCCTTTGAAGTACAATCCTCAGATCTCAGCCTGCTGAATAGCTTAGGATCACAGGTGTGAGCCACTAGTAACAGGTTCAGAATATCTTCTAATCCAAAAACCTGTTGGGCAAGAGTAAAGGGAGGAAGAAGGAGGCTGAGAAGAATATCCAGGAAGAGTGTAAAGAGAACAGAACATTCAGACTTCTTCAATTTACAGACTTCCCTCTACAGGTTTATAACAAAAGTCTAGCCAGAAAGTTTCTTTACCATCTCCTTCCTTGAAGGGAATTCACACTGCACAAATAAGCAGCAAGACTGAAGGTCAAATCTGCAGGGGTTTAGTGTACTTTGTATGGCAAATAAAGTGGCTGGTGATTCCAGCCACTCTGTTCATGAAGCAGAAAGTCTCAAGAAGTCACAGACCCCGGAGACCCTACTGTGACTCCCAGTCAGCAGCCATAGAATTACACTTTGTCCTCTCACAAGAGCTCATCCACCTAGAAAAGGCAGCCTTTTTTCCCCATCGGTACTACTCAGTCTAACTTGTCAACAAAAGCAATCTTACCTCAGAATACTTCACATGGTGAGAAATGTATAAAAACACTACATCTATAAATTCAATAGCTTAAGCCAGGTGCTGGTAATCCTAGCTACTGAGGAGGCTGAGATCTGAGGATCATGGTTCAAAGCCAGCCCGGGAAGGAAAGTCTGTGAAACTCTTATCTCCAATAAACCACCAGAAAACTGGAAGTGGTGCTGTGGCTCAAGTGGTAGAGTGCTCGCCTTGAGTTGAAGAGTGCAGGGACCGTGCCCAAGCCCAGAGTTCAAGCCCCATGACCGACAAAAAAAAAAAAATTCAATAGTTTAAAATGTCATGGCTTAAAATTTTCATGGACTAGTCATATATATTTATATACACACACACACACAGAAACACACACACACACACACACATGCATACTTTCATTTTTACTCATATACTCTCTGAAAGAAAGACTTTGATTGGAGGCCAGTGACCAGAGAGACTCCAAAATAAATTCAGTGTGGAAAGCTGGGTAAGGTAGGGCAGGAATGATGGACTAGGATATTGGATCATGGTCATCAAGAAGAAATTAGATTGTCTGGGTAATAGAAGGAAGCCTGTTTTCCACACATACCATGCTATTAATCCATTTTTCTGTTATTACAACAAAATACTGGAGGCTGGCTAACTTTAAAGAAAAGATGTATAGTATTTGGACATTCAAGTGCTAGCGGTTCACACCTGGACTCCTAACTACTCAGGAGGCAAAGATTTGAGGATCCCCATTTTGAAGTGAGCTCAGGCAAAAAAGTACCCATGAGACTTGTTTCTAGCTAACCACTCAAAACCAGAAGTGGCACTGTGGCTCAAAGTAGTAGAGCACTAGCCTTGAGCAAAAGAGCTCAGGGATAGCACCCAGGCCCTGAGTTCAAGCCCTATGACTGATGAAAAAGAAAAAAAAGGAGAAAAAAGTAGAACTAGAACTGTCTCAGTTCTTACGAAGAACTCACGGCAGATGACATCACAATGTGTAAATATGTATGAGAAGGAGAGGTGACATAGGAAGACAGAAAACCTGAGTGACAGGTTTGCAATTCCTTCTGAGGGATTCCCCTCTAACTATCCCCAAAGGGGTTACCTAGACACCGTAGGGCATTCATGGAAAGTCAGCCTCATTCAGAGCTAAAATACTAGAAAGATCACTTGATACAACCCTAAAGCCCATATCTCCTAAACAGCCTTATCAATGGTAATTGTGTTTTGATGTTTTAGTTGGTTCTAAATATGGGATAGACCTACAGGTTCTAGATCTTGGATCCTTTACACATCTACAACTCCCTAAAGAAATGTCAGAAAGAGTCATCAGGACAGTGCATATTTCCAAGCCTCAAAGGTTGTGAGGAGTTAGGGGGGAAGCCAGATTAGAAGTTCTAAAAATGGGAAGGAAGAAGTGAGAACTCAACTGGAAATTGCACTTCTCACAGCTCGGCCTGCTGAAGATTTTTGTAGCAATTAGCTTCTCCTTCAACAAATGCCATAATTCTGGCTTATTTGACCTTTCCATGGTGGTATCGTTTATACAAGGGCAACATAAGTTCATGCAATACCTATGTTTAGTCCTTTGCAAATAGAAGGTTGTTTTACTTGCTTGCCAAGTGGTACAAAAGACCACTTTGGGTGCTATGATTAGTGTTACCTTTGTCCTCAAGTAGTTTATACTTCAGAGAGAATCATGGGCCCCCAAAAGAAGTATAATACAAGGCCTAAAAGCATCTCATGCCAAGATAACATTGGTGCAACCTGGGCACGGGACAGGGTCATGGTCATGGTCATTTCCACTGGTAGCGTCTTTAATCCTGCATACTATACTGATTAGATTTCTGGCTAAAGGTATTTTCTTTCTTTTTTTTTTTTTTGGGGGGGGGGGGTTCGGCCATGGGGCCTGAACTCTGGGCCTGGGTGCTGTCCCTCAGCTCTTCAGCTCAAGGCTAGCACTCTACCACTTGAGTCACAGCACCACTTCTGGCTTTTTTCTTTTTGCTTATGTGGTGCTGAGGAATCGAACCCAGGGCCTCAGGCATGCAAGGCAAGCGCTCTACCACTGAGCCACCTTCCCAGCCCCCTGGCTAAAGATATTTTCTAATTCATGAGTTGATCTTTATAAATGACAGTATTTCTTTCTGGGTTTCTTTTAATTAATAACCCTGTGGAATATTTTTCATTAGAAATGAATTTTACCTTTATTATGAAATGTCAAACATGAATAAAAGGGGAAAGTTTTACTTGCAGGAAGAATTATTATTTTTTTAAATAAAGGTTCTACTTCACCTTTGACAAATATGACTGGGAGAATAAGCTTGTTGAAGCAATATTTCTCTTTCTTCCCTCATCAGTGGCCTTTCTGATGTTCTTTATACAAAAGCAGAATGATGGGAACAAATGGCATTTAAAAAATTAAATCATTCCAACATGCTACAACATTAAGGGGTGGGGGGTGAAAACTGAAATTTTATGAAAGCCATGAATGGTTGTCTTTTACTTCTAAAAGTGTGAGGGGCAAAGGGGCAGGGCTCAGCAGTGAAGCAAGGACCTGGGTTCAATCTCAACATTGCAAGAGTTACAACAAATCATAAAAGTACAGTTCAGATTTAGACTGACATTGTAAATTTTTTTTAATGAAGTTGGCTTTTGATATCCTAAACCCAACTAGAGTAATACTAAGTAGATATTAGAAGCTTTTGTCTATTTTTCCTTCCAGTGTTTTCCTTTAGTGTCTTATTGAAAGAAACAGTCCTGTCAGTACAGCTTCCATAGCCCAGGGGTAGAGTTATAAGGACAGACTTTTAGCAAACAGCAGGACAAGTCAGCTACCACGCCTAACAGATAAAATCCCGGGTGAGTTTTAAACCTGGAGAGCACAAGTTTTGGCCAAGTTAAATATGCTGATGCTCAACTTAGTACAGAGAGCAAAATGTAACAGGAAAGTTTGTTCGTTAACCCAGTGAACAAAAGCTATAAATGCTAAAACATGGACTTAACATTTCATGTCCTCTTAAGATGTTCCTTAGCCAAAGTCATGTCATCAAGGGCTAACTTTTGAGACTTTACCCCAGAGGTCACACTGAATGCCAGGAGATTTTGAAGAGGCAGAAGGAGATAATGGTTTATATTTTTAAAAAAATAGGCATTTATTTCTCTTTTTTCTTTCTCCCCCCCCCCCCCCTTTTTTTTCTAGTACTAAAGCTTGTACTCATAGCTTGCACTTACCAGGTAGGCCTTACTTTTCACCAGGCTTATTGTATGGTTATCTATTTACCCTTCCTCTTGTATCTGAGGTAACAGTTGTGGACCACAGTACCTAGCCTTTTCTGTTGAGATGGTACTCTCATGATTTATTTTTGTTTTTAACTGGCATAAGACCTGCAATCCTCCCAATCTTAGCTCTCCAAGTCCAGCAAAAGTAGATATTTCTTTGAAAAAAACGCAGCATCATTTGAGGAAAGTGCTGTGATTCTTAGCATTCTCAGTGGTACTAAAATTACATGAAGCTTCTGAGATGGAATTCTATTTTCTAAAGAGAAGAAAGATGGGTGCTGGTACAACACCCTGACTTTTTCACCAACGACTGACTGACTCCAGTAATACTGGGACAAGATTCTGAGCCTCTTTTACCATAAAAATTTGGGAAGAAGATCCTGAATAACAAGTTGGACAGTGCCATTTGTAAAACATGCCCGGGCCATCATTTTCATCTTCATGTCGTCATCATTGTCATCTCTACGATCTTCCATGGGATGGAGTTTGTTATGCTTTACTTCTCTCTGAGGTAGTTATTAGACTCTCCACCTCATAAGGGTAAGTGTTTCATTCACGTTCTAGACACCTTGCTTGTTTTTAGCAAAGTAGGTAGCACTGAAGAGGTAGTCCATGCATATTCATTAACTGTTACTAATCTTATTTTTCAAATTATGAACTAAGGTACAGAGAGTAAATTCATATACCAGAATCAAATAGTTAACTAGCACTCGAGTCATAACAAAGGCAGAACTTGGTATATTCCCAAGGAAAGAGCTAAGATGCTCCTTGGATTGTGAGTGCCATCAGGGTAGTTTTATTTCTGAATGGATAATAAGCCCTCGTCCACATCTGTGTACAGATGCATACATAAGAAGACAGCCCTATGTTGGGACATCATTTTCTTTTTCTTTTTCTTTTCTCTTTCACCACAACTACACATTTGTTCCAAATTGAAAGTCCAGTACTCAGGTGTCTCCTGGAGAATCCCAAATATCTCCCTGCCCTCTTACTGTTTTCTTTCTTTTTCTTTTAGTAATTTTTGACCGGATTTAACTAAGTTAAATGTATTTGTTCTTAGTCATCCCTTGGCTAGTTGGGATGTTTTCTTTTTAATTCCCAAAGGGTTTTCTAACTTTTTGAAAGTGTAAACTCTGAAAATTCTTATTAAAGATTCAAAGTCACCCTAAGATGTTTCTGAATTTAAAAAAAGAAAAAGAGTAAGCAGATACCAGTAGCTCATCCTAGGTATACAGGAGCCTGAAATATAAGGATCGTGATTCAAAGCCAGCCCAGACAGGAAAGTTCACAAAACTCTTATCTTCAAAAAATCATCAAAAAGCTAGAAGTGGAGCTGTGGCTCAAAGTGGTAGAACTCTAGCATTGAGCACAAAAGTTCAGGGATAGCACCCAGGACCTGAGTTCAAGCTCCAAGACCATTGCAAAAAACAAACAGAAAAAACAGACAATAAATCACAGACTCTTTTTCTCATTTCCAGCTACTCTCTGGCTTAGTACCTTACCCTCTCATGGATAGCTCTCCGCTTCCATCAGGAAGGAAGCAGCAAGCACTGCATTAAGTCAAATGTCACATGAATGCTTACATGCAAGAAGTAGTTGGGTAGGAGAAAGGACACACCTCCTTAAGTCTCTCAGGTAAGACTGGGAGACAAGGCATATATTCAGCATAGCATATGACTCTTCGAAGCCAACATGTGGAGCTACAGAGCAGATAGACGGTACGGTGCCTAGTTGTACTGTGCAGGAAGGGAAATATGTGCGCAGCTGGGACACCGGGGAGGGAGCTGGCATCCTAAGATAAGGTGACTTATTTCCCGTCTGTGATAGCAATGTAAAAGATACCTTCCCTCTTCCTTTATAATAGAGTCTTTCCCCAAGTTCTGTTCTATTCATCTAACTCTTCATGAATTTATTATCCCATACTTTAGAAACCATCTCAATTTTAACTTTTGAAATCAAAATTCTTTTATTAACTCAATGAAAGAATGCTTTCTTCTCACTCTACGCTTTTGTTGTTACATGAATGGCTACATTTTCTCTCTCTCTCTCAAAGCCTTGGTCACCCATAATAGTTGGATTTTACTTTGGTGAGACTAGTTAAACACATCTCTGATCTTGAGCCAAAATTAAGTAATTAATTTTGACAAGCCAGAGCATACCTGACGATTAAGTATTTCCACTGTTAGGAAATCCAGACTAGTGTAGCAGTTTTTCAAATTCAGCACATTTTTTCCTGATGTAGCTTAGCCCAAAAGGAGAGAATGCTTGACTAATTTGAAATTTTGTCACATCTTATAAAAATCTGTTTCTGGGGCACAGGTATGCCTTATTTCCAGAGAGATAC
Source organism: Dipodomys spectabilis (assembly GCF_019054845.1). Classification (NCBI taxonomy): domain Eukaryota; kingdom Metazoa; phylum Chordata; class Mammalia; order Rodentia; family Heteromyidae; genus Dipodomys; species Dipodomys spectabilis. The sequence goes on from NW_024870750.1 coordinate 6,990,269, forward strand.
TGACATATTCGCATTAGAAGGTTCTCTCAAAAGCTGTAAATTCAAATTATCTTATATTCCATATGCTACTATGAAGTATGGGGTACATTTTCATTTACTTCAATTGATTGTATTTTCTGCTGAGAGGTTGTCCTAAGTGAGTTAAAAAATGTTTACAACTCCCCTCAATATTACTTGAGCTTCATTTATGTGACCAGCCTCCATACACAGAATTGCTGGTCCAAAATTTCAAACACCCTCTAGAGAAAGGTGTGAAACAGAATCTTTACAGAGGCCAACAATACAGAGGTTTCAGCTTTGCAATACAATCAAACCCAAATCTACTTTCATAGTCTTCTCACCAGAGCAAACATCTCAAATGATACCAGCGATAAACACTGTGGAGAAGACAGCAGCATTCAGAGGAAGGTACACCTCTGCCCCTTGCCCACTCTCAGTGGCCTGCAGAGAAAGAAGGTCTTTAGAGTGTATGGTTTCAGTAACAAGCCACTTGGAGACTCTCAGGTATGGGAATCTGGCTTAGAAGAAGGCAGATCAGGCAGCATCAGTGCATGGAGTCATAAATCTAGCAGGCTGTACTCCATCTCTCTAGTTCGCTTTCTTGTGTAACAGGACACTCCACAATGACTAAGCAGATCATTCACCATCCTGCTGTCTGAAATATGAGTATTAAGAACACTATTTTTTGTTGTTCCAGAGAAAGTCTACAATTTCCTATCAGGGGAAACTAACATTCAAAGGATTTATATTACATAATAGCCACTGAATGCATCTGTACTATGATGCAATCCAAAACTATACCTAAAATAATTTGCAAAGGTACTTGTTAAAAGAAAGAAGCTAGAGCAAGGCACTGGTGGCTAACACTTACAATCCTAGGTATTCAGGAGGTTGTGATCTGAGGATCCTGGTTCAAACCCAGCCCAGGCAGAAACGTCTATGAGACTCTTATTTCCAATTAACCAGCAAAAATCTAGAAGTGAAGTTTGACTCAAGAGGTAGAGTGCCACCTTTGAGTAAAAATGCTAAGCAAGAAAACAAGGCCCTGAGTTCAAGCCCTAGTACCAGTGAACGTGTACGCACACACACACACACACACACACACACACACACACACACATTGTTTATGTGCTGCCACTAGGGTAAAATGGCATCTTACAGGCAGAATTAGTAGTTACAATTTTAACCTGAAATTTCCATTCCAGACGCATTTCCTAAGGGACTGTGTCTCTATTGAACTTCTATCAGTATCATCACTCTAGAAAATAAAACTGTGGACACAGATGAAACCACAGGGAAAGTAAATGTCAACTTCTCAACATTTTGGATGACTCAAGTATTATCTGATTTAGGAAGAAGAAGTAGAAAATGAATGACTTTCTCCAGGAGAAATTACTGTTGTCTCCATGGGTCACCTGAGTGTCATTGGCTATTTAGGAGGATGGCTTGATTTGATTTCTTTGTACAAAGGTCATTTGACTAGAATGCCAAAATCTATGAAATGTACATCTCAGGTAGAGAAAGGGATATTTCAGGAGGTCAGATGCTATTTTGGTCAGAATAGTCAAATAATAGGAATTCAATCGTGCCATAGAACAGCACTCTGTTTTAGTTGCAATATACAAATATATAAAGTTTAAACTTCTTGTTACTCTATAGGCATTCATATGTACATATATATGTATATATGTAATATATATAAAATATATGTATATATGTAGCATATATACATATATTATATTAAAATATATGTATATATGAAGTATATATACATATATGTATTTCTTAAAGTTTCTGGGGTGGCTGCAGTCTGAATTCATTATAAACATCTTGTAGGGATTTTTCCTTTGAATAATGAAATGCTTCTCAAAAAATTTCTCTCTATATACCTTTAAAGCCACTGCTCAGAATCAACATGGATGCTTTTCAAATGCATGTCTTTCATTTCTATTATAACTCATTAACTTTATTGTTATTATAGAAGTGATGTACAGAGGGATTATAATTACATGAGTTGGGTAACGAGAGGATATTTCCTTTCATACAGTGTCTTCCCTTCCCTTGCTCTCTCCTAGTCTCTCCCTCCCATCTCCACTCATCGGTTGTATAGTTTACTTTCAACAGTGTCCAGTGAGTTCCACTGCTGTACTTTTTCATCCTTCTCCCCTTGAGTTCTATACCCTCCTCTTCACCCTCCTGAAGATATACACATGAATGTCTCTCATTTTTATTTTTTTCTTGATACAAGGGTTTGAACTCAGGGCCTTGTCATTCACTAGGCTGGTGCTCTACCACTTGAGAAACACCTCCAATCTAGCTTTGTGCTGGTTATTTTGGAGGTAGTCTAGCAAAGTTTTCAGCCTGGGCTAGCTTTATACAACTATCCTCCAGATCCCAGCCTCTTGAGTAGCTAGAATTACAAGTATGAGTCACCAACATCTAGCTATACACACTCTTTGTTTTCTATATTATCCCATGTACTTGAGAACACAGAACAAGTTGAAAAAACAGATTTAGCTCCAAAAGTGAAGGGAAAAATGACCAATCAAAATGACAAATTGCAATATCCTTGCTCATGTTGAATATAAGAAATTAGAATAGTAATAAATGTTTGATATATGTCAAATTTAGATCTGTACCAAAAAGCAGCAGGGAAGAAAATATGATGCACATTTCAGTCTTAACAGTAATAAAATCCTCGCTTTTTAGTTCAGAAAGACTATTTTTCCTTTAATTGGAGATGGTATGACAGCCCATCATGCTCCCCAGGGGCCCTTCATCAGTGCTAAGTGTTGAGAATTAAGAAGCTGTTAGGCAGGTGTTGGTGGCTCACACCTGTAATCCTAGCTACTCAGGAGATGTAGTTCTGAGGATCAAGGTTCAAAACCAGCCCAGGCAGAAAAGTTTATGATATTCTTATCTCCAATTAGCCACCAAAAAGCCAGAAGTGGAGCTGTGGTCCAAGAGACAGAGTGCCAGCATTAATGGAGAAAGCTAAGGGATAGCACCCAGGCCCTGAATTTAAGCCTCAATACTGGCATACACACACACACACACACACACACACACACACACACACACACACACACACACACACACACACACACACACACACACACACACACACACACACACACAGTTTAGTTGAACCACCTGATGTCTACAACATTGGGAGGAAGGATCCAGACCTATGATAAAATCAAATACTTCAAATAGATTATAGGATACATCAAAAGTTCCCCCCCAAAAATTTGTAAGCCATCTCCTTTTAATAATATGCTTAATACTTTTCTACCTAGTAAAGAACTATCTATTTCCTTCTTGTTTACTACTAAGTGCAACATTTGGGGGGAAGAGGTGCAGGTTGTTGGGGCTTGAACTCAGGGCCTGGGCACTGTCCCTGAGTTTTACTGCTCAAGGCTAGTGCTCTACCACTTCAGCAACAGCTCCACCTTTGGCATTTGGGTAATTAATTGGAGACCAAAGTCTTATGAACTTTCCTGCCCAGGCTGGCTTCAAATCTTGATTCTCCCAACCTCCTAAATAGTTAGGAGTACAGGCATGAGCCACTGGCCTCTGGCAAACTTTTATTAAAAAGAAGCTGTAGTTTTTGCAAAGAACAGCTGGCAAAGACCAGACAACACACTCTACTGTTTTATGTGTTAGCAAATGACTGGATCCAGCCCTCACTCTGAAACTCAGGAAACTCAGTCCTTCAAACTGTTTGGTAAGCACATTGAAGAGTGAGGGATCTGTGACCCTCCACCCTGGCAATGAAATGAGAAGAAGGTTTTATTCTGTCTGGAAGCAGACCAACTCAGAGCCCTAAATAGAAGCAGCTTAAGGGCTCAAAAGACTCCATAATTAGGTCTCAGCTTCATCTAAATGCACACGACTAAATTGGAGTGTAGCTGAAGGTCTGCCTGTTCTAGGCTCCCCGACCCCAATCCTTGATGGAAGAGAGCCAGCTTGGCTTAGAAATACAAGACAGGACCCTTCCATCAAGCAGCAGCTGCACTGCCATGAGCGCATCCCCTCACTTAGACTTTGCTCATTTCTCATATGGTGCAGGTTTCAAGATCAAATGAGATATTGCCTGTGGGATGGAAACTGCAAAGTAGCATTCTACACCATCTTGGGTGAACATTTTACAAATCTATGTAAGGAGAGCTACTGCCAGCAAGGCCAGCAGTCAGTCAATGTGCAATTCTGATAATCAATTAAGTCATAATTATACTCTACTTAGATTCAAGAGTGCTGTAGATTCCTCTTTAAGCTTGGGAACAAGCCCCTGGCACTGATTGATCTTAGCTCATGCCCTAACCATATCAAAAGTACTGTACTGTTATAAAAATATCAGACAACAGGCTGTGGGATTGTTCAGAATATATATGCATAGCCATTAGAAACAGCAGCTGGAAGTTAACTCTAATTGTGATTTAACACCAATTAGTATTGGTCATTTTCATAATCATATTTCATAAAGGCTCTGTGCCAAAGTTGTCAAGGGCATCATGTGTTTTGTTCTAGATGACTGTGATTGCTTTAGCATTGAAGTTAAAAACTGTGCTAAAGCTAGGCACTGGTGACTCATGCCTGTAATCCTAACTACTCAGGAACCTGAGATAGTTCAAAGCTAGCCTGAGGAAGAAAAATCCTCTTTTCTCCAATTAACTATCAAAAAATTGGAAGCAGAGGTGTGGCTCGAGTGATAGAAGGCTAGTCAGGAGATAAAGGAGAGCAACTTGAGATTCACACTTCATTCATTCTCTAGTTTATTTATTCATTTGCATAACAGGCACTTATGGTCATTGGCAATAATAAGATGATAGAAAATATCTAGGTGAAGGAGCTCATTGTTTAACTGAAAGAACCAGAATGCAAGTGGGAAAGCAAAGTACCACAACTGGTGTTGAGTGCAGTGAGCATGTGTTGATGCTATGCATTATTTCAGGGTTTCTGGAAGCCCATTATTTTTTTATTTCAAATGTGGGCAGTGGTAGTAATACCTTTTCCATCATTACTAAAAGTGTAATAAAGGAGTTTTAATTTGGTTTTAAATGATATATTATGGAAATGGCAGCAATAAAAAAATAAAGTAGTGTAGTTCAGATGCCCACTGTCACCATTTTTAGACCTTTTCTCCCAAGATGTTTATATTTGCTACTGAAAACCACACACTGTGCAGCTCATGTACACCAAGCTGGTACTCTAGACAGGTTTGATGGCCAATTCCAGAACATCTTTCAGCCACAAAAAATATTAACTGCTAAAATACTTCATTGCTCACAGAAGAGAGAGAGAGCGTGAGAGAGAGACAGACAGACACAGAGAGAGAGACAGAGAGACAGAGAAAGAGAGAGAGGGGAGACGAAGAGAGAGAGGGAAAGGGAGAGGGAGAGAGACATTGTAGGCAGCTGGATTTGCCAGGCTAAGCAAGCTTTCTATAAAGCAGGTAGTTACTGAGCTCTGAGCTTGTGCTAATGCAAGAACCATTTTTTTTTCTTACTTGGAAAACAAAATGCAGAACTGGCACTTCGCTTCTCCATAAAACTGTCAGCTAGCTTTGGTTGAATGGGACTTAAGAATACTAGTAAAATAGAGAAGAGATTTACAAATATCTAGATCTTCTCTTCTCCCCATTTTATGATTGTATTGGATCATTCTTCAGAGGCATTTTGCTATGCTTTAAAGGAATCCCTCTGTGATAGTTGATCTTTTTTTGGTGTAATTTTTGTTTAGCTAAAACAGAGTCTCACTGTATAGCCCAGTTTGGCCTGGAACTTGAAATTCTCCTGTCTGTTTTTGGAGAGAGAGATAGAGAGAGAGAGAGAGAGAGAGAGAGAGAGAGAGAGAGAGTATGCACAAGGATGTTTCTAGAGAATATTAACTTGGACAATGGCTGAGAGGGAAAACCTGCCTTGAACATGGGCTGCACCATCCCCAGGCTTGGGGGGGAGGGGGGAAAGGCTGGATGGAACAAAAGTGGAAAAAGAGGACAGCGGATGGCACAAGCAGACTGCATACTTCCTGATCCCGTGCATATGTTGATGTTTCCATGGACCATGGACACTAGATCCTAAATTCTTCAGCCTTTCAAGCTCACCACAGTGACTGTCCAAGGAGTTTCTAGGCCTCAGCCTCTGACAGGGCTGCATCACCTGTCCCACTTAACACAGTCAGCATCTTGGACTGGGCTGTTACTGGATTCTCTGGCTCTCAAGGATGCAGACAGCCACTGTTGGACTATCTAGCCGCCACCGGTGTAAACCAATCTGACATGAGGTAGGCTGGTGAAAAGGGAGTAATAGTAACATGAAGGAGGCTAGGGACTGGGGACCACACAGAATTCACCTATGTTTTGTTGAACATCCTGCCTTACCATTGTTTTGGGTAAGAGCTGACTCTGGTGGAAGCTACGTCTACCATTAGCCACTAACGGACTCCAGGAAGTGTCCCAACAGGGACTTTCCCAGCTGCAGAGGTTAGCTAGATACTTCATTGCATCTCATTACAGTGGTAGTTTCATGTACTCACCTCCCTGCAAGTTACCATCCTGGCTCTGAGGATGCTTTATTAAATAAACTATTCTCTATGGCTAGGAGCTTGGAAATGCCTTCACAATTCTAGGAAAAACTTCATAACTATGTACCTATCTTTAGCATAATCATTAGTATGTCCACTAAAGCCAGGCAACCAAAGTAAGTGCCTAAGACTGGGAGCTCAAGGGCACTTGATTGATCAAGGTGATTGGTCAGTTTCCTTTAGAGTTGTATTATTATTTTATGCTCTCTTCTGCTGCAATAATATTTAGTTTTTGCTTAAATAAATTTGCTTTTCTAAAGACTCCTTTATGTGTCTGCCCCTGTATTCTGTTAGGTAAGTCCAAAGACTTATCAGTTTGACTGATCACAAGTCTAGCAAATCTCCTTTTATAATTATACATCTATTATACTGGCTCTGTTTTTCTGGAGAACTCTGACTAAGACACCTTTTTAAATCACTGCACAAGTCTAAGAATGTCTTGTTGGTATCAACAATCATACACGGCCCAGATGTTATTAAAAATAAAAAGGAAGAAAAAATCAGCACTAAATACTATAGCAGCTCACCTGTAGAAAGGCAGACCCAACTCTTAAAGTTTGATTGCAGAATATGTTTCAGTTATTCCTTCAAATTTAACTTAAGAACAAAACAGGATTGGACTAAACATTGGCATGGCCCTAAAATTTTTATATTGAAGTCTCAGTTCCCAGGACCCTTTCAAGCTTTGATAGAGCTCCCATGGAAGGAATTAGAGTTAGATGAGGCTAGTGTGTTCGAAAGAAGAGACACCAGAAAGTTCCCTGGCTGCTCTCTTCAAATGCATGCACTATGAAGAAGGCCATGGGACTATACAACGGAGAGAGCCCTCTGGTACCTTAATTTTGGAATGCTGTGAGATCTATGAGAAAATAATTCTCTACTATTCAAGCCACCCAGTTTGCATTACCTTATTATAGCAGCCCAACAAAACTAATACAAGAGACAAACACGTATTGGTTAGAGTGTCCTAGATTAGCCTGGTTAGCATCATGAACTATAGATTACAGAGATGTTGTGTAAAGGGGAATCTATAACTAGAAATTTTGGAGCTAGAACAAGGTCAGTCTCCAAGGCACTGAAGGAGTAACATTTCTTTGACAACACAACTCGAGGGTGTTGGTTTGGAATCATTTCTAAGTGATAACCCTAAAATTCATATATTGAAAGCCCTAACTTTAAGGGAGATTTCAAGTTCAAATGCAGCTCCTGTGGATTAAATGTATCTAAGGTCATCAGGATAGGCCAACAGGAATACTGATCCTTTGATGCTCCCTTGATGCTCTCCTCATGGACAAGCACTGTGAAGGCGGCCATGGTACCTCACCGTGAATGGAGAGCCCTCTAGCTCCCCACTTTGACAGCTGTAAAAGTATTACACTTATTTCCCCCTAGAGACCTGTGGATTATACCACATGTATAGCGAATTCAGCAAAGCCTTGGAGGAAAAAAGCATGATAATTCTTTAGCCATGACTACTCAACTCTGGAACCATAAAAGGGATTTTTCTTGGCAAATATAATATAGTCATGGTATTTAAAAGGGAAGCCCATACTAGCATATAATTTTACCTGCATTAATGTTCTTTATTGTTGGTCATTTTCTGCCTTTTCATATTTTATTTGACATTCTTTTTGAGTTTGGAAAATTGGTTACATAGTAATCTTAGTTCTCAGCTCTATCAAAAAAAGTAGTGTTGATGGAATTTTACTCAGCCATTAGACAGAATAACACATCATTTGCAGTGAAAAGGATGGACTTAGAACAAATCATGCCAAGTAAGGTAAGCCAAACTCAGAGAGACAAGCAATGCAAGATCTACAATATAACTGGACATGATAACCTAAAAGTCCTCTAAGTTTTCACATGCAAACAGACTACAGGAGGATACTCTTAGGGGAGGAAAACAAAGGTGTAACTTCTCAGAATACCTGTGTCTACAGAAGCTTATTCCTTGTTTTCCTGTTTCCTGCGACCAACCTCAGATATCCTCAATTTTACATGCAATATGTTGAGCATTTTCTTCTATCATCTCTGTCTGTCTCTCTTGCTCTCATCTATCATCATCTCTGTCGCTACTTGTTTTGAAGGGGGAGGAGGTGTGGAGTGCTGAACTGGGACTTAAACTTGGGACCTGGGTGCTATCCTTTAGCATTTTTGCTCAAGACTAGCCCTCTACCATTTGAGCCACAGCTCCACTTCCAGCTTTTTGCTGGCTAATTAGAGCTAAGAGTCTCATAGACTTTCCTGCCCAGACCAACTTCAAACCACAATCTGTAGATCTCCTGAGTTGTGAGGATTACAGGCACGAACCATTGATGCTCAAGCCAACTAATGTTTTTAATACCCATAATCACCATAGGTGGTGGTACAATGACATTTTTCACAACTTTTATGTGAAAGTGCTAATGTCTTTTAAAAATAAACTATAAATGTAAAAACTATTGCTTTTGGTTTTGTGCCAGGATTTCTCTTTCTATATATTTATATTAAGTGGTATAGCAGCCAGCACATTCATAAAAGAATTTACCTGATTATCTGCAAGAGGACAAACAGCCCAGTACAACATCATTAGCAAGCATATCATGGATAGTAACACCTCTTCAATGATGCTTTTAGAAAGGTCCAGGAGGCACTAACTTGAGATTTATCACAATACTGCTGGCACACACACTGAGCCACACCACACACACTCGACCATGCTCAGTATCAAAGTCCTTTCTCAGACTCTAAGCATTGCTTATGGCTTGTTTGTATGCTTGTTTCTGTTCCATTGTTAGTTTTTCCTGAGCAACAGCATGACAAACACTGAAATCAATTTACGAGTCACCTACAACCCCTGCCATATATCTTTCTTCCCTATTAAAACTGAACACAACCAAGTATTGAATTTTTCTCACAGCCTTTGACAAAAAGCTTTAAATCTGGGTGAAATAGTAGATATACGCTCAACATAGGAGTCAAAGAATGTGGATTCCAGTCCAAGCTTTGCCACTAACTAGCTAAATGAACAAGGACACCCACAAGACAGTATATGAGAAATGAACTTTTCAGAAAAAAATCATAAAAAAGAAATGAACTGTACAACTTCAGGGGGTGTGGGGAGGGGTGAGGGAGATGGGGGAGGGAAGGGATAGTGGGAAGGGGTAACAATGCTCAACAAGAAATGTACTCATTGCCTTACTCATGTAACTAGAACCCCTGTGTACAGCATTTTTACAATAAAATAAAATAAAAAATGTTTAAAAACGAGGAAATCACTTAAAATTTTCTGGGTTTCAATGTTTTCATCTATAAGAAAATAAATTGTAAGAGATGACTGACAAGATCCTTGCTTATTCTAGAACATTCTTTGAAATGAAGTCGCAATTCTACTGTTGTCACAGCCTGCTTAGAATCATTCTCTGCCTCCTCTCCTCAGATGAACTAGATTCATTTCCTTTGTGTCCTACTTATCTTGGTATGTATCCTACCTATACTATTTATCTGAATCAGACATAACCTCCCATTATTCTGTAAGTTCCTGGAGAGCAGACACTGGGGCTTTTACCATCTGACCCACCATTGTCAGCAGGTACCTTATGGCTGCAAACTGAATTCATAGTGAACCAGCCAATATTTTCTGTATCACACTTCAACAAAGTTGTCTCATCAGGAAGCTGTACAAAAAATAGCAAATCAAATCCCACCCTCATCCTATTTAAGCAGTCAATCTGGAGGAAAATATGTTCTCGCTATCTTCGCAGTGAAGAAAATATTCAGAAATAATTCAAAATCTCAACCGTGCTTAATGTAGCCATAAGTGCTAATGTAACATTTATTTTAAGCTTCAAGGAAATGGAAGTCTCTTGACAGTCTCATGGACAAACATGCCCACCGATTTCTAAATGGTTCATTTCCTTAAACTCATAAAACATAATCTCTGTAGACGCCTTCGTCTTTTATGTGTGTGTGGGGGAGGGGGGAAGGTTCCAACAGAATTAACAATGTATCTGCAGATTTGAGGGACTCTGGGAATACTACTTCTTATTTATATAAAGAGATAACTGCTGATCTTAAAGACATCCCCCTGTGGGGAGGAGTCACAAGGAGGGCTCATAGGGTCAGCTTCAAGCTAGGCTCATGGCGGCCTAAGAGTACAAAGCAAACTTGGCAAAGGAAAGGGCCTGTGAGGAGAGTGCTCAGTACAAGTCTCAGGCAGCATCTCCCTAATTTTTTCCAGCAATGGCTGCAACAATACACAGCAAATGTTTTCTACAGGGACTCAAGGCCTGGAGTATTTCTTTGGGACTAGTCATGTAAGCATTCTTTACCTGGTACATACCAAAATCCTACCCTTCTGGAAAGAATATAGGCATTCTACAGTAATCACATTGTTTTCATGAACAGTTTAAGCACAGTGAGCTCTTCCTATCAGAGTAATGGGATTCATCTTGAAAATCAAGTCCCAAAGGCCAACTGTGTAAAGCTTTTAAAGGACATCAGTTATACCTTCTGTGTGTTCACTGTCTTTTGTAGTGGTGTTCAACATCACTGAATAAGAACTACGTAGGATGAGGAGGAACACCAATAATTTAAAATCTTAAGAATTCTTGGAAATGGACCATGTGAGCTGGGTGTGCTGCTTACATTCTTCAACCCATACCTAATGGCCGAACTTCAATCCAATACATACCATGTTGTCATCCCAGGAAATGGGATCTTGACTTATGTACATAAATATATCAAAAGAGTGTGCAATTCTGTTGCTCTTTGATGTCTGCTCTGAGTATGTGTGTGGATGAGAGAAAGAAAGAGAAAGGAGAAAGAGTAATATAGCTCTGTGTTGAATTCAATGTGAAGAATCAAAATTCACTTTCCACTCACAATTATTTTTTTTCCAAACTTGTACTGGGGCTAGAATCTAGGGTCTCATACTATCACTTATTTTCTTTTTGCTCATGTCTGGCACTCTACCACTTGAACCACACCTCCATTTCCAGTTTTTTTGCTGATTAACTGGAGATAAGAATCTCATGAACATTCTTACCTGAACTAGTTTCAAACTACAATTCTCAGATCTCAGTCTCCTCAGCTAGGATTATGGATTACAGGCTACCCAAATCCTCCTTTGAGATCTTGTGTTGCAAATATGTCAGTTTGTTACTTAATATTAATCTCTCTGGCTCCAAGTTACTTTATATGCTTTAAGAGGTAAAAATTATCTGCCATATTTTACAGGAAAATTGTAATTATCAAATGAGAATGGTGTAAGCAATGTGTCCGAAGAACAAGATGTACTCTATAGAAAGCAAGAATTATGGGAAGAGACTTGGATAAGATGCTACAGGATGATAGTAGATTTCAAAGTTGGCAATTTTAGGTTATACATGATTTAACAGAGTAAGACCATCAAAGATCTAACAGGCTGCCTTGCAGATGTGATATTTATTATAGAAAGTAGATGATAGACTTAAGAGACTCAGAGCTCCCTAACAAATAAACAAACATACAAGAAAGCTCCACCTTTCGTTAATATTTGGGCAGCTCTCCCACACCCATTATTGCCTTAATGTTCAATTGCTGGTGCTTCACACAAGACTCATACTTGAAGCTTCTTGAGCTCAGGGACCCTCTTAACAGACTCTGTCCTCTCCTACAACTCATAACTTGTCTCAGAGGTTCTGGATATTCAATGACTTCTTGTTACCATAATAATAAAGTGAAAATATCATTCAAATATAGCTCATATATTTTAACGCAGCCTGTGTGAATAATATTCCTACTAGTCTTGTCTTCTCTTAGAACCCGGAGTAAGAATCACATTCATTCACAACATATGTCATTTCTATGTTGCTATTGTACAGACATTCATTTGTCTCTTGGATTCATTGTTTTCATCCATATTAACTACAAAGAAGATTTCCTTTAAGGGTTAGTAGAAAAGAAACATTGTTATTTCAAAAGAGACAAGCAATCATTTTAGATGAAATTCCTTAAGTGGAGTTATCCAAATGTGTATTCCACTCTTGGCAAGAACAGAACCCTAGCCAATGCTCAGTGACCTATAAATCAGAGCTAAGAGACTTCTTTATGCAAATTAAATTTGTGTCACACTCATCAATAAAAAGAAAATGGTAATGAAGATTAAATTTGCAGGCCCAGTACAGAGTAAAGGATTCCTATACCTATTGTAGGACATGTCAGGGTGGCTAATTAATTTTTGAGATAGTGTTCTTTGAAAGAATTAATGGAGGGTAAGCTTTTCAAATTGATTATTAAATGAGAAGACGGGATTAAAGAGCATTAGGAATGTAAAATAGGCAACCAGCTTGACTGACCTTTCCAGAATTAGAGAAACTCAGATGATAAAATAAAAGATGCTGCTATTCATTTTCAAGCAGTAGTATAAAGTCCAAGAACTTACTATATGACAGTCCAGGTTTCCAATTCATTGATCTGTATTTCATTTTGCATCATCTTAAATGACAAAAACTCAGATATTTACTTGTATCACCATGGTGCCCTTTTCCCTTACAAAGGAAACAAAATACAAAGACAAAGAATACTGCACTGCTCTGCATTAATGGGGACAATATTGTTGCAAAAATGAGCTAGCATCAATTGCCCAGCTGATGGAGCATAACTTATTAAGACCAATATGGAAAAGTAGAAGCAAACAACATACCCGCTTCCTTAGGTTGCAAGTGAGAGTAAGATTCCTTGAGAAGGAGTTTGCAAAAGCTGTGTAAAAGTCAAGGACTTTGAGCAAGGCCTCTCGCTTGATGATATGCAGGTCACAGTACGTCAGCGCCCGGACATTGGCACAGGCATGAGCAAGTGTAGTTTCCTTCCAGAAGATGTCTCCAAACACATCACCTTTCCCTGAAAAACAGCATAAGGTATATGTTTAAGTATCTACAAGAGTTCCTATCATAACTGAATGATTCCGTTTCACTAATTCTATTGATCTTCTAGAATATTCACAATATATACCATAATTATATATAATATCAATGTACAATGTGTTCACTGAGTAAAGTAACACCACCTTGAATTAACTTCTTGATGAAAACATAGAATGGAATGAATAAAATGAAATTCATTGGAAAAGTCAAAACCTTCACGTTTAACAAATAATTTCACTATCTTCTCCCACTTTGACTTTTCCTATTCTGCCTAGAGGAAGCAAAGGTAAATTTTGAGTTCTATCCATGGTCTTGTTCCACTGGACAAGATGGCAACAAGATGCAATAAACGATGATTGTGTTATAGCCTTTCTAAACATAGAATTGATACCATATTATTCAATGATAAGGTTGGTGCTTTAAGAAGACTAAAACATGGCACTGATGGCTCACTCCTATAATCCTACTGAAGAGGCTGAGATCTGAGGATCAATAGAGCTGTGGCTCAAGTGGTAGAATGCTAGCCTTTAACAAAAGAGCTCAGGGCAGTTCTCTCATCCTGAGTTTAAGCCCCAGGACACACACACACACACACACACACACACACACACACACACACACACACACACACACACACACACACACACACACACACACACACACACAGCCTATGATATATACTGGTTCTCAATGCTGTCCTTCCCTTCTTCATCCTGCAAATCCTTATCCAGGATCTCGGGGCACAATTTTTTTTTCAAATTTTTTATTGTGATTAAGTGGTTATATAAGTTCCCAAATTTCACTGTATTGTGTACAGTAATTTCACAATAAAAATATAGTAATAAAAAAAAAGAAATGGAGAGGGATTCACAGATGTATTATCCCAGACAGTGTTCCATAAAGAGTACCACAGGGGCTACAGGCAAATTTAGAATTTAAAAAAATCTAGGAATCAGCTATACTCGAGCGCGCCAACCATTGCTGTCTTGAAATCACTCATTCATCACTCCAAATCAATGATACGTGGTTGGCCAACCAATAAAGGGCATGAAGAATAACTCTGAAAGGCCTCTCTATTGAGGCTGTCCACAAAGAGCTTCTGGCTCCCATGTAGTCAATTGCACTTGGTTCAAATTCTGGGAAAGGGAAAGTTTTAAGGTGGAAAAAATGAAAGGAATATACTAAGAGGGGAAAAAAATCTTCCTAGAGGCATTCTTTCAAAGCTGTATTGTGTGTGTGTGTGTGTGTGTGTGTGTGTGTGTGTGTGTGTTCACACCACAGAAGTGAACAAATATCTCCTGTGGTTCCAATGAAAAGTAGAACTAACAGGAGAAAAGAGAAGAACAATATACCTTTCGAGAACTGAGAATGAGACACAGAAACAGAGAAAGGTCAATGGAGTGTTATTACAGGCTACTTTTCCACATAGGCGCACAGCTATGGGAGAACACCAGGATTTGGGAGTCAACCGTAAGAGGCATTCCAGGATAAGGGATGAAAGCAAGCCTGATACTGAGATGTTAAAATCCCTCCATGATCATGTGGTCAGCATAAAATAAGCCATAATAGAACAATACTTGTTCAAAGCAATTCATTTCTGGCCATCCAAAAATTCCTTGCAGTACCCGGATTGTGAAATGGTAACCCCTCTGTACAGCACCTTAATAATAACAATAAAATGATATATTTTTTTAAAGCCACACATTTAAAAAATTCCTTGAAGTTAGTGACAATAATAAACTTCCTGAGGACCTTATATTCATGCAAAGAGAGATTTTTGTGATCAAGCATGAAGCTAGAGTCTCTGGGACAAGTAGTATGGTAACCTAGGAGATCATTTAATTATCAAAATTTAAAAGATGAACCCTATATACTTTCAGAATGATATGTTTCAGAAGTCTGTATTATTCTTCTTGAACAAGTTATTCCAATGATTCCAATTATTTATTCTAATTACACTATCAAGGGTGCTAAATTTAGTTATAAAAATGCCCCTTGAAGGCTGGGAGCTGGTGGCTCATGTTGTAATCCTAGCTAGTCAGGAGGCTGAGATCTGAGGATCACATTTCAAAGTCCGCCCAGGCAGGAAGGTCCATGAGACTCTTATCTCCAATTAACAACCAAAAACAGCTGGAAGCGGAACTGTGGTTAAAGTGATAAAGTGCTATCCTTGGGCAAAAATGCTCATGGACAGTGCTCAGGCTCTGAGTTCAAGCCCCAGGTCTTGCACAAGCATGCAAGTGTGCATGTCTATGCACACACACACGCGCGTGCGCGTGCTCACACACACACACACACAAACACACACACACACACAGAAATGTCCACTGAAATCAGGGGGTTGATAGTACATGTCAATAATCCCAGTACTCTCAAGGCAGAGGTAGGAGGATTGGGAGTTTGAGATTAGCCTGGGCTATATAGTGAATTCCCAAGAAACCTGAAACAGAGTCTATAAAGACAGCAAGACTCCATCTTTAAAAAGAAGAAAAAAACTTTTAATAGGCCAATAAAGTAGACTAACATAAAGGTCAATAAATAAATAAATCAAGAAATATTGTGTAGTCACTAAGTTGCATAGATTTTTTAAGTGACAGAGAAATGCTCATATTACATACATAATTAACACAGCTTGTCAAACCACACAAAAAATAAATCTCTCACTGTATATACCTCAGAGACCAAACACACAAACATACACAAAGCCTGGAAGCAGGTGTATTAAAAAAAACAAAAACGGTAGATTCTCTCTGCATTATAGGGCAATGGGTGAGTTTGTCTTACAATTTTGTAAACCAAAGACATTAATAACCGTTAGATCATCATAGTCCCTGGTACTATAAAAATAATGTTGCTAACAGCCTACCTTAATCTACTTTTTGTTCTTTTTCCTCTATCATTGTTGTTCTATATTTTCCTTAAAGAGGTAGAAAAAAAGATTTATATTTCCCTTTGATTCATTTCTATGATTCTTTCTCAAAATGATCAATTATAATACAATCTCTGACCCATTTGTAAGTGCTCATTACTTTTTTAACTCTATGCTTACATGTAGTGTATGCTTCAGGAATAATCCATGCCTTTCACTCAGTAATTTCACTTCTGGGAATTATTTAGGAAATTTCCCAATAGAACCAAAATATACAATTATGTTGTTATATACAGCATACGATGTTGTTGATTTGCAAGTTGAAATAAGTTGTGATAAAAGCCAACAATAATAATGATTTATATATATATATATATATATATATATATATATATAAAGAAAATAGTGTGTTCTTAAATGGCAACAGTGACTGGCTGCAAGGGGTATGCTGATGATTTTTCTTCTTCTACTCAATGATTTCCAAATTTTTCATATGACTATGTATAGACTTTATTAAAAACAGCAAACTATTTTCACAGATATCTTCCTTATACTTTTTAATAACACTGAGTTCATAAAACATGCCTTGATATGTATAATTGTTCATAAACATTTATTATAGGTCCCCATAAGAGGTTAAAGATATTCAATACATATGCCAATATAGACCATTTTTAATTGTGAAGGCATTCAAATATACATTTACAATTGATTCTACCAAGCTTATGAAATTAAAATTCCTACCATATTTCTAACCTAAAACTTTTAAATTTAAATTATTTATTATTTTTTCCAGTACTGGGAATCAACTCTAGATCCTCTCTTGTGCTAGCCAAGTGCTTTACCACTCAGCTACACCCAGCCCCTAAAATATTTATCTCTTTGGAATCCTGGGGAAGTAAATCTATGATGTGGAAAAGATAATAAGAAGCTAGACTATTAACTCGTGACAAACTGTCTTCCCTGCTTCTCCTCCAAAACCTGTTGAGAAATAAAACAAAAAATTAGCTAATGTTGGTTTTAATTACCAAATTAATTAATTCTGCTCCCTACAACAGAATTCACATTACATAATACACACACTGATACTTTCATGACAATCTCCATTAAAATATGCAATGTATGTCAGATAGAAATCTAATAAAAACATCTCAAAACTATGTTTGCTTTATCCAGCTTTCTGTCACCTAGTAGGAATTCTACCCATAATATACTTTAAATGAGACACTTACAATCATCTTACAAGTAATCATCTTACAAGTCAGTGAATGAGTCGAATAGATGGTGTAGCTAAGCTGGCTCATGTTTTTCTTCAAGGTATATAACGCATATTTATGCACATTCACACAATCTGCGGAAATGGGCGTGCAAGCGGGGAATTATACATGGAATGCCAAGGGAAAAGTACCCCAATTTCCCACCACAAACATTTGCACACCCTTTTAGCGAGAAGAATTCCTATGGTATTCATTACTATAGAATATTCAATGCTGGTTTTTAGGTCAGCTCCTGCTGGGTGCAAGTAGTCTCAGCTATAAACAGTTTAGAGATTGGGCAAACTTTAACCTCTTTCAAATCCTTAAAATAGCAGCAAAGTTTGCACTCTACATGAAAGTTGTTGTTTGGTTTATTTATATTTTCTCAGTTCTCTGCATCAGGGCTTATGAAATATTTCAGTGTGAAACCACAGGAAACAGGATTGCAAAATAGAAGTGAATGTTAAAGATTTGGGTAGTAGGAAATTGAAAAAAAATGTTAAAGACCAAACAGAGACACAGTTCTAACATAATTAGAGCAGTAATACAGTTTGTAGTAGTCTTGGGATTATGGTTCCCTATAGGGCTGATTTTACAGCTAGATTTTTTTTTTAAAAAAAAGAAAACTGCGAGACACATTATTTGGTGAGTTAATGACATGGATAAAGTAAATGCATAAAGATGATCACAGTATTCATTAGTGAAAATAGTTAACTAGCATACCCAATAGATCTTAAAATATCATTTGAGTTCTATGTAGGTGGTTTCCAGTGGATATTTATGGGAATACTATAATGTATGTGATCATTCAAATAAGTTTGTGTGTGTGTGCCATCAGTAAATAGCATAGATTATTTAAATGAATTAGAGAAATGTTCACATTGTATAAATAACAAAAATGTGTGTGTGTGTGTGTGTGTGTGTGTGGCCCCAATAGCTTTGTATACACAAAGCATTAGGGGGGTGAAGGCACTAAAATGGATTATATAAAATATTAAGTTATGCAACCATACACCAGTAGAGACATTTCAGTTCTTTCCATATCTTGGTTGTAATATAATGAATAAAGAGTGCAGACATTTTCGTGATGATTTCATCTCCTTTGAGTCTGTAGCCAGAAGACAGATAACTAGTTAATAAGGTATTTCTATGCTTTAAACTTCTTTAGGAATATCCAGGCTGTTTTCAATAATGACTGTATAAAGTATCTTTCTACCAAACAAGTACTAGTAAACAAACTCATCAACATTCATTATCTCCTAATTTTTATATAATGCTATCCTAATAGTCCTGAGGTAGTATAAAAATATATTTCCTATTTCTCTGATATTTAATAACAGTAGGAACCTCTTCAATTAGTATGAAGTAGTGTGTGTGTGTGTGTGTGTGTGTGTGTGTGTGTGTGTGTGTGTGCCAGTCCTGGGGCTTGAACTCTGTTCAAGGCCAGTGCTCTACCACTTGAACCACAGCTCCACTTCCAGGTTTTTGTTTTGCCTTGTTTTGTTTTTGGTGCTTAATTGGAGATAAGAGTCTCACAGACTCTCCTGACCAGTCTGGCTTCGAACTGATTGTCAGATCTTAGCCTCCTGAGTAGCTAGGATTATAGGCAAAAGCCACTGGTGCCCAGCTTGGTGTTGACTAATTTTATGTCTTCTCTGGAGAAGTGTCTGTTCAAGTCCTTTGCCTTATTTATTCATTCATTTATTAATTGGTGGCAATGGGGACTGAATTCAGGGCCTTGAGCTTAAGTAAGGCAGGCACTCTATCACTTGAATCATGCTTCCAGTCCTGTTTTGCATTCATTATTATTGTTTAACAAGGGCTCACTTTTCCCCATATTTCCCTAGACTGCAATTTTCCTATTTATACTTCCCACAAAGCTGGGGTGACATGTATACAACACTGCATTGAACTTTCATGGTTTAGAAGTATGACTTTTGAGCTTTCTGTTTATTCATTTATTTTTAACTTGGGACCACTAAGTTGGAAAGATGTTTTGTTTTACTTTGTCATTGTATCACAATTACATGGACAGATTAACTTTACAATTGACAATGGATAGTTTGTATATTTGTTAAAATTAAATTAATCCTCCATAAGAAAAGATCTTCTGCTTTGTTTTTCTAAAAAGATTTTAGACCTGTAGTCTAAAATAATGCTCATCTTACAATTAAGTCTTACAACTGACACATGTCAACTGAGAGAAACAATGGTTCACCTCATTCAATTAATGCATTCGGTGTCCTAACCCCAACTTCACTCTAACCTATTAATTCAAGAATCCCAATGCTAAGCCAGGCGCCAGTGGCTCACGCCTAAAATCCTAGCTACTCAGGAGGCTGAGATCTGAGGATCATGGCTCAAAGCCAGCCCAGGCAAGAAAGTCCATGAGACTCTGATCTCCAATCAACCACCAGAAAACCAACACACACACACACGAATCCCATTGCAAGACATACATCCAAAAGAATTGAAATCAAAATCTTAAAGGGATATCTATAATCATATACTCATATTCATTGCAGCATTCTTTAAAATACTAAATATGGACACAATGGAATATTATTCAATCTTTAAAACGGAGGTAATTCTGCCATTTGCAGCATCATGGATGAACCTAGAGGGCATTAGTGTAGGGACCTCTGAAGCTTATCTGTGAGACCTGGAAAAGGTTTAAGAGGTTGGAGTGCTGCCTGGACAGCACTCTGAATGCTGAGACCTGGCCATGGAAGGGTTAAAACAGACAGCTCTGGAGAGGGTTAGAGACTGGATTGCCACTCCTCCAGCCTCGCTCCTGCTCCAGGCTTTCACTGGGCTGACAGCTGTGTCAGGGACCTTGACAACTTAACCTTGGACTCACTATATGGACACTGTGTCTGGACTTTCCCTGGACTGCAGTCTCCTGTCTCACAAGAATAAGAGAACCCATGTCTCTCAAATACTCTATTTTAGCTCATTGTAATTTTTTTTTTTTTTTGGCATGGGGCTTGAACTCTGAACCTGGGCACTTCCCTCAGCTCTTCAGCTCAAGGCTAGTGCTCTACCACTTGAGCCACAGCGCCACTTCCAGTTTTTTGGTGGTTAATTGGAGATAAGAGTCTCACAGACTTACCTGCCTGGGCTGGCATTGAACCACGATCCTCAGATCTCAGCTTCTTGAGTAGCTAGGATGAGAATTGTGAGCCCCACTCTGATTGTAATATTAATTTAGGTGCTTTATGTTTTGCATGTATCCATGGTAACCTTCCCTGTGTAAACTCAAATAGGATTGTTTGTGGGGTCTCAGGGCCTAAGTGCAGGAGAGCTTTGGGCCCCTTGTCTCCCCCCTTTTCTATCTGTCTATGTCTACATCTCTGTGCTTTCTAATTTTCTTTGGTTCAAGATCCTGTGCACTGCTCAGGTTGCAGTTAGGAACCATGAGGCTAAGTGAAATAAAATAGTCATAGGAGGACAAATACTAAATGATAGTTCTTATATGAAATATGGCAAAAGCAAATGAGTTTTTAGGAATTAAAGCTAAATGAGAGCATGCTTTCCTGAGTTCAGGCCCAAGTGCTAGCAAAGAAGGGTGGGCGGTCCAACAAAACTTATCTAAGGGTGCTGGGGAGAGTATTTGCAATGAAGTCTATATTATTAGGGTTGGAAATACTTCCATATTATCCAAAACATATGTAGGCTGAGAAACTCTAAAATACAGACTTTGAACCAGTGATAAATGATGCTATAAACAATGCTTAAGCATTTAAAGTAAGAACATTTATACTGAGGCAAACATGTATTAAAGAGAAAGAAACCAGACAACTTATTTGCCCTTTATAAACATATCCAAATGAGCTTTAATACATGCAGGACAAATCTACAGATTTTACGGTTCATATTATAAAACCACAGATATGTGAGAAAAATAAGAGGAAATAATGTTCTGGAACTTGGGAAAGCCCTTTGAAGGGTTTAACAGGTAATACATTTGACTTTTAACCATAAGCATACAAGAAAAAAATCTTAACCACAGCAAAAAAAAAATGTCCCATTTTCATGTTCTCAAAATGGCAAAATATTATTCATTCACAGCTCAGATTTTTAATTTTCAGAACCACCAGTTTTCTCTGATTATACACAAACGTTCACAACAGGGATTTTAAGTAGTTCTAATCTTGAACCTACGTGTTAGAAACTACCCTTCTACTATCACTAAGCTCATTTAATCCAACCTCCCTTTCTTTTCCATGACTTCTTTCCCCAAAGCCAGAGCAGTGTTTAACACATCCATCCAAACCCTACGTAAGTGATGGCAGGTCTCTGAGGAATTTGAAGTTACAATGAAATGACTTAAGATAGAGACTGTTTTAATGTAAGAACTCTAACCCCATGCTCTAATAATCAATAAGAATGGAAGAGAAAAGAAGAAATGTAAATGCCAAAAACAATTGTCTTGGGCTTTGGGTCTATTGTTGGTGGCAAATGCTATTTTAATATACCTTGAAAGGTACAATATACTTGTCAAGGCATTTAGAAATAACCTGGCTATTTCAACCACACCAATAAATCTGTTCACATTAAGTAATTACAGAGTAGAAACTACAAAGTAAGAAGACATTAACAAAGATAAAATATTATGTATGCATCATGAACTTAATTTTGGAATTCTTTGTGTTTTATAAGAAGTGGGAAGGTCAGAAAAAGGTGGAGGTGTAGAAACTGCAAAAGCTTCAAGTTGGAAGAGACACGAACTGCAATTACATTCCTGTGCCCTATTTAGAAAACAGGTAGAAGTCATCTTTTGACGTTCAAAAAGGAGATATTTGTTGACTGCATTTTATCTTTCCATTAATTAGTTCTGCTTCAGAACTTATTCATTAAACTCCTCAGCACTTTTGACACACCAAGGAATTATGTACCCACCAAGAGGCTACAGAGGCAAGGATCCAAAAGAATAAAACTGCACCTGTTTCAGGATCCAGAGATTCTAATTAATTTCAAAATGACCTCCCCTCCTCTACTTTTTCACTAGCAAATGAGCCCGTGTAGGAGATAGGAAGGCTGCTAAGTAAAGTTATATTATAGAAACTTGATCTACTGATTCATTAAGGTAGGAGAGAAAGTGAGAAAAATCAAGGAAGGAAGGAGGGAGAACAGAAGACAGGGAGGAAGAGAAGGAGAAAGAAGAGAAAGAGAAACAAAGAAAGAAACAGAGGAGGTGTTTTTAGGAAAAGAATTTCTATAAAAAATTGTGAGTGATTAAAATCCAGAGATTTCATATAATTCTTTGTCTCATTACACCAATATAGGAAAAGTCTCTGAATCCCACAATTTTGGGGGAAGAAGAAAAAAAAACACACACTCTAAGAAATAAAATGTGACAGTTATATGAGACTGGTTCCAATACCCAGGGGCCCAGTGTTCATTTTCACTCTGGTATTGGGTAAAAGCAGTTACCATTTTATTTCAAAATGAAAGGAAAATGCATTTTGTCTGTCTCACTGAGCAAATGATTCTCTTTTAGTAGACCCAGCCCAGAGGCATGATACTCCAAGCTTTCTCCAACCTCTTTTTAGAAAAGGAATTACCAAGGTGCAGCTATAATGAAGAAAATGGGCCAAAACAAATGACCAGGAGTCAGCTGCTGAGCTAATGTATCATGACAATCTCATTTTCATGTGATATATTGATGTCTGTTTCCCTCAATCCCCACTGAGGGAACTTTCGGGAAATTGAAACACATTGGTTTGGGACTTGTGTTTTATCCTCCTCTTTAAGTAAACCTTTAAGTCTGTTCAAAGTGCTGGATTCTGGGTTTATGTTCATCCTAGCTACTTAGGAGGCTGAGATTTGAACATCAAAGGTTTGAAGCCAGCCCAGACAGGAAAATCCATGAGACTCTTATACAAATTAACCACGAAAATGCTGGAAGTGGAAATGGTAGACCAACAGCTTTGGGCAAGAAACTAAGCGATAGTGCCCAGGTCTTGAGTTCACAAAGAATTGTTCTGTTTTTAAAAAATATTTTATTGGGCTGGGAAGTTGGCTCAGTGGTAGAGCGCTTGCCTTGCATGCCTGAGGCCCTGGGTTCGATTCCTCAGCACCACATAAGCAAAAAGAAAAAAGCCGGAAGTGGTGCTGGGCTCAAGTGGTACAGCGCTAACCTTGAGCTGAAGAGCTGAGGGACAGCGCCCAGGCCCAGAGTTCAGGCCCCATGACTGGGCCCTAAATAAATAAATAAATAAATAAAAATATTTTATTATATTTAACTAGTTGTACAAAGGAGTTGCCATTCACCAAAGTAGTTTATGGATTCAGTTCATCTTGATCAATGTCATACCTTTCAGCATTGTCATGCAACTGTTCAATTTTTATGGAGCATTAACTATGCTTCCCTTATACTCCAGCCAACACAGCAGAGCAAACCCCAGGTAGCATTCAATACAACCAGAGAACTGATTCTAGTGTACTGCACTCCTTTCTTGCAAAAATATTTTCAAAATTTGTTCCTAGGATTGTAACTGTAAGCTTATTTATAGACACTGGAGAAAAAGGTTGCAAACAATGCTATTCAGAGATCTGCCACCCTGCGCCATTTTTGATCACTCACATTCTTTTATAGAAACTCTTTTCCTATAAAAGGCCATTTCTTCTTGGTTCCTTTTCCAAAAATTGTGATTTTTATTTTTAGGTCCATTTTCATTTTTGTGTTGGATTTGAAATCAGCTTTCATTGTGGCTTTCTAAATCCATCGACCTTTTTCTTATGAGAATAAGTAGCATTCAAGTTGCAGTGGGCTCACTTCAGTAACTAAAAATCCAATCATTTAAAGATTGAGCTCGTTTTTCATGAGATACCAACCATGATGAATATGATCAAAATGGACATCTTGGCAAAGTCTAACTTACTTCACCTGAGAAAAAAAAACATAGGCTCATCACTCCTTCCTTTTAGATCTATGCTGCAGGCATCTGAGCAGAAAGTAACTGAAAAGTTCATCTAGAATATTCTTAACCAATGTGTATTTCTTACACAATCCTCAAACTGCCAATGTTTAATTTTGTCAGTGTCCTACACTGTTATCCCTTTCATGGTCATACTATTATTAGAATAACTATCTACTGGATCTCTGAATTTGAGAATGAAATATTTTAGTGACCACTTTTTTTGTATTATCTTTACATAGCTGTACAAAGCAATTGTTATTAACAAAGCAGCTTATGAATGTAATATATCTTGATCACTGTTACCCCTTTCAATGTTCTCACCCATCCCCACCCTTAACCAGCCTTCCCTCACCTCTTCTTAATTTTGTAGGATCTACATTGGATTTTTATCTGTATTTCTCCCTCTTCCGCTCTTCAGTCTTCAATCTCTTTTCCCTTGACCCCACCCTATCCCCATCTAGTACGGCTTCCTGGTGCTTAATTTTGCTGAACTTTTATTTTTGGCTTTCTAAGAAATTATGCTATTTGAGATTTCCCTTGACTCTACCATGTTTTGATTAATACATTTGTGTACACTTGCATTCCATCCAACATAATCGACTTATAGTCTGCAAGCTATATATAAGGAGAAACATTCATCCTGTTGCTCTAGGCCTGACTAACTTAACTTACTATAATTTTTTTTACAAAGCTTTCCATTTCTTTACAAATAGTACAATATCATTCTATCTAATGGATAAGTATAATTCCACTGTGTATATGTAACACATTCTGTTGATGACCAATAGACACATGAAGAAATGTTCAATATCTCTGACCATAAAGGAAATGCAAATCAAAACAATACTTCACTCCAGTTAGAATGGCCACTATCAAGGAAATAAACACTTAACAGATGCTGGAGAGGATGTGGCCAAAAGGGAACTCTACTACATTGATGGTGTGAATGTAAACTTGTTTACCCACTCTGGAAAGCAGTATAGAGGTTCCTCAAAAAAAAATTAAACATAGAACTACCCTATGGATCCAGCAATTCCAGTCCTGGGTATTTAACCCAAAAGATTACAAACCAGAATACAGTGAAGCCACCAGCATAAACCATGTTTATTACAGCACTCTTCACCACAGCATCTATTCTTGAATAGATCTAGAATGAATATTTTATTAGCCAAATGATTTCCCTGACTTAGGAAGATGGATGAATCAGATTTATAAACCCAGATGTAATTCACTCACACTATGTTTCCTTGTGAGACTCCTGAGAACCTTCTACAATTAACTTCTGAAATCCTTTGTGACAAGGCAGTGCAATCCAAATAGAGACTTAAGGTCATTCACTTACTAACTAGACAAGTCAGTAAGCTTTCCTGGGCCCTTCCTTAGCCCCTCTTTAAAGGAAAGGGCTGAAGTATCCAGGTTCCATTGCCTCTCTAGATTAACTCCCCAGGTTACTAACCAAACATTCATTCCTAAAGCTAGCTCACACTTACAGAGGACCTTGAGGCTGTCCTAAAGCAACTCTCCCACAAACTGTCACAGTTGAATGGGACTCTCATGCACCCCAACAGGCCATGATGAATACAAATAATGCTCATTGCTCAAGCACTATGGCTGACTAGTTTTCACTAAGATTGTTTCATTACTACCCACTTTCTAAAGTTACCAAACTGGAAGAAAAAAAAAAAAGAAAATGTTTAAAAGCCTGACAGTCAATAGCTCTAAAGTCGTAATATGTTTGTGACTATGTGAGGAAAGTTCACAGTACCTAAAATAGCCACCACCTCATCGTCCTGGATGACCTCCAAGGAACCTGACACCACGAAGCAGAGAGCATCCACGCTTTCTCCAGCATGGTAAATGAGATCGCCAGGAGCACAGTGAATGGTTTGGAACTCTACCGCCAAGGCGCGCAGACACCCATCGCTGGCCAATCGAAAGGCAGGATGCTCATTAAAAACCTTCCGGTTTAGATGAACGCAGATATCAGCTCTCATGTCCTTGGGACAGATGGAGAGGACCTGGAGAAAATGAGAGATGAAGACATAAGAGGGAACGAAAGAGGAAATCATTCCTGAGGGGGGGTGGGGAGAGGAGGAAGGCCAAAGGCTCAACAAATATTAGTTGACTAAGACAACACTGTACATGGTATCAGAAAGGCAAAATGAATAAGACACAGTTCTGCTCTCAAGGAGTTCACAATCTACTGAGAGGGGCCAGCATTCCTATGGATTATCACAGTACAGTATCACGTAGGCAATGCTCTGAGAGGAGAATGGATCTCCCATGGTAAGAACCATCAGGAAGAGTCTCAGAGGAAAAAAAAAAAGATTACTGTCATCAAGGCTCACTAAAATGGGTAGTCACATACACTGCAGTCAAACATGTTTCAGAATTATAACTGAATCAGAGTTGAGAACCACGGATTTCTGTGCACATTTAGAAATAGATTCCCACTCACCGATTCTAAGAAACTAAAATCAACAAAAGCAGCCCACCAACTTGACATGTTGGCTGACGTTGCTCTATTTTCTTCAGTCTGAGTGATTTTTCTTTTGCCAACAAATTTAAGGCCAGGGAGAAAGACAGAGAGAAAAAAAAATGTTTGCCCCAGCCTTCCATAAGGCTTAGGTAACTGGAAGTGTCACTCATAGCAGAGTAGACACATCACCGCATGACAGCTTTTGTTCATTCCAGTCTGACTCCCTCAAGACTTCTGGGGAGAATAGAGGAATTCAAGCTCTGAGCATCCAATGAAGGAGGGACAAATGGCAAAAATCATGCATAGAAAGCAAGGTGGACAGACATTTTTTTAAAAAATCAGTCATGAGGCTTGAACTCTGGGCCTGCAAGCTGTCCCTGAGCTCCTCAGCTCAAGGCCAGAGCTCTACCACTTGAGCCACAGCACCACTTCCAGTTTTTTGGTGATTTATTGGAGATAAGAGTCTCACAGACTTTCCTGCCAGGGATGGCTGTGAACCATGATCCTCAGATCTCAGCCTCCTGAGTAGTTAGGATTACGGGCATGAGCCACCGGCACCCGGAGACACTTTTTATTGATACAACTTTCTTATATAGCATTTAAATACTCAAGTTAGAATAGACTCCATCATTACATTGAATGGTAAGCATGAGGTGATACTGAAGTTAGTACTACTCACCTTAAAGACATGCATACAAACTCAATTAGGACCTTCCACCGATATCCTTGATTAAACTATTGTGTTTGTTTTTTAATGTAAGACCTCAGTTTCTCAAAGCTGAAGATAAGCTAGTTTCCCCTCATTATGTCATAGTGTATACTAATGTAATTCATAATACTTTTCTTTATTATACTACTCACACATTTGAAGCCTTAAAAAATGACCTAAGATTTAAAATAGCTCCTAACTATTTCTTTTGTTTGGGACTCACTCTGGATGAAACTCTGGCTGCTTTAGTGTAGTAAAAGTGACCCCATCATACAGTCCAATTAAATTACACTTTATGAATTGGGAGAATTCATTCTCTGAACCTTTTCCTAATAGCTTAAACATTATTTCATATCACAGGCGTCTGGGTTTGTTTTTTCATAATCTCTCAATTTTTCTAGTCCCTTCCCTTTTTGAACTATCTCTTCTTTGAGGAAAGAAATACCATAACAGAGCTTTGAAAACCATTGGCACTTTTATCATTCATGCTATTTCAATAATAGTGCAATGTTTTCTTTCGTATATTAATTTTCACTGAGTTCAGACAACATTAGTTATTTAACACGTACTTTCTTAGCTTCTACTGTGATTCATATTTTGCATAATTAAGTTCCTCAATGTGGAAAGATAAATAAGACATAGGTGCTAACCATGATTTCAGAAGGTAAACACATAAGTGATCATTGTGCCTGAGTTTTATTTATGAGTTACATAAGTCTGGGTGTAGATCTACGACTTAACTGTGTCTGTAGCCTTGAACACAGTATTTAATCTCATCAACCTCATCTCTGCAAGGGGGATAATAATAGTGCTTACATCAGAAACTCATTGTGAAGATTAAGGGGAAATGCTGACGACTTGAGCCAGTTCAGCTAGGCACATAGCAAGGCTAAATAAAGACTGGTTTTTAGCTTCTTCATGAATCATGAGTTTCTATAGTTTATTGGTGTTTTAACTCTCTGCCAAAGCAATTTTCTTTTTTCTTCACATTCTACCCCTGTATGACACTTGTATCGGAACTGTTTTTATAGGAATGAAGAGAGTATTTTAGCATAAATCTAAAGGTATCTTAAGTACTCATTGAGGCCAAAATTTTTCTCAAGTTGGAAATAAAATGAGCTCTAAGAAAGCAAAAGAATGACTTTTAAATAAATACACACATATAAATAGTACACTGAAAAATATATTGTGAAAATGTATTGGTCTGGGTCTGTTTCTATTCATTTACCATATAGGACTTTCATTGCTTTAGATTCATTTTGTCAAGAGCCATCTTCTGTCCTTTAAAATCATTTTTTGAGGGTATAATCATTCAGTGTTTGTAATAATATGTTCACTGGTATACTAGAAGGGTTGTCATTGTACATTAAGAACATCCCTTTCTGTTTTATCCCATGTATGACACTAGATCATTTATCATTTTGATAGATGGTTTATATTTATGTCCAGATGCCAAGAAATGATAAGCCAAAAGTAATTGTTAAGGTAGATCAAGGGGAGTCATGCGCAGGGCCTTTGCCATCTCTAGACAGATGATGTACCTGACATGAAAATAAAGCTGAAGTGCTATTTACCTGGGAAACGAAGGTGCTAATAACTTTCTTAG
The DNA here is from genome assembly GCF_019054845.1 of Dipodomys spectabilis. Taxonomy (NCBI): domain Eukaryota; kingdom Metazoa; phylum Chordata; class Mammalia; order Rodentia; family Heteromyidae; genus Dipodomys; species Dipodomys spectabilis. The sequence goes on from NW_024870750.1 coordinate 7,019,583, forward strand.
GCAAGGAAAAATTGTGTTTTAAATGGCAGAGCAAGACAGCACTCACACTTAGCCCACTGGTCTCAATTTCAATGTTCCCTGCACTAAATATCACATCCACCCTCCTCCAGGTACATTCCCCGATGGGTATCACCCAATTACCAGCAAATCAAATTACATTACATTAGAAAATGTTCAAGTGAAAAGTGGCTTTTGTTTGTCTCCAGAGCTGGTTATTTCTCCCTTCTACATGTCAGCAAACTAATAAATTAAGGTTGGCTCTTAATTAAGACAAGCAATAAATTTTCCCTTCAGGAGAGCTATAGAATTACATAATTAATCAGTTTTGGGGATCTGCAAACCAATCCTGAAAATAAATAAATTTAAAAAAAGAAGAACATCTTGGTCTGAAAAATTAAGAAATATATACATTATTAATTATCCATTAAACCCAAGGCCCAGTGGTCCCAGAACAGATGTTCTCAGGCTCCAAAGGTTCAACCTCAACACTGTTTTCAGGAACTTTTCATAAACAAAGTAAATCCGGTGACACCTGGTTATTTCCAATGGCTTACGTCCAAAGTAAAGCCAAAGATCTGAGCAAACACAATGATCTGTTCATGATGACCAGGTCCTCCTCCATCCTAACTACTTCCCCCAATGTGACCTCTCAGTCACACACTTCCACCACTCTGGCCTCGCCAGCCTTTCTCGTGACCACATTGGCAATACCCATCATCCTGTTTTTTGATTATCTATCTCCCATTCATCTGTCTCTATCATAAACATAATCTCCATATGCACTACCATAGAATTTAGCAATATGGCTGCCCACAGGAGCACACTAATTCTAGAGAGGTAGAGATGGGGAGAATTAGGGCTCCATGCCAGCCTGAGTGAAAAGTCTATGAGATCCTCATCTCATCTAATAAAAACTTGGCATATTGATGCATGCCTATCACCCCAGCTACACAGAAAACATAAATGGGAGGATTGTGGCTCAAGGCAGCCAGTCGTAAATGCAAAGTCCTATTTGAAAAAAAGGGGCTCAGGTATTGCCTTCCAAGTACAAGGCAATGAGTTCAAACTCAAGTTATTCCCCTTCAAAAAAAATTAGCAATGGACAGTAGACAAAGGAAGAGGTATTATGATCATTGTAACTGCTGTTTTTAAAGATGGCCACAGATAGTAACATGAGGTGACACTGTCCAAAAGGAAACCAATGTACTCTCTACCTGACTTATAGGTAACCCCTCTACATCACCTTTATAATTGCAATTAAGAAAATTTAAAAAATAGCAACATGGAATTATGATGAGGAATTTCGAACTTCTATTCTTCAGGTATAAGATAATTCTTCAGTGTGTTGGTGAACATGAGCCTTATGTACAATATATAAAACATGCAAGTTAAAAGAGAAAGAAAGCATTAAAAAAAACCATTTTAAAAAACATGCAAGTAGAATGATGCTAGGGAGAAGCAAAGATGCAGAGTGGGCCTCACAGGCAGAGCTCCACAGGCCATTCAGTCATAGTTAGTGAACACTGGTTATGTGCCCAGCACTACGCAGCCCTTCTAGGTCTACAACCAAATTTTTCACACTGCTGCTTCCCTGGAGCTTTCGCTGGGCACAGATTGAAAAATCACTGTTCCGAGGCCAATGCTCCATTTACACATAAGACAAATGCATTTCATAAAAGCCATGTGATGTCCTGAGGTATTCTCAAAACATTATAAGCAAAACCTCTGGAGTTCCAGCTCTGAAGTCACACTCCTGAGTAAAGATCAATCAGGAATAAAGAATGTCATCTGGCATCTTCTGGCATTTTCTTTGTATATAACAACGACATAAATACTGATTTCTAAAAAGTCATTAAAATCCAATCTTGATTTTGGTTATTAGAATTTTCATTACTAATTAGAAATAATCAAAATCTATAGTTTGTTTATTGGAAAACTACTAATTTCGCACCTCAGTAGCCGAGAATGGTGTTTTTTCCAATTTTCCCATTTCTTTTTAACAATTTAATAATTTTTAAAAATTGGCATTTTTAATTTCATCTATTTTTCTTGTTTTTTATTTTGTTATGCCAGTCCTAGGGTTTGAACTCAGGGCCTCAGCTCTGTCCCTGAGCCTTTTTGCTCAAGTCTGTCCATCTACCATTTGAGCTACACTTTTCCTTGCAGCATTTTTGGTAAATAAGTGGAGATAAGGGTCTCACAAACTTTCTCATTGGACTGGTTTCAAATTATTATTCTCAGATCTCAACCTCCTAAGTAGATAGGATTACAAGCATAAGCAACTCAGCTTTAATTTTATTTTTGAGTTAACATGCATTTATAATATAAGGAAGTTTTGTTGTAATATTTCTATATTTACATACAGTACACTTTGAACAATTTTCCCCTAATATTATGTTACTTCCATTAATGCTGTTTTTGCTTAGGATTGCATTTGCTATTTGAGGATCTTCTGTTCATCCATATGAATTTTAGGATTGATTTTTCTTGTATTTCTCCAAAGAATGACATGTATTTTGATGGGCATTTTATTGGATTATGATAATACAGCTACTTTTTGTTATTAATTCTGCTAATCCATGAACATGGGAGGTCTTCCATCTTTTGTTTGTTTGTTTGTCAGTCGTGGGGCTTGAACTCTGGGCCTGAGCACTGTCCCTCAGCTCTTCAGCTCAAGGCTATCGCTCTACTACTTGAGCACAGCACCACTTCCAGCTTTTTTCTTTTTGCTTATGTGGTGCTAAGGAATCGAACCCAGGGCCTCATGCATGCAAGGCAAGCACTCTACCACTGAGCTACCTTCCCAGCCCCAACAAATGAAATTTTCTTGATTTATTTTTCAGCCTATTGATTGTTGATATTTAGAAAAGCTATTTTTTTAATATGTTGATCTTATATCCTGCTACATTTCCAAAAATGTCTTATCAGATCTAGCAGGATTTTTTGTGTATGAAATCTCTAAGGTCTTTGAAGTATAGAATCATATCATCTACAAACAAAGACACATGGATTCAATGGCAAGTATACCAGATCGTTAGAGAACTGCCACCAATTCTCCTCAGTCTTTTCCATGCAGCATAACATGAATGATCACTAACAAACTGTTTCCATAAAGCCAGCATTACATTCATTCTAAAACCAGACACAAGGAAAAAAGAACTATACACCTAGTCTCTTTAACAAACCTGGGTGAAAATATTTTCAACAAAATACTTGAAAACTGGATTCAAAAACATGTTAAAAAGATCACACTCTAGTCAAGTTGGTTTCAGTTCAGGACTGTAAGGATGGTTTGACATCCACAAATCAATCCATGTAATCCATTATAAACAAGAACAAGGACAAAAATCAAGTGATCATCTCAATTAATACAGAGAAAGTCTTTGACAAAACTCAATATCCATGTATGAGAAAAGCTCTGAAGCAAATAGAGAAATATACCTCAACATTATTTTAAAAAGGGCCATGTATGGTAAACCCATAGCTAACAACATATTAAGTGGGGAAAAACTGAAATTTGTTTCTGCTAACGTCAGAAACAGATAAGGCTGTCTACTCACCCCACTCTTAGTGTGGTTCTGGAATTACTAACTAGAGCCAAAAGGCAAAAAGAAGATATAAAATAAGAACCAAATAGGGATTTTCCACCATTTTTAAACACTTTTGACTTTAGGTACAGCAAACATATCGCATATTTGGGTGTATTAGCAAAGATAAAAACAGTTATTCAATTTGCTGAAAGGAAGTCATCTTATTTAAAATGCAAGTTTTAGTTATATATGAAAAGGGGGCTAGCTGCTTAGAATGAGCTAGCTATCTAGAATGTTTTTCTCCTGGGTCCTTCCTCTATCACTGTGATCCACTGTGGCATTAGTAATGCTGTAAATCCTTAAGCAAAGAAGAAATCTAAATATAACAACCAACACAAAAGCCAAGAAGCTAAACCAAGAACCTCAAAGGAAATGGTCCCTATAGCCAATGAAAGAAGCTTATATTCTCAAATTCATTATAGAAAATAAAAAGCATAAAGATTATATTTTTATAAAACTTGAATCCCTAAAGTCTTATTTCCTGTTATCACTCGAAATCACACTGTAAACAGTTTCTATGCTGTGAAATACTGTAGATAAATAATTTCAGACTGGGTACTAGTGGCTCACCCCTGTAATCCTAGATACTCAGGAGGCTGAGATCCAAGGATCATGGTTTGAAGCCAGACCAAGTAGGTAAGTTAATGAGACTCTTATCTCCAATTAGCCACCAAAAAGTCAAAAGTAGAGCTGTGGCTCAAATGGTAGAGTGTTGGCCTTGAGTCAAAAACTCAGGGACCAGGGCTGGGAAGGTGGCTCAGTGGTGGAGTGCTTGCCTTGCATGCATGAGGCCCTGGGTTTGATTCCTCAGCACCACATAAGCAGAAAAATCTGGAAGTGATGCTGTGGCTCAAGTGGTAGAGCACTAGCCTTGAGCTGAAGAGCTGAGGGACAGTGCCCAGGCCCAGAGTTCAGGCACCATGACTGGCAAAAAAAAAAAAAAAACCTCAAGGACAGTGCTCAGACCCTGAGTTCAAGCCCCAGGACTGGAACATAAACAAAACAAATTCAATCACTGCAGCTCTCTATCATAATTATAACACTATTAAACTAGTACATTGTAATTATATATCAAGATTTCTAGGTTCTCATCCATGAATCAACTTGCAACAAACATCCTATGTATATCTGATTGTCAAAGCACAGAAGTAAAATTTGTAGGTAATAAAAGCAAAACTAGTAGGTAGAATTATAAAATAATCATACCTTTATGGTTATACATGAATATAAACTATGTCCATTATATTGTCTGATAGTATCTAAGTTGTTTCTCAGAAAAGGTGTATCAAGTTATTCTAACCAGATACATATTTGCGAGTACCCTGTAGGTTCTTAATAATCTTAGTCTTCTATCTTCCCTACATATGTGAAAGAACAAAGGCCATGTCACTTGAAAGAAAAATAAATTTCCATGATATAATGTGTAAGAAATCTGGAGACTTTGACCTTAGTAAAGTTCCAGCACTACTCCTATTTCATTATTTTTAATTTTTTTGTCGGCCATGGGGCTTGAACTCTGGGCTTGGGTATTGTCCCTGAACTCTTCCACTCAAAGTGAGTGCTCTACCACTTGAGCTACAGCGCCAAACTCCTACTTCATAATCCCAAACTGGATTGTCTATAACAAACTGAAAAAGTGCAAGCGATGATAATTGATGTCTAAAGGTAGTGAATTCAACAAGGCTCCTTCCTGAGGTCTCTACAGCTCTAAAATAAATTGTTTTCCACAAAATTATCCATCAGGAATAATATTTAATATAGGATACTTCTAATACTGATAAGTTAAAGAAAAAAGAAGCCATGATCCCCTGTTTTTTTCCCTCAGGACCAAGGAATAAATGCATAATGACATTTTGATAGGCGTTGAAGTTATCACTGACATTCTTCACAGTCTGTTCATACAATTATGTCATGCACTGTTGGTTCATCTCTCCTCAGGAATCTAACAGAATTGGTATGAAGTTAGTGAAAATCAGTGGAAGGAAGTCAGGCAAGTGACATTTCCACATAAAGCATTTTTGCAATCTTTCCCTAAAAATAAGGAGCCTAAGACTGAAAAAAAAAGTAGTTCTTCACAGAAAATTCACTCTCATTCATTTGATGAAAAGAAATGAAAAGGTCACTTTCACTTAAAAAAAAAAAAAAAAGATAACCAGCAGTCATGCAGAACTAGGAGAAATGCTGTCTGGATGTTAATCTGGAAGTCTCTGGGGGTGTCAAGCCTCTGAGGAATTAACCCAGGCACAGTGTAATGAAATAACACCAAAGTGAATTAACTTCCATTACTCAAAAGTAAAAGGTCATACTTAGCAACTGAAGAATTCAATAACCAGTGAAGAACTATAGGTTAGAATTCACTGGCTTCACTTTGGAGATGCATTTGCTGGGAAGAGACTCCACAAACCAGAGGAGGAGCTAAGTCTTTTGTTTCAAAAATATCAGAAGCCTACAAGTCGTTATGTCAAAAACGAACTTTACAACTTTAGTGTGTGTGTGGGGGGGGAATGATTGGGGTGGAGGGGGGGTAGAGGGAGGATGGGAAGGGATGGGAAAGGGAAACAAAGGAGGAGGCTACAATGCTTGATAAGAAATGTACTCGTTATCTTGCCCATGTAATTGTAACCCCTCTGTACAGTATTTTCACAATAAAAAAAAATATATATCAGAAGCCAATCCAATCAGGATGTTCAGGCTCTTGAATGTAAGCAGTAAAAAAAAAATTGTTTCCACTTTTGTAATAACTTGTGAAAGCTGAAAACATTTGAGGGTACTCTCTTTCCGGAATTAGGTCTCCAATAACACTTAGTCACCATTGAATTCTGCTTTTAATCTCATGTCTGTATTTGTTTTTGTTTGTTTAGACAGGGTCTCACTAAAAGCCCAGGGTGATCTTGAACTTGCAATCCTCCTTTCTCAACCTGTCTAAGTACTGGAAAAGACATTTAGTTTGTGTCTATCATTTTTGAGCTTTTGGGGGCAGTACTGGAATTTGAACTGAGAGCCTTGTAATTGCTAGACAAGTTGCTCTACCACCTTCATGCCCCCTCCCTCAGTCCCTCTAATTTATAATATACAGAGTTTTGACTAAGTAAGAGGGTTTTTCCACACATGTGAGAATATTTGCTCAAGTGAATGTGTTTGATTGGTAACCAAAATGAGTGGAACAATATTTTTCCTATTTCATAAATTTCGAAGGTCACCCATGACAAGTGACATTTCAACCTTTCTTTCAACAAATGAGCTCCTGTTGAGCACTGTACTGTGAGGGACAGCACCATTCACTGCTTTGGAAAATTGTCTGATTGTATTAGCAAAGGTTGAATGTACTCAGACGCAGCCATTGCACCACAGAAACATCTACACACATGCCCCAGACCACACAGATTAGCTGTTCGCAGCAGCTGTTCACACTGGCCCCCAAATGAAAACCACCCAAGGATCCATATTTAGCTAACTGCACCATTGTGTGCTTCTAGGAGGGGCTGAAAATGCAAGAAGTGACACCTCAACTACCATAACAGATGGACATCAACAATTCAATATTGTAACTCCACTGGAATCAAGCCCAAGAAGATATAAAACCAATTTAGGGTGCTGAGAGCAAAACATGAGCTTGCTTGCTTGCTTGCTTGCTTGCTTGCTTGCTTGCTTGCTTGCTTCCTTCCTTCCTTCCTTCCTTCCTTCCTGATATAAGCTACTTTTGACAGGCAGAATTGGTTAATACCTGTAGAATGCATGGGAGAACTTTTGAGCATCTGGTAGTAAGGTCTTGAGGTACTGGTTCTGCAGGCATATTCCTCGAGTGAAAATTTCTCACGCTGCTTATTTAAAAATTAGCCAATTCAATTGTCAGTGCTACATAATAGTTCAATTTTTAAAGTTTAATTTAAAATACTAAATTAAAAAAATTTGTTATTCTCATCAGCAAATAACTGTGGGGTAACAGGCGTGTTTATTACTTTGTGGTTATCATTTAACCTTGCATGCACACATCCAAGTCCCATATTATACACCTTATATATAAAATTATATATATATAATTTTTATTGGTCAACTACATTTCAATAAAGGTGAAAACATTTATGTGAAAAAGCAAGTAATTGGGTGAAAAGTGTAGCCAATTGGTAGAGCACTTGATGCAAAAGCATCAAGTACAGAGTTTGGAGTAGTAGTCATGGAGAAAAATAGCAAGTTATCTCTTAATGAATAAGTATTGTCTAGAGAAAGAAAAAAGAATGAAGTAGAAACAAAAGCTGCCAAGCCATTGAACATGTCACCTCTACAAATTCATCAGCTCTCTTTCCAAATTACACTTATAACTTAAGATATACACACAAACATGCTTCACATGTAGGAACTCCAAGTAGACAAAAAGGTTAAAGCATAGCTAAGTGAAGCAAAGAATTTGCAGGGGGCCGTATTTTTAACCCATCTCATCTCCAAATTTTAACATCCAATTTTGTAAAGGAACATATTGTCACATAATACACATGAATATATGTATTTGCATGGGTACAGACATGTGTGCAGATAGATTTAAAAATTAAGTGCACATAAAATAACAATTAGAAAATGATCTTTGAAAAGACGGGGAGAGAGAAAAAAATAAGAGTTCATTTTAAAATTAACATTTGATCAAATGAAATCACACTAAAATGTTTTTTTACAACTATATAGCTAGATGTGTATGTGTTTGCGTGTGTGTGTGTGTGTGTGTGTGTGTGTGCGTGTGTGTGTGTGTGTGTGTGGTAAAGCTAGTGGTAGTATCCAATAAGCACAGCCTATTAATCCAAAAGCTTTCAAAGAGCATGAGCTCTTCTCCCACTCTGCAAATACAAATACCAGAGTAGATCTTGATCAATCTGTTTTGATTGAGTAAAGCCTGTTTTGTTATTACCTATAGCTGCAGAATGATGATTTGATTGAGCTTTCTGGAAAATTACACTCTTCGCTATGAGTCAAGTTTGCCTCAAGAATTTCAGTCTCTAGAATGAGCAAGAATAAAGCAGACATTTGACCGGAAGAGTAGATATTTGAGCATGTGTATGCTCAGGCCTGCTTCTTGAAGTTTCTTATGACAATCATTTGTGCCAATGGAAAACAATGTATCAAGTGTAATAAACATATAACATGGACAGCACAGAATTTTACAATCAGTAAAAAAAAAATTTACAATCAGAGTGAAAAGCAAGCTGTAATATACACACACACACACACACATATCCTACAAAGGAGCCACTGTCATGTTAAGTGAGGATTCTCGGGAGAACAGAATCACAGTACATTATACACATTCATAAACCATCACAGTGAAACCCATTACTCTGCATAATTCTCATTTTAAGTGCTTAGCATACAAAAACATTTTTTAAAATCCTAAAAATCTGTACTAATGAAAAAGTAAGCAATACAACTTTTTTAGAGGCACAAGATTGAATGGCTCATAAAAATGAGTCTCAAAATGGCTGATAAGATTTAAAAACATTTGGGGGGAAATCTTCAGATCCATTATTTCTAATGGATAATTCTTCAAGGGCAAAGTATTCTGCCCCGCTCCCCTTTTCTTCCTCTTTCAACTACTTTTCTTGTCTCCCTTCTCAGACCTACTTTCAGGTCGTCTCTAGTGTCTTACTTTTACATTTCTGTATATGAGGGGGGAAAACTGTGGTATTTGTCTTTCTTAAACTGCAAAGTTCTAGCAAAAGGACATCCTGGGAGCTTTAAGGGAATTCCTTTACACGTAAAGATATTTTGTTTCCTTGCTGTTTTTAAGTCTCTTCTCTCTTTTACTGTATGTATTTAAAATATATAACATGATATTTGATACACACATCAAATGTATAACAGGAATATGAGTTGAGTATATTAACATCTCTCAGTCACTCTTGTGTGTGTAGCGGGGGGCAGAGTTCCTCAAAAACATTCTATAGTATCAATAATGAGTCATTATGTATATTAGCTCTCTGGATTTGTTCATCTTACAAGTCTACTTTCTGCCTTATACTCTTCTCAGGTCTTTTTGCTTTTAGATTGTTCAACAGGTTCTTGCAGGCTGTATTCAGATTGAGATTGTCCTATATCTATGCATCTTGAGTAGCTGGGATTGCAAATATATGCCACCATGCCTGGCCCAGTCTGATCTTCATTTCTCCACCGCCTGGTAACCAACATTTATTCTCTACATGGATGTATCTCTTTTCATATACTTTTCATTCTGTATCTTGTTTCACTAATCAGGATGCCATCTCATTTTTTTTTATCTTTTATTTTGTCGGTCATGGGGGGTTGAACTCCGGGCTTGGGTGCTATCCTGGAACTCTTCAGCTCAAGGCTAGCACTATGCCATTTGACCTACAGTGCTACTTCCGGCTTTCTTAGTGGTTTATTGGAGATAAAAATCTCACGGACTTTTCTTGCCCGGTCTGGCTTTGAACCATGATCCTCAGATCTCAGCCTCCTGAGTAGCTAGGGTTATAGACATGAGCTACCGGCACCCAGCTTTTTTTTTTTTTTTTGACAGTCTGATTCTAAGTACCTTCATGACATCTTCTTGGCCTTGAGTCATATTAGAGATTTTTGAATTTCATGTACATTCATGGCATATACATATGCCATGGCAAGTGACATAAATGCCACAATGTTTTTAAGATCAAACTGCCCTCATTTGGCCAATCTCATTTAGTGGCATAGAGAAAATAAATCTTTTTAAGCTTAAGAAAAACCTTTAAAACTCATTAATATTCTTCAACATCCTAGATGACAAACTATCTTTTTGAAATAGCATGTTCTGTTGACATTATGAAAAAGGACTTTGGTGGGGGAGCCCTAGTTTGAATTTTTGTTCATGCATTATTTATATCAATATTTGTTACAATGTCTTCATAGAGAAGAAATTTCTCAGTGTCTGAGTAGCCACAATTTTCACCATCCCAAAACAGCTATGCATACCAGAGTTTGAACCACCATGAAGTCAGGCACTGGTGGCTCACAATAGTAATCATAGCTATTCAGGAGGCTGAGATCTGATGATCTCAGCTTGAAGCCAGCCTGGGGGAGGGGGGGGGAACTCCACAAGATACTTATCTCCAATTAACCAGCTAAAAGCTGGAAGTGGATGTGTTTTATATGGTAGAGCACTAGCCTTGAATGAGAAAGCTAAGCAACAGCATCTAGTCCCTGAGTTCAAGTCCCAATATGAGCACAAAAGAAAAGAGAAAAAAAGAAGAGGAGAGGAGGTAAGAGTAGAGAAGAGGGGAGATGAAAAGCTGAATCTCAACAAACTTCACATGTGTTCTTCCTAACTTCGACTCTTGCTTTCAGTCTTCTATAATTACATGTAATCATTTTTGTACTTAGCACACCCCACCTCAATTTATTTTTTTCTGTTCCAGAGTGACTGCATCAGAGAACCACAGTTCCTAGTACACACTACCGACTGTCATGCATCAGCTTAATAGGATATTCAGAGACTAGAGACTACTGGTATCAATAATGAAGTCACTGTAGATTTACCCGTCAACCCTCACTCCTGTCTTCACGTTTTGAATTTTTTTTTGTTTATCAATTGTCATCACTTTGAGTTATCCTTCCTCTATTATATTGTCCATAAAAGCTCCATTTCTGATTCATCCCCCTTTGGTTAAATAATGTTGCATAATTCTGCCAAGTGTTTTCACTTTAACGTAACAAAGTAGGCACCAATCAATACCTAGAATTTCTACTATATTTCTCTGACATTAACAAATTCCCACAGGTCAATACAACTGCTTTCACACAATTTCCCCTTTTCTTCAACCTTCCCAATCTGACTTTCCAATCTCAGCTGATTACTTTTCCTCATATATTAAAAGAAAAAAAGGGAATAGGAGTTAGATGAACTCTGGCTTGAAAAAATTCCTTTGCAGCAGACTAAATCTTTTATTTTGTTAAGACAAATGTAATACTTGGTCAAACATAAAAGCAAACAGAAGAACCAAATAGGCATCTGAAAACAAAATAGCTAGGAAGACATTCACAATTTGAGCAACCCCAGAAGCAAGAAGCATTCATAAAGATGAGCCTAAATTTCTATTTCAATTATCTTATTCAATTTTAGGATATATTTACTAATTTGTAACTAACAAAGGTAAAAAATCTGATCAAAAACCTCAACCGGAAAAGCACTGGAATATGATAGGAGTTTGAGATGCCTTTTTCCTAAATCTACTCACTCACTAATTCTTAACTATTAATAGGCCAGAGGGAATAAAACTCAGCAGGGTTTATTTAAAAACAACAACAACAACAAAATACCTTTCATGTGCTTGGAAAATAAAAGTTGAGTTCAGGACCCAGAAAGTGGAAGGACATGAGTAAAGCTTGCTACTCCTGGGAATTTTTCAGTATTTCAGAACCTTTAAAATCCCTCCAGTCTTGTTCAAGACACTATGTTGAAAAATGAGCTTTACAATTTAGGTGTATGTGTGTGGGGGGGGGGTAGTTGAGGAGGTAAGAGGGAAGGAATGGTAGGGGAAAAACAAAGGAAATGTTTGATAAGAAATGTACTCATTACCTTGCTCATGTAACTGTAACCCTTCTGTACAGTATTTTTTCACAATAAAACACTTACTTAAAAAATAGAAAAAAAAGAAAAACATCCCTCCAGTCACCTTAATCTCTAATTACATTAAATTAGCTTACCCCTTCGCTTACTGCCTTCCAAAAGGAAAGAACTGTCTGTCTGGAGAAAGTTAATATTATTCAGAGTCACCATCATTTTTTTCATCTCCAGACAAACCAAGAGATGGGACCAAGAGAAAATAATTGGCAATACAAATGGATCCACAGTTGTTTTTTTAAGGGTACTGGTTACAGTTATTTCATTTTTCTTCCCCCCTCCTTTGGTTTATTCCCTGTTGTCACTGCTTTTTATTTCTGTACCCTTTGTTTTATAAATCCATTTATATGATTTGGGGAAGGGAAGGGGAATCACAGAAATGATGGGACTAAGGGTGAACCAATGCAACAGTGACACTCACTAGACACTATATTGGAAATGAACTTGATGACTGGGGGGGGGGGGCGGTAACAGGGAGGGGGGAGAAATGGAAGAAAATGAGGGAGGGGATAACATTGGTCAAAAAGAAATGTACTCATTACCTTACTTGTGTAACTGTAACCCCTCTGTACATCACCTTTACAATAAAAATAAAATTAATTTTATAAAATAAAAAATAAAAGCAAATAGATCCTCAGTTGCACCACCTATGGACTTACTTCTTCGGGTACTGCTGTTAGATGGAGAGATTACACTTGCAGCTGGATTCAGAATGCTGCTCGGCTGTAATTTTGCTTTATTTACTGCTGTCACAAAGATTGACATCAACTTGATTTTCTTTACTTTGTAGGTGGCCAGGTCTTTTTGTCTGGTTTTCCTGTTACTTTAAAATAATAACCATTCTACCACAAACGCAACCTGTGTTTCTTGGTTTCCCTCATTTGTGGTAGCTAGAATGTGCCTATCAATCGACAAGAAAACATACTAGGTGGGAAGATAGTGGTTACAAATGAATTAACTGAATCAGAAGAGGCTCTACGGACAGCCCAGATAGTGTCATTCTTTTAAAAAAGAAAAAACTAAACCAAAGCCCAACAAAATAAGTACCAGAAATGGATACTTGGCAAGAAGCTAAGGTGGGGCCAGAAGGAAGGGGGAGAATGCAGGCAATAATTCAGAAAATTGAGAAATATAAGGGAAGGGATGGGCCAAAGGAGGGTGAAGACTGTGAAGTGCTGACACAGATGCAGCTGCATTGTGCAAGCCAGGTGCCGGTGGCTCACACCTGCAGTTCTAGCTACTCAGGAGACTGAGGTCTGAGGCTGGCAGTTCAAAGCCAGCTGGGACACGAAAGTCCCGTGAGACTATTATCTCCAATTAGCCACTCAAAAACTGGAAGTGACACCGGCTCATGTGGTAGAGCACTAGCCTTAAGCACAAAGAGGCTCAGGGACAGTGCTCAGGTCCTGAGTTCAAGCCCCACAACCAACCGAGAGAGAGAGTGAGAGACAGAGACAGAGACAGAGTGCCAGACACAGAGACAGAGAGAGGGAGGGAGGGAGAGAATATGCATTTTACACATAAACTGCTTTGTTAAAAGGCAAAAAATTAAATTCATAACATAAAATTAAGTAAAAGAAGGGGAGGGCTGGGAGGGGTGGGTGAGAATATTTTAAAGAGGTGACAGTGATCCAGATGCTCTGTATTCATAAACTGCTTTGGTAAATGGCAACTCCTTTGTACTTAAAGAAAATAATAATATTCCAAAAACTTATATGGTTCTTATAGGACATATCTTGTAGTCAATTAGAAAAGAAGGATAATCCCAGGTATGTAACAGCCCAGAGAAGTTGGTTAAGGTATTGATTTTCATATTAAAATGATTTCTTGAATTATAATTTAAAAGAAGTCTTTTTCCTGCTTTATGTTTTAATGAGCACTAATTCTATCATCAGATACTAGGACTGGTCTTCTGTACTGCAGAGCTGTGTCATTTATACATAGTTTTATATACCATTTTCATTATTCTTTATAACCTTTCATTCAATACTCTATGTCCATCCTTACATTCCTTATATAACAGAATCTACAATGTAGTCACTTTATAATTCAATCTTCATTCGTAAGAATATTTTTCCTTTTTTTTCATTTATTGATTGACTTTGATCAACTCTGTATAATATTTTATATTAACTTTCAAGATTTCTAATTTATGAAGTTATTTTATACCTTAAATTGCTATGTCACTACATCTAACTTAGTTTTGATGCTGCATTTGTTTTCTGCACCATAGCTGTTTAAAAGGGATATATTTTAGGTTGAAATGTCTGGGGGTTTTTTTCTAATTCAGTTTCCAGTATCTTTACATTTCTCTTTTTATTCTGCTTATAATTAGACTGCATTATTTTGTAACTAGCAATAGTAGATGATCCTCTGGAGGCCAGAATTGTTTTTGTTTTGTGTTGTTGTTGCTTTAAAAAAAGAGATTTCTTTTTCTATATACAGTAAGGTTTCTTTCAGGGACATCTTCTGTTACTACAGTTAAGTTGGGTCCCTTATCTACATATAACTTTCTTCTTCCCCTTCAACTTTCCAAGAAAAGCACTGTTTTTCCAAAATCTTCTCTTGCTTCAGAAGTGTGGCTGGTGACTTCTATCCTCTGTTCTCTTCAAGCCACTTCACTGTACCTTAGCATGTGCACTGACCTCTCACCCCCAACCTGCCCCAGCTACTTCTTTTCTCAGTATTTCCCATTCAGGATGACCCTGTTCTTCCTGCTTGTCAACACTGACATCTGTAGTCTGCCCTCCACCATGACGAAAGGAACTCTTCTCCTCCTCTGTTTCTGGTAATTCTCTCATGACAGCTTCAGTGTGAGTTCTGGATCCCACTTTAGACCACACTTCCCACAGATCAGTTCCATTTCTCACTTAAGCTGTTAGCTATCCCCTGAAGAGTGACTGCATTTGTTCTCCTTGTTAATCTGTAGGTCTGGGGGAAGACTTAGGAGCAAACATAGGCCACCATCGTTATGCTACAAAACCCGAAAGGTCAGCACTGGCTGACCTTTATACCTTGCTTATCACCAATAACCTTAAGCATAGTCATGTGTTCATCACCCATTTCTATTTGAAAATACTTTTTTTTTTTACTTTGAAAAATACATGTTTGAATCCAGGGTCTAATTTTCTCGTGGCTTGTCCATAGATTTCTTACCGAGTCTTGAGAATTCTTCATAGATTGTGCATGCTAATGTACTTAACTGATCATGTATGCTTCAACAGCTCCTAGCAAATTATAAAGTATTATTTTACAGTTTTTAATTCACATTGATGAACATAAATTTAACAACTAGATTTATCTTTTTTTCTTTGTTTATCCACATTGTACAATATGTAAGAAATTTGCAATGTTTAATTATAAAGTATTTTCCTCATACAACTTTACTTTCAATTGTGGCAAAAATGTTTCTTCTGAGATCTAACAATTTTAGGTTTACAATGGTATTAACCACAGAAACGATGATACATGCCAGATCTCTAGAAATTTGATGATTTGCATAACCAAAACTTCATATCCAGCAATAGCAACTACCCATTCCTCTCCACTTTTAGTAGTCTCTGAAAACCACTACTATATTTTGTTTCCAGTATCTGACTATTTTATATACCTTGGGTAAGTGATCAACCAGTATCTGTCCTTTGTGATTGGTTTATTTTAACATAATGTACTCAAGGTCTATTCATTTTTATCACATATGTCAGAATCTTTTCTATAGTTGAATAAGATCCCATTGTTTGTATGAACTAAATGTTCTTTACCCATTTATCCATCTGATGGACATTTAGGTTGTTTCTACCTCACAACTATTGTGATTAAAATGGCAATGACCATAGAAGTACACATTTATATTTAAATTCTTGGGGCAAATATCCAGGAGTGGGATTAATGGGTCATATGATATTTCTATTTTTCTTTTTCTTTAGAAACAAGATCTGAAGCTGTCTTCAAGCTTGCAATGAAGCCTCTGTGAAGAAAACTAAAACAGAGCAAATAAACTGCCATCTAAAATACAGTAAGTCTTAGAATCCAACCAGGGACCAAATCATTCCCAGTAGTGTTCAGAAAACTGTGGCCCTTGACCACTGTATATGCATGGCCAGTAAGCTAAGAATGGATGTTACATTTCTAAATAGTTTAAATGAGGAGAAAAATAATATTTTATGGCT
This sequence comes from Dipodomys spectabilis, assembly GCF_019054845.1. Taxonomy (NCBI): domain Eukaryota; kingdom Metazoa; phylum Chordata; class Mammalia; order Rodentia; family Heteromyidae; genus Dipodomys; species Dipodomys spectabilis. Next base: position 7,035,938 of record NW_024870750.1, read on the forward strand.
TGTAAAAATATACAGAATTCAAACCAACACGTCCATTTAAAGATTATGTTTTCACCTAGATTATGTTTATCCTTTGAAAGTTACGTTTCAATTATACAACATAATGATTTCGCTATGATGTTTTCATACATGTTCTTATGTTCAAGGATCATATTCACCCTCCTGTTCCTCCTGCCTGCTCTGAATGGTTCCCTTCTTTCCAAATAGCCTCCTGCTTCTTTGGGGCTCTATTAAAAGTTAATTCTAGATTTAACGTAGGAGAGAAAACATGCAATCTTTGTCTTTCCGAGTCTGTCATTAGTTGACCATCATGGTCTTTATAGTTTTATCCATTTTCTTGAAAATGACATAATTGCTATATATGGCTGAATAATAATAATAATATATGACAACATCTTTTCATTATCCATTCATCTACTGATGGGCATTATTGAAGCTTATTCAATAGTTAGCTGTTGTGAATAGTGCTGCAGTAAATATGGATGTGCAGGTATCTGACTGATTCAACATGGCTTTCAGCCTTTGATTAACAGGATCAAATGGAAACTCTCTATCTAGGTTGTTGAGGAAGCTTCATACTGATTTCCATTGTAGCTGAACAAGTTTAAATTCTTATCAACAGTGTGTAATAGTTCATTTTTCCCTGCATCCTCATCAGCATTTGTTGTTTGTTTGCTTGCTAATAGCCATTTTGACAGAAGTGAGATGGAATCTCAGTGTAATTTTGATTTGCATTTCCCTGAATAGCTAAGGATGTTGAATATTTCCTCTTGTATTTATTGTTCATTTATGCCTCCTTTGAGAACTGCCTACTCACGTTATTTGCTCATTTAGTGACTGGATTATTCTCTCCATGTTTAATTATTTGAATTTCTTATAGATCCTATTAATTCCTTGTTGGATAACAGCTGATAAAGGTTTTTTTCCATTCTGTTGGCTGTCTTCTCATTCTAGTTGTTATTTCACTTTCTGTTCAGAAGTTTTGAGTGTGTATTTATTATTTTTTAAATTTTTTCATTTATTCTTTAAGTACTTGTGCAAAGGGGTTCCAAGTTAACACATCAATTTATGAGTACAATGCATCTTGTTCAGTAGCTTCTTAATTTGATGCAGTACTGTTCATCAATTCTTGTACATTTTTTCCTTAGCTATTAATGCCCTATGCAGAAAGCTAATGTCTATGACTCTATTGTTGGCTCCAGGTCTTGATCATTTTGAGGTGACTTATGCATAGGGTGAGAGACAGGATACATGTGGGTACTCTGTTTTTCCAGCATCACTTGTTGAAGAGGTGGTCTTTTCTCAAGCATGAGACATCTTTGTTAAGAATCAGGTGGCTACAGGTGTGTTGGTGGGAGCTTATTTGTTAATCTTCTAGTCTATTCCATGTCTGGTGTTGAGTCAGAAATCATGTTGCATGTTTTGATTTGTTTTGCTGCTTTAACTATTGCTCTAAAGCATTTTTCTTTTTCCACATTTTTTCTGGCTTTGGGGGGTTCTGTGCTTTCATATGACTTTCAGATTGCTTGTATGACTTCTGTAAGGTATGTCACTGGGAGTTTAGTGGGCACTGCATTGAATCTATGGATCACTTTTGGCAAGCTAATAATTTTCACAGTACTAACTCTGCTAATCCATGAACACAGGAGACATTTCCTTTTCTAGTGTCTTCTACAATTTCTTTCTTAAGTGGCTTCTAGTTTTTATTAGAGAAAGTCTTATAGGGACACAGTAATGATCATTTATTTACATACTCTTTATGCTTCTTTGGCAAAGATGAGTAGGTAGAACAAAACAGAAACCAAAAACTTTACTATCTAGTCTTTTACAAAAAGGTTTGTCAATCTCTGATCTTAACCAATGTATTCTATACCACTTACAAGCCAAGTCCCACATGACAGAATCATTTTCAGAATCAATGCGAGAAAACTATAAACTCTTTAGACAACTGTGTTTGCTCCCCTTCATAAACAAAAGCATTTCTCTTTTTAATTCAGCTGCCAAGAGACTCAAAAGCTCAATGTGACTAAATTCAGTGACAACAATCCTCCAGGTGGCTGAACACTTCCATTGTGTTTGGTCCTTTATCTTCTTGTGGATGTGTGTTTATGGTGTGTTTCATTGTTTCATTTGATGTTGATTTTAATTTTATATGAAGCCTACAATTTCGTGTGACATTCAATACAAGTATGAGCACAGAAATATTATGTCTGTGGTTTCATTTTAGGAGTTCAAGTATAATGACCAAGTATCATGACCTGTCTTTCCCTATTATGGGATTTACAACTCGGGAATTAAGTAGGTACACATTTATTTAAGTTTACACAGTTAATTTTCTTGTGATTAAATAATGTCTTAAATAATGTAATTATAAAACACTCTTCTGAAGACTTTAAGGAAAATATGTAATACCACTAGCCAGGCTCTTAAGATTCTTCTTAAAAAGCAAAAGCCTTTGTCAATTGGAAAATTTATTTCTCAGAGATAATTTACCTCTTTACAGTAACACTCTCCTGCACCGTGCCAAGAAAGTAGGTTTATTAAGTGATAATCTGAAGCCAAGTGTTCTACTGGATACAAAATAAAGTTGTAACCTGTCAGTTCTTTTGCTCTCATGTGTAATTCCTTAAAAGTAAAGAATGGAGAAAGAAGTGGCCTAACTCTAGTTTTTTTTGTTTGTTTGTTTCTCTGTTTAATTTTTGTGGCATTTTAATCTCTTGTATTAGATCTCAAAAGGCCAAAGAAAGGAAATTACTTTTCTGTAAGTATGAAGAGAGATTTCACTGTATGAACTTTCTTAAAACCAATTGAAGATAAATTTAAGATCAGAAATATTAGCTCTAGAATTCCACCAACTGTAGATGACAAAATTAGGTTTTTCTGTTGTATATGTGTGATTACATAAGTAACAGAACCACTATTAATATATTCATCCACTCTCCTGGGTTTTTGTTTTTGTTTTTATGCAAATACTGGGGTTGAACCCAGGGCCTTGAACTTCTGCTTAGCTTTCTCTGCTCATCACTAGTACTCTACACTTGAGCCAAGCCTCCAGCTCTGGATTTTTACTGGTTAACTGAAAGCAAGAGTCTGTCAGATTTGTCTGCCTGGGTTGGCTACAGACTATGATCCTCCGATCTCAGCCTCCTGATTAGCCAGGAGTAATGTAAGACAGGTGTGAGCCACATGAATCTGGCATCCTTTGCTTTCTCATACAGAGATACTATACAGTTATTCGCCAAAAGGTTTTAAGGAAAACTAAGTTCTTCAGGGAGTCTGAGAAAGTAAAATTTGCATGTGCTTTTTAAAAAATGTTTTATACTAATTATGAATGGAAGCTCTTTTTCCCAAGCACAATACTACCACAAGTAAAGAAAATATTCTCATTATTGGAAAACTCTCACATTAATTCTCATATTCATTCCAAGTTGTGCAGCCTAAGTTCAGTGCAATTCCAACCTCTGTTGTTCCTGGTTGTAATTAGACCAGTTCAGTTCAGTCAAATGACAGACTTTCTATGAATTAATGAAACAGAAACAAACTCTTAGCTATTACTTGCCTTCAGAATGGTCATCAAAGATGACATGACATGTTCATATGGAATCAGAGATTTCCATATATCTCAGAGCATGGTCACTTTCAATGCAGGTAAGGACCATCCTACTCTGTGCTAATAAAGAAAACAATTTTTAAAAGAGAGAAAAAAATCTCTTTTATCTTAAATGCTAATCTTGCTTAATCACTAGAATTTTCTTGAGGGATTAGTAAAATATGAATCAACTCTGCAACTAGGTACTTCAGTCTCCCCTAGTAAATTGGGAATTTGATGATAGCAAAGAATTTTTTTCTCCCTCACAGCTTCCTGTTTATGGTGTCTTCCTGGCCATGGTGTCTGCACCATACTAGGTTGGAGTCAGTGAGTGTTAAAGGGGTCAGGATCATGAACTCTGGAGTCAGAACTCAGGAATCAAGATCTAACATTGACTCAGTTATTTTTAAGTTCTAGCACCTTAGGTGATTTCTCCTTTAGAAACTCTTCCTTATCTTTAAAATGGAGACTGTAACACCCTTTAGGATAAATAATCTTGACATGAATAGAAAAATAAGCAACACTAAGAATAAATAACACAAAGTGCTTAGAGATGAACATTCCCTTATCTCCTAATTATTAGTCTGTGTTCTTCCAGTGCTTTAGGCTGAGAGGCCAGGACATCCTGGTTGAATCAAAGAGCCCGCCCATACAGGCAAGGGTGGAAGTAGATTTGCTTGACTATGACTTCTTTGTGGCAGGGGCTGTTTCTGAGGCACCACTGTCATTCTATAGACTGAATAATATCTTGAATATAATCAAGGGCTTAATGGACATTCATTATTGAACAACAGAATACTAAAGTGGATATAAATTTAAAGTCCTTATCTATCAAAACATCCTACCAAACATATGACTCAACAACTAGCTAAATATTTCTTGTGTAAATTTCCTGTAAGGCCTTATTTTTTTTTTTAGCCTAAGAAAATGTTATCTTTTCTCGAAATAATTCTCCATTTTTCACTAATCATATAATATTTTATTACAAAGCCATTGGGCCATTTTGAAATAAAAATCTTCTAACCAAAACCTGAAGGGATAATGTGTTACTAATAAGAGTAAAAAGCATTTGAACTAAGCAAAAGGAAAGAAATGTATATATCACCCAATGCAGACAAATAGTTGTATTGTCAAAGCTTATAGAATTCACAAACTTTATAGACCAAGATAATGACAATTTGCCTTGTGAAGGTTAAAATGTGTTTGTGACTTTAACTAAGTATCACTATCCTACAATACTGTGAAATTTATGAAATTTATGCAATCATTTAATCTCAATAAAAAATTATTTTAAAAAAAGCACTTGAAGCTTAAAATGCTTTTTGGGCTTACTACCTTACCATATGGAAGAATGCAACTCAACTGTGTTGAGAATGGCTGGAAAAAAAAATCAACTATTTTTTTTGTGTGTGTATGTGCCAGTACTGGAGCTTGAAATCAGGCCTCTGCTGTCCCTTGCTTTTTGTTTGTTTGTTTGTTTGTTTGTTTCCTCAAGGCTGCCACTCTACCACTTGAGCCACACCTCCACTTTTAGCTTCTTTTGGTGGTTAATTGGAGATAAGACTCTCACTGACCTTTCTTCTGCCTTTGATTCATGATCCTCAAATCTCACCTTCCTGAGTAGCTAGGATTACAGGTGTGAGCCACCAGTGCCTGACAAATTAACAATCTCTAATCATTGTGCTGTAGGTTTATTAGATTATATGCTTTAAAACATGCTGAAATGAGGTGAATGTTGAGTTATTTTGTAAGGCACTCTGCTCAAAATAATAACTACAGATAAAGAGGGAAAAATCTCTCTGGATGCTCTATTGTTTTAAATTGTGCCATTAAATGGGACAAGGGAGATCTTAATTGAAGTCCCCGAGTATAATTTGGTGGCTGGGCTGGGTCGTTTCTCTTTCAACAGTGAGGGTTCTATAAGTGTTAAGATGATGAATTGCTAACCAAGTCTAAATCTCACTCCTCATTTTACATAACAGTTGTTTCTATTAAATAAACAGTTTTAGAAACAAAATGGTTATATAATTATGGAATGAAGCCAAAAATAGCATATTTCAAGGCCAGCACACATACATTTTTCAAGCAAAGGACTATAATTTTCCTCCACTATTTTCTCATCCCTGGGAGAAGAGGAAACGGTCCACAGTGGTCCTCTTGTCACTAGTACATTCCTAGCATTTCACACAGACTGCCATGTCACCTACATCATCTCAATATTAATTAAGTCTTTGAATAACTCCAGGAAGGCAGTCAATGTGCACATTTTTATCAAATTCTAAAGAAATATATGCTGATTAATTGAATTCGATATAGGTACTAAGAAGTATGCATCTGGAGCATCTCAGACCATGTCCTAGTTAAAAAAACAAACAAACAGAAAAGCATAATTTTTTTCCAGAAAAAGTTTAGAACACGAGACATAAAGGTTCTCATTACTATGGCAAAATGCTTTACGTACACAAAAGGAGGAAAGGTTCAGAGGTTTCAGTCCATCACAATGAGGAGGATGTCATGGAGCATCTAATTATCATGACGGACAGGAAATGAAGTATAGCACTGACAGGAAGTGGCTAGTTGGACGATAACACCCCTAAGAATATACCCCCAGGAACCATCTTCTTCCAACCAGACCTGAACTTCACAGTTCCACCACCTCCCAAAAATCATTTTAATCCATCAATGAATTAAACCATTAGTCAGAGCCCTAGTGAGCTAAAGTCCCTCAGAATGCCCTCTGAGACACAGCCACGGGTGACAAGTGGGCCTCACTCATCTCCTAGTCATTTCTCAAGCCAATCAACTTGATAATCACAAGTAATCATCATAGATGCTAAGGTGAAAAAACAAGAGGTTATCACTGGAAAGGACACAATTCATAAAAAGGGAAGTTGGGAGGAAGCCATCATGTGACAGAGCCAGATGGCCTCTCCCTGCTGGTGTAAGTACATACAGGAGGGAAATGGAGCCATACGTCAGGCAACTGGCAGAGCAGAGCTAGCGGAATCTCTTTCTCACCTAATCATTTCCCCTTACTTCTAACTTTTCACTACATCTTCTCCCACCTCCTTGCTGCCTTCTGCTGTGCCAGTCAGGAGATGCCCATGGTTATCTGGCACTACTCATTAAAGGAGCTAAAAGAAGATCTTTCAGTACTTCACAGAATATAAACGAATACAAAATCAAAAGCAACCAGCCTGTGCCAAAACACACAGGCATCACTTATTGAATATCACAAAAACAAGAAAGAGGTGGGAGAGTGGGTGGAGAGGAAAAAGTTACAAATACCTAGAGAAAAATTTAAAGAATCACAACACAGTCAAATAATGATAATAGCAACAACAGGAAGCACAGAAAGGGAAATATCTTATATTAAAAAAAAAAAAACAACTTCTCTAGTTCCTAGACTTCAACCATCTGTACAACCCTATCTTTATCTTTAAAAAACAAACCCCACAAAGCTGAGCACTGGTGGCTCAGGTTTAGCTGCTCCAGACGCTGAGGTCTGAGGGTCTAAGCCTGCCAGAGCAGAAAATCTGCGACACTCTTATTCCAATAAACTAGCAAAAAAGCCAAAAGCCAAAAATGGATCTGCGGCTCAAGTGGTAGAGTTCTAGCCTTGCATAAAAGAAGCTCAGGGACAGTGCCCAGGCCCTGAGTTCAAGCTCTAGGATGGGTGCGCACGCATACGTGCACACGCACACCCATGCACGCACACACACACACACACACACACACACACAAACTCGCAAGCTGGGCACTTGTGGGGGTTTGTAATCCTAGCTAGATGATGAGAATCACATTTCAAAGCCAGACAAAGAAAGAAAATCCATGAAACTCTTATCTTCAATTAATTACCAAACAAGCCAGAAATGGAACTGTGGCTCAAGTGGAAGAGTGCTAACCTTGAGCAAAAATCTCAGGGATGGTGCCAGGCCCTGAATTCAAGCCCCAGGACTGGCACAAAAATAAATAAGGCCTGTAAAAGTTGTAAAAAGCATGTATGATCTCATTTAAAAGAGACATTTCAGATTTTCTGCAGTGGGAGTCTGAAAACAGATCAACCAAGGCAGTGCAGGGAAAAAAAATGGGGTGAATGCAAATGCCTGCTCATAATGCAACATCATCTGCATGTGGATTTATTCATAATTCATTTTTCCTCAAAGTCTAAATATATTTATGTACTTGTGTGAAATGTACATAGAAATACATTGCCCATCCAAATTATCGTGCAAACTGATGTTCCCTTCTCATCTATATTTACTTTGTTTTCTTTTTTTTTAAATCTACACTAAAAGAAAACAAGCTGGGCTCTTTCTAATGGCTAATCCCTGTAATCCTAGCTACTCATGAGGCTGAGATCTTTGGATCATGGTTCAAAGTCAGATCAGTTCATGACACTCTTATCTCCCGTTAAGCAGCAAAATGCTAGACGTAGAGCTATGCTTCAAGTGGTAGAATAATAAAGCCAAGGGAGAGCATGAGACCTGGAACTCAAGCACCAGTACAGGGAAGGATGGATGGAGGGAGAACTCACTAAATGCCAGCAAAGATTAAGAAAATGGTGTCAGACCTGTTGTAATCTTTATAGGTTATGAAGCAAATGAATAAATGTATTATGATCAGAATAAACTGAACTATCAACTACCTGTTCTTACACTCCTGAGCTTTCCAGGCATTAATTACTTTCATCACCCAGACAACTAAGATGCACAGTGGTCTCTCCACCACACACATGAACACAGAAGGATGGATGCCCCTCCCATAGCTGAGATAAAGCCAAGTGATTGAGGAAGTTATTACAGTGTGAACCAAACTGTTCCTTCTTCACATTCCTGTACCATGACTACTGAACGAGTCTGTCTTCCTAAGAGGCTAATGGGAAAGTGACAAGAAAACAAAACACAAACCAGACGGCACCTACTGAAGTAATTGCAGCATAATACAAGACATGATTTTATACCAAATCTTCTTCCTAGAGACGAGTCATTCAGATTTAACTTAATGCCCCATTCTTCATCATTACTACAGGAAAATAATACTGCCTAATATTTGATGTGCAAAATGTTTCAATCATTCATAGTGTTGGAAATTTTCACTATAGAAAAATATTAACGTTTTGTTGGGCCATAATATTTCTAATAAGCCCTTAAGTATTGTTTAACTTCTGACATGAAATGAAAATTTGGAATTGCAGATAAAATCTACCTTCTCAGGTAAGGTATACAGGCCAGCTAGGAAAGATAAACGCAAATAATAACTCTAAATGTTTGCTCCAAATTACTTCAGTGGGTACACATAAGAGACTCATGTGGCTCTAACAAAGGTCCCTTCTCACATTAAGGAACAGACTGAAGTTATAATTTACAACTCTAGTAGGTTTGATTTAAAAATAATCTAAAATCCTAAAACATTCAAGTCTCAATTTGTTTAAATTCTACAGGCATAATTCTATCAGAAAGTTTTGTATAAATGTGCCAGACATTTTATTTCATAGTCTCTTCCCACAAGCATTTTAGGCTTACATAAAACACATAAAACAAAAATAAGGACCAAAGACTTTTTTCTACTGATTTCTTTCAAGCTACTTGTTAGGGTGAAACAAAAACAGTGAGAATGGAAAATAAAAGTAATATTTACACTTCATTCTATAAAATAAGCTGGGGGAAATATTGAGAAATATGCCATCTATACAATATTATTCAAATTTTACATTTTTGCATGGTCCCTAAGCTAAAATTAAAGTCCCTTACCACTTATTTCAGTTGAATTATTTCCCAGCAAAGTTATTTCAAACTGCAGGGTAGATTTTCTGAGCTTTAACGTCATCCTTTCTATTTTTTCCCATAATCTCTTCTTTCCCTTAAAATCCTCTCATTCCACCTACTTCTCAGTCTTCTAGGTACACAGAATATTAGCATAGCCCAGAGAATGGATTTGGTTATTAACTTTTTTTTTTTCGGTCATGGGGCCTGAACTCTGGGCCTGGGCACTAACTCTCAGCTCTTCAGTTCAATACTAGCGTTCTACCACTTGAGCCATACCTCCATTTTTTCCTGCTTTTTCTGCTTATGTGGTGCTGAGGAATCAAACCCAGGGCCTCATGCATGCAAGGCAAGCATTCTATTACTGAGCCACCTTTCCAGCCCCTAGTTATTAACTTTTAAAAGAATCAAAAGCAACTGTATTAGTTAATAGTCAATAAAACATTGTCAACTGAAATAAACCAAGGTATTATTCTATATAAAAAAAATCCATATTCCCTAAAACAAACTTTCATTATGGAAATGATGTCTTCCCATCAGTACAGTTTTTGATGCTGCAATTGTATTCAAGAAAACATTATTCATAGAAAACAAATTAAGCCTGAATTAAATCATAATGATTAATTTGCTGTGGGTTAAAGTGAAATCCAAAAATCCATAAACCTAAATACGTGGAAAAGATAGAAGGAAATCCCAGTAATTGCAGTAAAGGTTTTTCTCTAATTAACTGCAATGCATCATTAAATCCCATTGTACTTGGGAGAGAAAAAAAAAATCACTGTTTTAGAACTAACCCAGAAGAGAAACCTGAAAGCAGACATTGTTTCTTTTTATTTCAGTATAAATTTAATCTTCTAACAATAAAAAGTTTGAAGGACTGGAATTGTGATACCTCCAGCCTTGTACTTTTTGCTCAGAAGTACTTTCGCTATTTGGGTTGTTTTATAGTTCCATATGAATTTTGGGATTGTTTCTCTCTGTTACAGAAGAATGATAATAGGATTTTGATGGGTATTGCACTGAATCTGTAGATATAACACCTAGGGGTAAGAGGGTGGCTAAGGGAATGTGGGAGAATAATAGAAGAGGTGACTTTAATCAAGGAGCATTGGACATGTTAAATTGGAACCTCCACATAGAACCATTTGAACACTAAAAAATAAAAAGTTAAAAATAATGAAAAGACACCATCAGTGAAATGTGCAATAACAAATACAGTAAGATGAAGTAATAGCAGGATTAGATGAGTTTAATATTAACTGTTAGATAATCATTAGAATTCAGATTCCAGTAAAGCTCCACCCTAAAAGGTACATCCATAATTCTAGTACTATGACTATAGTTACTAAGTTTGTAATTACTTTCATCAATCTTTCATTTTAGTATTTCTTTAATTGTATTTTAAGTTTCAAATGCCTGAAGCACAGATAAGTGTATAAGTGGCTAGCTAGAAAGACATATCAATAGATCTGTAGAAAGCTTTCTTATGACTGTTTCTGTGGATAGAAAGATAGACACAGACAGCAGATGGGCAAACGGACAATGAATAGACAGATAAACACTTTGTTACATTGATTAGATACTCATTTGAGAACAGATAATAAGACAGTAAAGCTAGAGGCACGGACCAACTAGGTGATGTGTAAAAACACTTAGGTAGGACATGCTGGTAACATGGACCAGGCAACAGCAAAGTAGGTGATAAAAACTGTAGTTAGAGTTGAAAGGATCTGATGGAGGTTTAAATGTCCAGGGCGTTGTCCTAAGCAACTGAAGGGTTGAGTTTCCTTTGACCGCTTGGGTAAGACGTCTGTAGAACAGCTTTTTAGAAGATCAGGAGCCTAATTTGGGACAATTTCATTGGACATGAGTAGGCAGTTAGAGGAACCTCTAGCTGAGGAACAGGTACAAGATGAACATGTATATTTGGGGTATTGTTAGCACATGTCAAAGTCATGAGATGAGACCGTACCACTGAAGAAATAAATGCATGTAGACAGAAAAAGGGAAGAGGTACACGACTGAGCTTTAAGATACTACCTCCCTCCCCCAATGCACATTATCTTAGTAAATTACTTTCAAGAAATATTCTATCCATTCAAACACCTTCCAGAATTATACAACAGCTCCGTCATTACAGCCTTTGCTAAGACTAGGCAATGTCTATGACTGGGTGATGTCTTTGTCCATTGGACATAAAACTTTGTGGGAAGAATATGATTTGAGGCCAACCCAGGCAAAAAATGTTCATCAGACACCTTCTCAACCATAGTTAGGCACAGTGGTATACACATGTTAGCCCAAGATACCTGGGAGGCTGAGATTGGGAAGATCAAGGTGCTAGAGAAGCCTGGGTAGGAAAATCCATGTGACTTCCTCTCCATAGAGAGGAACCAGGATATAGTGGCATGTGCTTAGGATTCCAGCAATGATGCAAAACCTGAAGTATGTATAGCACAGCTCAGGCACATTCCTGGGCAAGAAGCTAGATTTTAGCCTAAAAATGACTAGGGAAAAAGAACACTGGAGGCCTGGCTCCACAGTAGAGTGCCAGCCTAGGGGAGGATCTGAATTCAAACCCTCAGTGCCACCAAAAAAAAAAAAAAAGACTTCTTGCTGTTTCAGTTGATATGGTTATAACTGAAAAAAGGGATTTGTGGGAGTGGGAGGGGGTCATGGGGCTTGAACTCTGGGCCTGGGCGCTGGCCCTCAGCTCTTCAGCTCAAGGCAAATGCTCTACCACTTGAGCCACAGCGCCACTTCCAAAAGAGGGATTTTTGAACATGCATTAGTGATTTACATTTTTGTCTTCGAGAAATTAACTCACCAGGCAGTCTAATTCTTACTGATTTATAAAGTCAGTTTGTATGTTAAGGTAATTGACTGTTCACTGTACTATTTGGTACAAATACTTGACCTGTTTTAATATTCATAGGGCTTTTTGTGTGTAGGTGTATGTGTGAAAGGTTTTACATTTAGCCAGATCTCTACCAGTTGCATTGTTGCATACTGGTTCATATGTACAAGGAAAGGAAATACATCTACATACTTCCTCTAATATTTCATGGCCATTCCTCTCATTTGATTCTTAGTTCTCCTGCTATTCATGTTAGGCAACAGAAGAAGATTCATGAAAATTTCCTTATAAGTTTTTAGCTTATCTTATAATCATACTGAACAATACATACATTTCAACTTTACAATTTTTACTTATATTGAGTTCCTATCTATAGTGAAATCTAGTTTTTAGATCCTATTTCCAGTCACTGCTTTGTTTCCTAATTGTTTTGTTTATATCTTAAGCACTTTATTATTGTATTTTAAAATTACATGTTTCGTATACCAAGCACTGCTTAAATAACTGAATGTGTGAACTGGCACATTCTTGTTAGATTCTATTTAAATCAGAGGTATGGATGGCATTTTAATTTTCCTCTTGTTCAGTAAAACATCGGATGTGTAGCTTAGGAAGCATTTTAAGGTATAGCCAGACAGAAAATATAATTACTAGGAATCTCTACACCTTTGCAGGCCCAGAATTTGGCATGTGTCTTTTCTTCCTTCACTTGTTTTTATGCAACTGAGTGGAGGTTTTTTAGTGGGCTAAAGGAAATCAATAGTCAAGGAATAAGCTTTAGACGTCTTACAATGAAAACTTTTGATTATTTGTCACAGTTATTTAAATTTGCTTTTCCTACTCGTCAAAAACAACCCTGTGTTTTGGTACCAGTAACCTAATCCATCCTCTTTTCCCGCTGCTGTGCCTACCCTTCTTAATCTTCAGTAATCTCCATTATGTATTCAAATCTACTTTTCTTGGCTTCTACATATGCTGTCTTCTGACTTAACTTTGCTTGATATGTCTCCCAGCTCCATCCATTTTGCTGCATGTGGCAAGATGTCATTCTGTTGTTAATGACTGAAAAGCAGCCCATTGTTTATACAGTCTGTTCTTTCTAAACATCTGTTGATAGGCATGTAAGCTGATTCCATATCTTGGCTGTTATGAATAGTGCTGCAGTAAACATGGGTGTTCAGTGTTTCTTGGCTACAATGCTTTCATTTCATTTTCTATGTCCCCAGAAGTGAGACGGATGGATCAAACACTGGATCATCTTAAGATCTATTCTTAGTATTTGTATCAACTTCCATACTGTCCTCAGTAGCAGCTGCATGAATTCACACTGCCAACAACAGTGAAAACACATTCTACGTCCTCCATATCCTCACTGGCATTTCTTATTTTCTGCCTCTTTGACAATAGTAATCCTAACTGGGGTGACACAGTATCTCACCATAGTTTTGCATTTTGCTAAAAACTAATGTCACTCAGCATATTTTCATTCATCTGTTGGCCAGACAGATCTCTTCTTCTGGGAACTGTCATTCCAATCATTTGCACAGTTAAAAGGAGTAAATCTTACTGTTCTACACAGTGATATAGCTGACAAATATCATTATAGATTCTATGATAGATTAGAAAAGAGGACATTGAAGACTCTAAACATAAAGAAATAAAAAGAGCTAGACCTCAGTAGCACACACTTATAATCCTTGCTACTCAGGAGGCTGAAATCTAAGGATCAAAGGATCAAAGTTTGAAGCCAGTCCCAGCAGGAAAGCCAATGAGACTCTTATCTCTAATTAACCACCAGAAAAACCAGAAGTGGTGCTATGGCTTAAAGTTGTAAAGCACTGGCCTTGAGCAAAAAAGCTCAGGGACAGTGCCTAGGCCCTGAGTTCAAGCCCCATACTAACCAAATAGAGGGAGAGAGAGAGAATGAGCGAAAAAGAGAGAGAGAAAAAGAGAGAGAGAGAGGAATGATGAAGGCAAAAAGATTACAATGTGAATTACTCTGATTTGATCAGTTTGCATTATGTGGATGTACTAAAATATCACATTGTACCCATAATTATGTACCATTATAATGTGTTCTTAAAATTTTTAATGTATTTTTATTTTTATTTTGTAGAGTTGATATTCAGAGAGGTTGCAATTACATGAGTCAGGTCATGAGTACAACCATGTCTCCCCTCGCCTTGCTCTCTCCATTTTTCCCTCCTATCCCCACATACTTGATCAGCACTTCATTTTCCAATGTCTAGTGAGCATCACTGGTGTATTTGTTCACTATTTCTTCCACCTTTTCTGCACTCCCCTTACCCTCCCAAATAGTAACAAACTAGACAAAAGGAAAAAACAGCAACAACGGCAACTAAGAAAAAAATGTCTCATTTCTTTTTCTCGGAGTTCATTTCATAAAATATTATTTTATATGACCATATGCACATAGCTATTGAGCCTTTGTCAACCACTCCTATGGATCATAAAATTTTTTAAGTAGGCAAAATGCAAAAATTTTTAAGTAAGCAAAATGATTCGCTGCCCAGATATCATAGCAATATTTTTCTTATTCAGAAGCTAACCTATTTAATATATTAAGTATATGAAAGAAATTGCATTTCTATTTTACCTTAAATACTACATATTATTAAATACTCTACATATTAAATACTGTACATATTTTCCTACTACCTCATTTTCCCTGATAACTTTATAAATCAAAAGTTAATTGCTACAACCACAAATGATGACTAAGCAAAACCATCACTCCAAAAAGCAGCAAATAGTCTGAGAGCAGTGGCTCATATCTGTAATCTCAGCCGCTCAGGAGGTGGAGATCAAGAGGATTGCACTTTGAGATCAACACAAGCAAAGCAAAAAGTAAACAAGATCTCATCCAAAAAAAAAAAATCTCAGCGAGGTGGCATGCACCGTCATCTCAACTACTTGTGAGGATCCTGGAACATGCCAACCCAAGCAAAAAAATCTCAAGAACTGACAGGAAAATTAATTACAGCAGAAATGGCTGAGGACTGTTCCTGGACAAAAGTCAACATGCTTTAATAATAAATGTTCTGGGGAAAAAAAATTGGAATAAAAAAGAGTTCCTGCATGCAGGCGTGTGTGTGTGTGTGTGTGTGTGTGTGAGAGAGAGAGAGAGAGAGAGAGAGAGAGAAACCTACAGCCAGCATTATATTAAACAGTAAAAAACTGAAATCATTTCCTCTAAAATTAGGAACTATTTTAAATGAGGGTGTCCAATCCCCTCATTCTCTTCTTTTTTTTTTTTCCCTGCTATCAGGGATTGAACTCAGGAGGCTTGTGTTCTCATTCAGCGTTCCTGCTCATGGATAGTAATCTATCACTTCATGGCCTTCAACCTGTCACTTTGCTGGTTAATAAGCGGAGAAAAAAAAATCAGAAAACAATCCTCTTCACACTATTCTCTAAGACAATAAAATAGCTGTTAGAACCAGGTTAAATTAAACAAATAGAGTATCAATTAGACCAAGGAAGAATAAAATTTAACTGGGATAAACAAGTCCCAGGTAACCTGAGAAACATAAGTACAGATCCTAGGAATGGAACAAACTGAGACCTGGCATTTACTGAAATTTGCAATGTGAGTAAGGATAGAGCCAAACTTGAAAGGCAGGATCTCCCTGGAGAGAAAAACTCCAGGCTAGTCATTAAAAGGAGAAATTCCAAAGATAAAGGCTAGTAGTAAATTGGTGAATTTAAACACCCGGTTACTAGAATTTGGTAAATAATAATGGAATACAGAAAGAGCCAGAAAACCCTGAAGGTGGTTTGATTTGGGATGTGATAAGTAAGAAGTCTGGAATGTGTTCTGGTCAATATGAACTAAACCCCAAACTGAGAAGTGAAAAAAAGGGAAATTGGGGAAAGAACATTGCCTTGTGACTTATTGCCTTGTCTACTGGAATGACTGGAATTGTAATCGCTATTTTGTAATCACTAACTGCTTCTGGAACTTGCCTCTTTGCCAATTGGGAAACTATCACTGGCCACCTGTGAGTGACCCCTTTGCTGTTTTTTTCCTTTTAAGCCTACCCCATTTTGAGCTGCATTGCTGTTCTTCACTGTCTTGGTATAGCGAGGGGCAGCTGCCGTGGCTATTAAATGATTCCTAGCCCTATTGACTGAATGTTGGTGACTCCTTTCATAGATTGTGGGTTCGAGTCCCACCAGCCCCTGGAAGTTGGGATACTTCAATAACTAGGAATTATTTTAGCTAAAGAAGTGAAAGAACTCTACCAAAAAACTATGAAACATTGATGTAACACTTGAAACTCTGAAACTATCATGTGAAAGCTAAGAGAAAACATTGGCAGATATAAGCATAGAAAACAACTTCCTGAGTAACTCAACAAAAAAGAACAAAGATCAAAAAATGGTATTACAAATCTTCTACACGGCAAAGGAAACAGTCACTAGACTGAAGAGACAACCTACAGAATGTGAGGAAATTTTTGCCAGCTATGCATCTGAGGAGGGGTTAATAACTAGAATATAGAGGGATCTCAAAAAGCTAAAGTCCAAAACAACCCCTCTTTACTAAATGGGCAAAAGAATTAGGGATAATTCTTGAAAAAGGAATTACAATTGGCCAATTCTTACATGAAGAAATGTTGAGCATCTCTGACCATAAAGGAAATGAATACCAAAACAACACTGAGATTTAATTTCACCCCAATCAGAGTGGCAATCTTCAAGGAAACAGAAAATTCTTGAGGAGGAAATTGGGGGAAAGAAACCCTTATGCACTGTTGGTGGGAATGTAAGTTAGGGTAACCACCATGGAAAGCAGTATGAAGGATCCTCACAATACTAAAAATAGAGCTGACAATACCACTCTGGGGCATAACTTGGTAGGAATATAAGTCAGATACAATGAAGGCACTGGCACACCCATGGTTACTACAGCACTACCTGCATAGTCAAGCTGTGAATCAGCCTAGGTGCCTTTTAGCTGACAAAATGAGTAAGTAAAATGGAGAACCTATAAAAAAAATAGAGCAATATGTAGCTATAAAGAAGAAAAAAATAATGTCATTTGCAGGAAAATGGTTAGAATTAGAGATTATTGTCATGTAAACAAGCCAGGTTCAGAAGGACAAAGGTTACATGCTTTGTCTCATATGTGTCTCTAGAGATAACATATATATATATACATATATATGTATGTGTAGAGATAGAGAGAGATACAAAGGAAAGTGTGGGAATAATTGTAGGACTCTTTAGGGGGTGAGGAGAGAGAGGGAAAGCAAATGATGAGGAAGGAAGGCAGTGAACAATACTGAAACACAGTGTGTCTATACATGAAGATGCCACGAAACAACTTCTAAAAGTTGGTACAATGCAATGGGATAGGGGATCAGCGTACAATGCATATACGTGCAAAATACTACAGTGAATACCCTTTGTGCAATTCTCATTAATTTCTTTTAGTGGGGAGAGATTAGTCATGGGGCTTGAAATTAGGGTGCTATCCCTGAGCTCAAGGCTAGCACTTGACCACTTGGAACCAGAGCTCCACTTCAGGTTTCCTGGTGGCTAATTGGAGATAAACATCCCACAGACTTTCCTGCTTGGACTACTTTCAAACTGTGATCCTCAGATCTCAGCCTCTGGAGTAGCTAGGATTGTCTACATTCCTAGCTGGCCACCAGTGCCCAGCAATACCTTCTTTTATTTTCCCCAAAGACTTTACAAGAAAAACAACTCATGTAAAAAGGACATGGGCCAGGCTCAAGAGATACAGTGCTTATCTATCAAGTGTAAGGTCCTAAGTTCAGGATTACCAAAAAAAGAAAACTATTAGCAGATGCATGGCATGTGCATCTTCAGTCTTCCTCCATGCCCGTGGGCTACAACCCTCACTGGATTGTGAAACACACAGCTGAGGCAGTCTCCTCCAAAGGAGATGGAGTAAAATTGTGTTAGCTCAATTCTTGAAACATCCCAAGATCTGAAAATATAGAGACTATAACCCTGTGGCCTACACCCCGGCCACTGAGCTCTTTTCAAATGCATCAAAGGGCATCATTGCATCTTCTCACTGATGCTCTCTATTAGCCAGCATAGGACTGACAAAGCAGGTTGCCGGCCTCTTCATCTCAGTTATACTTCATGTGGATTTCAATGGGCATCCTTAAATTCTATGATTCTGTCACCAGGAGAACATTCTGCTTTTAATTTGGATCCTTTTCCTGTTATCCATCCATTGACTCAGGAAATCAAATTTCATAGCAATATAGTTTGCAATTTTCCCCCTTGTCATGCATATCACTGCAAAATTTCTACTGTATTGTGTAAAATGTTAAAAGAGGAACAACTCTGGTCTTTTTCATGATTTATCTCTCTCACCCCCCAGGCATCTCACTTTCACCCCCTCAGATTCTGCTCCTCAGTTCTTACATTTCATATCTATTCCCCAAACCTCCCTTCTACCATCTGGTCCTAACAAACCCTGGTCTGGCTTGTAACAACTTTCTTGTTGTGTTATGAAGTTTCCATAAATAAACATTGTCTTTGGTCATTTGCTCTTATCTCTTTAACACAGAAAGATGCTAGTTGGGCAGGTCTTTTAAAAAATACCCTACACGTCCACACCAAAAAGTTAAAATTACAAACTTGTTTTTAAAAAAAATGCAAGGATGCTAGGCACGGGTTGTTCATGCCTGTAATCCTAGCTACTCAGGAGGCAAATATCTGAGTATCACAGTTTAAAGCCAGCTCAAGCAGGAAAGTCCAATAAACTACTCAGAAAAAGCTGGAAGTGGTACTTGGCTCGAGTGGGTAGAGCACTAGCTTTGAATACAAAGACACTCAGGGACAGTTCCCAGGCTCTGAGTTCAAGCCCCTATACCAACGGGAAAAAAAAGGCAAGGAAGGTATTGTGTCAGTTGACTATTACGTCAAAATTCAGTAAGTGAAAAGCATAGTCTCTTTTCTTTTTGCTTACAAAGTTAAATAGCACCAGAGTGGTTTTCTCTAAAGCAATGTATAAGCTCTTGTTATCATCTCCTGTATTTGATGCAAGTCAGTTGGGTGTAAGAAATTAGAAATCTTATCATTTTTGCTCTCATCCCAAATATGAAATAGGTGGAAAAAGTGAACAACCGTTCCATAAAAACACAAAGAAAAAATGGAGATGACAAATAATAGGCAAGAGAAGTATCCCTTTGATGGATGAATGTCAGGCCAAGTAGACAAAAACTTTTAGTGCTTTATAAAACATGGAAAGGGGAGAAATTTAAGTGAAAGATATCACCAAAGACACATAAAATTTCTGTTGATAGGAAGAAAGTTTCTTTCTGATTTTTAAATGGACAAAAAAATGGGAAAATCAAAACTATGATTCATCAGGAGAAACGCCAGCATTCTCAGAGTTTTAAGAGGAATACAACAAATCACTGTAAGTGGTAATGAGAGTGTTCTAGGGAAATGGCATAATTACTTATTTTCAGGAACCACAATTTCTAAATTGATTATAATGTCTGGTACTAATTGATGATTAATTGTTGAGTGCTTTGCACCTTCTAAGCACTCAATAAATATGATTGATTGAAATGTCACATACAAAACACAAAGTAACATTTACAAAGCAATTGTCCGAGCAACATATTAACTGGGAAAGTTAACACACACATGAAGATATAGTAGATATAAGATATAGTACAAAGAAGTAGAAGTAGATAGAAGATATAGAAGAATTAGTAAATGAATAATAACAGTAATAATAATAAGCCATACCTTCTCTGTGTCAATGCCTTTTGACATGGACCATGTAGAAACGATATAATCCATGACTCGTTCACTAAGGCCTTTGGGGACCTGATAGAGTTTTAGGAAGTCCCGAACATTATTTAGCATTTCATGGTATCGATTGGTGTTGGCATACATTTGCTGGAAAATTGTGGTAACATTTCCAAAAATAGTTGCATAAAGAAGAGCTGAAAGAGAAGAAATGATGAAAATAAAATAAATATCCTGCGAGAAAAAACATACAAAATTGACTAAATCAGGATGCACTTGATAGCAACGTCTTCATAAACTTACAGTTGTTGCTGCCTATGAAACTCGTCGGATCCTATCTAGAACCTGCTAGTCACTCGGAATCATCCAGATGATGCTAGGAGCAAGGCATCGCTCTAGCCAACATGACTAACCATGGTTAAAATGGTGGTTTTAAAAGAATGGTTAAAATAGCCCATAGGGAATCAAATGATGCAAATATGTATAATCTAGCCTTATAATTAAAGTTAGCCTCCAGTCTTGCACTTCTGAATTTAATCAACTGGAAATTTTCCAGGGATTAATGTCTGGGATTTAACATGTGTACACCTTCTTATGACTTAACTCCTACCAACTTTTGGAGTTCTTCTCTTGTTATAAATATTTTTGATAGAACATCAGCAATATAGGGACTGGAGACAAATTTTCAGGCTATTTGGGGGATAATTAGGATTGGGATTAAATAAAATCTGGGAGCCGGTGGCTCACATTTGTAATCCCAGCTACACAAGGGAGATCTGAAGGATCACAGTCCAAATCCAGCCTGGCAGAAAATTCTGTGAGACTCCATCTCCAAATAGTCAGTAAAAACCTAGGTTGGAGGTGTGGGTCAAGAGGTAGAGCACCAGCAAGCAAGCAGAATGCCTTGGGTTCAAATTCTGGTACCAGTAAAGATTCTTTGTTAATGTTGAAATAAAACTCTGAATGCCTGTAGTTATTAAACTCTTGTCAGTAGTCTAGTGACTACAAGCATTTTAAGAGTAAAGAAAGCTTGCTGACAACTATTATTTATCCACAAGAATATTTGTGAGCAGAAAGGACTGCTACTCCATCCTGAATTCATAATTCTACAAACCAATCTGGCCAGGCTAATAAACACTGACCTGCTACATCAAAACACTTTAAAAGTTGTTGAGTTTGGTCTAAACTGAACATGCTTCCTAATAAACTGAAAACCAGGCAGCAATGATTTCCATCTTGTACCCTGAAAATTTATGTCTCTAAGCAAAGCATGAGCTGATTCATCTTTCAGTTTCATCAAGCAAGTCCTATTTAATGAAAGTGGCACAAAAATCAAGCTGTGGAAGCAACTTCAGATCCATTATGCCATTCAGGAGAAATCACTTGTTTCTACAAGCACCATTGTTATCTTCTGAATAACAAATTGTAATTTCACAACAGAAATTGATTGTTTTTACAAGCATTTAGTTTTTTTCTACTGTTCTTTGGGGGAATTACATACCAATGCAGGACAATTTTTGAAATAGATGATATTTGGTCAACATTAAGTAGAAATATAATGTCCACATTTCTCAATGGAACTCTTTAAGCCTTTGGATATTCACATTTGAAAAGAAAAAAAAAAGCACAGGCTTTCTGCCCCTCTTCCACCATCACTGATACGAAGAATGACAGAGAAATAATTATTTAGAAGAACCATCTAGCAAGGACAGAATTTCATGTTTTCATAAAGAGAAATAAGGAGAAAATATGTTTTTAAAATAATGGACATTTTAAGAGTGTGTGAGATGATGTTCTGGCTCATGTTTTGGAAGAAGGCCCAATTTTCACAAATTTTCAATTAATGTCACAGAACTGCCTCTTGTTGTGATGTATTTAACTCGGCTCTCTAAGATAATTATAACATTCTGCATTTACTGAAATATCTTACTTACTGTTGCCTTCTTGTTTAACAAATTTCCACACAAAGAAGTGGAGCAAGATGGTAATAATGTCCCATAAATAAACATCTATCTGAATAAATATTCCTTCACACATAAAATCACCTTTGCAAGAGCTAAGGAAACAAGGTAACAGTACCTGGTTTCAGCAGAATGAAAAGGATTTCCCAGGACTACCCTCTCCAACTCCAAACAGTGTACTGTGCTTAGAGGAGAAGGAGAAAATTAAATCTAGACATTAGACTTGAAACTTATTACAGTCTTGCCAAGGTAAAATCCACTCCTGTAGCATCTCAGACCACTGCCTGCAAGCAGCCTGGTGCCACAGGACTTTTCTTCCATCACCCCCATTCGCTAACTCAAGGGACACAGTGTTGGGAAATGTTCCATCACTTGCAGAATAGGACAGGAAAGTAAGCAAAACTTAGTCGAAACTCAGAGCCAGGCTAGGGAAACCCAACACTGAGATTTCCATAGTTCTTGTCCATAGGCCGATGCTCACTGACAGGGTTTCTTGACCTGGTCTTGGTGCTAAGTAGAGACCCGAAGCCCTAATGGAATGGATATTCTAGCCAAAATCACTTCTAGCTGGCTGCACTAGTCTTGAGCTTGAGTATATCACATCAGCAAATATGACCTGTGCTTGTGCTGGTAAACTGTGTGGTGGCATACAGGGTACCTAGGAATCACAATATGAAACAAATGATTGTCCAGTGGGGGAAGAAGAGGTAGGTAGTTTTTGAGGAACCTATGTTCAGTGCCTCCACAGTAAGTATGAGACAGAATCCTGTGGCCTCTGATGGTAGGCCAGGCACTATGGGCAAGATATTTGGGCTTACCCTACTCTTAGGCAAAGACTTGCAGTGAGGAGGAACCAATGCTTGATAAGAAATGTACTCACTATCTTGCCCATGTAATTGTAACCCCTCTGTGTGGTATTTTCACAATAATAATTTTTAAAAAAGAATGACAAAAAAGAAGCTATACTTTCTTAGACATCCTTTTGATCAATCCTGAATAAAACCAAGTATGAATGCATCACAAAATGTGCTATGTGATTTCTTGTTTCTTTTGCATGTTCTTCCCCCTATGGTATATCCCCTGATGTCACTGCATTTGATTTTGGTACCCTGGTATTGTATATATATCTGAGTTAGGGAAGGAAAAGGGAACAATAGACTGGCGAGACAAAGGACAAGGTGGGAACCAATGCAACAGTGATATACATAAGACAATATGTTGGAAATGATCTGTACAACTTGGGGGAGTTGAGGGGAGGGATTGTAGGAGAAAAATGAGGGAAGGAGTAACAACTTTGACAATCAATGTATTATTACTTATGTAACTGTAACACCTCTGTACAGCACCTTGACAATAAAAAAAAATAAAGAAAAAAATTGGTCTCAAAATGCCCAATAGTGTTGGGCATTAGAGATAATGCAACCATGGCGGACTTGTAGCAAACCTGAAGCTAGTGTCACTTACTACTAAAATAGTTACAATGAACACAAGCTCAGAGAAAAGAAGCAACCTGCTTCCAATTTCTAAAACAAGAATAAACAAAGCAAAATTATGAAGTCTGGAATAAATACTTCCTCCTTCAAATATGCAGATATTCTTGCATGCCAATGAGCATTAAGAGCTTTCAGGAACCTATGATGACACATGATGTGTGTGCCACCCACAGTGATGATAAAAGCATGAAATCATAAATCTGTACAAACTCCTAGAGAATTTAAAAATTATGTAAACAAAACTGAGCAAACTTCAGGAAAACATTCAGTAACAATTCAATATCTAATCAGAGAAACTGAAGACGGAAATAATTTAAGAAACAATAGAGCTTGAAAGTACATGAATTGAGATTTTTAAAAGTATGATAGGAAGCATTGATAAATCAAATAAAAGCAATAATTGTAAGCTCAAGAAAGGTTAAATGAAAATATAGTCAGATAAAAATAATGAGGAAAGGAGTTCTGGGAAGATGGTGGAGGAGAACCTGGAGGCTAAAAATAATGAGGAAAGCATATGAGAACTCTCAAAGATCAACAATCAAACTCAGTTTAATCAAATCTATCACAAGACCTGATAAAATCAACCTCCCAAATGTTAAATACAAAGAGGAGATGCTCAAAACAGCAAGAGAAAACAGTGAACACATTGTGGTTTTTCAACTGCCCAACAGCAGGCTTCCTAGAAGAAACCTCGCAGTGATAAGGCATAGGATGAGATGGTCACATGACACAGGGAAAAAAACGCTAATAAAAACACTATACATTGCAAAGTTATCCTTCAGAACTAAAAAAGACATAAAGACATTCCCAGGCAAGTAAAAGCTCTAAGAATTTATTGCCACCAGATCTGACAGATTAAAAGGAAGAGATGTTAGTAAGATGAAAACATTGAAAGGTATAAACTTACTGGTAGGATTAACTATGCATACAAATTCAGAAAGACCTAAGATTGTGAACATGGTGCTTACAACATTTATATAACATCAAAACAATAACCACATTAGTATGTGAAAAGATAGCTATACAGAAAGAGGCAAAACAGAGTATCAAACATTCAAAATAATGCCAGGTGCTGGTGGCTCATGCCTGTAATCCTAGCTACCCAGGAGGCTAGATCTGAGGACTGTAGTTCAAAACCAGCCCACGCAGGAAAGTCCATGAGACTCAACCTCCAGTTAACCACAATAAGAGAAAAAGAAAAGCCATATGTGGATCTGCACCTCAACTGGTAGAACATTATTAGCCTTGAGCAAACAAACTCAGGGATAATGCCCAGGAAGGCCCTGAGTTCAAGCTGCAGAACTGGCACCAAAATTTCTTTCTTGCGATTGTTTCTAACGTATTTATAAGGTACTGTGTGATTTCTTTGTTGCTTTGTATGTCCCTCCCCAACGGTGTAACTCCTGTTTTCACTGTATTTGATGCTGGTATAAGTTGGGGAGGGGAAGGGAAAAAACAAAGTGTTTAAATAGGGATACAGGTGGACCCATTGCAACAAGACGCTATGTTGAAACTTTACAATTTAGGCAGGGAGTAAGGGGAGTGTAGTTGAAGAAGTGGGAGGGAAGGGATGGTAGGGGAAAAACAAAAGAGGAGGCAACAATGCTTGATAAGAAATGTACTCATTACCTTGCTCCATGTAACTGTAACCCCTCTGTACAGTATTTTCACAATAAAAACCTTATTTAAAAAATAATAATAAATAAGGAAACAAGACCTTTTATTTCTTTTTTAGTTTTTAATTTTTTATAATTATGTCTTCTTTACCTTACAAATGGTGTACTCACATGTAAATCTTCGGGAGGGTGTAAGGAAGAGCACAGAACTTTTAAGGGAAAAGGGTGAAAAAGTATAGCAGTGGAGCTCACTGGACATGGATGAAAGTGAACTCTACAACTCATGGGTGGAGATGGGAGGGAGGGACTGGAAGAAAGTGAGGGAACAGAAGATACTGTGTGAAAGGAAATGTACTCATTACCTAATTCACATAAATGTAATTCCTCTATATATTACTTCTATAATAACAATAAAGTAAATTTAAATTTTTAATTAAAAATAATAGATGAACAAAATGCATTATAATGAACTATTTGTGGTGTCAGAGAAGGAAGAAAAAAGGGTAAAATACATAAAAATCATGAATAATTTTAAAAGAAAAGAAAAAGGAAACAAGTTTCAAAATGGTAGTAGTAAGGCCTTATCTATGATTGCCTAAAATGTAAATGGATGAAAAGAAACAGGGCAACTGAATGAATAAAAAGCAACACTTTATATATGCTAAAAGACAACATGTTTTATTCTTTTGGGTGCATTAAATGTGTATACAAATACATACAGTTAGTTCTTCTCATTCAGGTCTCCACTCCAAACCTCACTCCTCACAGAGGCCTTCCCTGACCAACAATGCTTTCCTCCAAATTATCACTTTCCATTCTCTACTGAGGTTCATGTTTATTTATCACTTCTGTACTTTCTATTGCATATTGATTTATGCAAACAAATTAGACGATCTACTTCCTTTTGGACTAACTCAATAGATGGAAGTGTAGCCTTGCAGTTCTGCCCATTGCCAAATTCTTTGAGTCTCAGATGGATGCTTTCTGTGAGACTCTGCACAGGCCTCCAAACTCCAGGATTCGTCAGTTCCATTTCAGCAATAACACCTGCATTTCTATTTTCCATAGTTGTTAAGTATGAGAACTACATGATATATAGTCCTATAATATTCATTCTCACAGGACTTGAAGGTTTCCCTCAGAGAATTGTATTAGATGAATTCTCAGTAGCAGACACAGGTGACATGCAATATTGAGTCTATGCATCTTAAGATACAGTTGATCATTCTTGCATACATTATTATGAATGTTCCCTCTGGAATTACAAATTCCATAGAAGTAGGTGTGGCCGAGTGATCTTTGCTCACTACTACATTCTTCCACCAAATGAATCAATTTCTGAGACATAGTTGTTAAAATATTTTCCCAGTAAATAATACTCCAAAAACTATGAAACCATTTTCCAGAAACATTACCTTTAACATAAAAATACCCCTCCTGGTAAAATAGGAAAATTAAATATTTTAAAAATAAAGCTATAGCCCCCCCAAAATAAATAAAAAATAAAGTAACCCATATCCTAGCTATATTAAGACTATAACTATATTTCAAAGTCCCATATTTATGGGACTATGATCTAATTTTTAAAAGATCTATTGCATTTTTTTACTTTAGAATGGAAATAACATTGTTAATTCACCTACTTTATTAGTAATAACTATAATTTGTAATAATTGGGATTTTCTTTTGCCTGTGTCAGGTTTTGAACTCAGGGCCTTGGACTTATTTACTTGTTCATCACTGATACTCTTGAACCATACCTCCAATCTAGCTTTTTGTGATATTTTAGAAATCAAGCCTTTTGGACTTTTATGCCTGAGCTGGTTTGAACTTCTGAACTTAAATCCTTCAGATCTTAGTCTCCCAGTAGCTAGAATGTCAGGAGAGAGCCAAAATTTTATGAAGAAGTCTTTTTTATGTTTTTTTTCAGGCTTTTGGACTTAATATAAGTGCTAATTTTATGAGTTATATTTATTTAGAAAGTTTTAGTAATCCTGGTTTACACATCTGTATATGTCTAATCTAAAAAGTCTTATGTTTTCTTTATTTACTACAAGGGATTAGTGTGTGTGTGTGTGTGTGTGTGTGTGTGTGTGCGCACGCGCGCGCGCGCGTGTATGCACATGCATACGCGCATGCATTCTAGTCTGGGAACTTGAACCCAGGGCTAGGGCACTGGCCCTGAGCTTTTTTTGCTCAAGACTAGTGCTCTACATGGAAGTGGCACTGTGGTTCAAGTGCTAGAGCGCTCTCCTTGAGCTGAAGAGCTGAGGGATAGAGCCCAGGCCCAGATTTCAAGCCCCACAACCGACCACAAAAAAAAAAAAAAAAAGACCGGTGCTCTACTGCTTGATCCACAGCTCCACTTTCAGCTTTTTTTGGTGCTTAATGGGAGTTAAGAGTCTCACAGACTTTCTTGCCTAGTCTGGCTTCTCATATTTCAGTCTCCTGAATATCTAGGATTACAGGTGTACGCCACTGGCACCCCATTAAAGAGATTATTTTTCAAAATAATTATGAGATTAAAGATGGCTGCAAATTCCTTGATACCCTTTCCACTGAGTAGCAGTATTTATATCGCTTTCCCCTTGAATATAGGTATATCTCATGATTATTCAACCAATGGAACTGGGAATTATGGTTGTATGCCATGGAAACTTCCAATACATCAATATTTGAACCTGTTCTTAGAATCTTATTTGTATGCTATAAGGAAACCCAGTATTCTCCCATGCACTACTCTCACAGAGAGGAATTAAGACTGCTGGCTAGTACCGTTGGCTAAACACCAGTTAAAAATCTATCCTTGAACTGAAATGTCTGAATCACTGATGGGGTTGTATATTTCTGATAAGAAGATCATGGAAGTGGCTCCGCCATCACCATCCTTCCTATCAATACTCATGATACTTAATTTTAAAAAACGACATATTACGAAAACAAGCTTTACAACGTTGGTGAGGGGGGGCAGGGAGGATTGAGTGGGGGATGGGGGGAGGCTGGGAAGGGATGTGAAGGGTAAACAAAGGAGGAGGCTGCAATGCTTGATAAGAAATGTACGCATTATCCTGCCCATGTAATTGTAACCCCTCTGTACAATGTGTTCACAAAAAAAAATAAAATTAAAAAAAAAAACAAAAAAAACCCCGACATATTACAATCACTTGTGATTCTATAGGTAACTCACAGTTTGACAGCTATCTAGCTGAGCCAATTATGGAGTGAGGTTTCCAGGCCGATTCAAGTCATTCCAGTTGATCCTACGTAAACTAGAAGTAATTATGCCCTCCTCCCCCTGCATAACTAAATATTTGGGAGGGTGAGTTGGTTCTTTTCTATAAGCCAACTAAGTCTGATTAGTTATACAACAATAATGACTTGGTATACATCAACAATGGCCATAATAAAGCAGAACAGTTCTCAGTTGAGTAAATAAAGCTGGGAGAGGAGGTTAGAAAGGGACTTTATAACACACATTACAGTCCCAAAGTATATTCTGGAAAAGAACCTTTGTAAATATGTAATATCGTTTTGTATTTTAAATTGAAAATACCTATTTTGTGTTACAAATAAATATTAAAATCATGAATGACTGTTTGAGATTCTCAAAAACAGACAGGTTAAAAGGTTAAAAGACTGAACAATGCTACAATAACAAATTATAGTATTCATTCAAGAACTGTTCAATTCAAGCCAGTCCTGGTGGCACATGCCTATAATCCTAATATTCAGGAGGATATGTGGAAGGATTGTGATTTGAGGTCAGCATGGGCTAACAGCAAGACTGTGTCAACAAGAACAACAACAAAATGCTATAAATTCAATATTAAGTATGTACCAGCCCAATAATAGCCACTAGGGATATGATGATTTAAAAAGACACAGACATAATCCTACCCTCAAGTAGTATCCATTATTTCTTATAGAAAAGTATTAGTCTCTAATTATCCCAGATCCCATTCTTTGAAAGAAAGTTAATCTTTTCTCTTTCAGAGTTTACAAAATTCAACAAATACACTTTCAGCCATTCTAAGCGTATAAATGAACTGTGGTTTATTTCTCAGGATTAAATGATTTGTAGAACAAACAGAAATCTATCTTCAGGTAATTAATTGTAACAACCACCACCCATGAGTTGCTCATGACAACAGATTTTTATCAGCAATTTTCGCTTCTCTGCACGGCTGTATTCTGAAGTTCGTGCACTTTGTTTGCTCATCAGCTCGATCTGCATCCATTTATCCTTTATTAACCATCACCTTTTCTTAGATATATTGTGCCTATTCATAATTATAGCTAACATTTACTTTTCCTAATTGTCTTCCACTTATAATTCTTGGCAAATGTCCATTGGCTTTAGAGTGAATAGTGAATATTAACAAAGAAATGCATTCTTGGTAACCTATAGGGCCACATAAGTGGTCCAAATATCATTTTTCTTTCTATTTATATTCTACCTTTGTTGATGGTATTTAAGATGTGGTAGGAAAATGTAGTATCAGTCTGTGATTATCTGTCACACAGCTTATTGAAGTATTTGAAATGGCTTCTACTGGCCTTAGAGCAAAATGAAGACACTGATCTTCAGAAACCTACCAGTATAGAAGTCCCTCCCTCCTACCTCTTTCATAAGGGCTCCTGGTTTTCCTGGATAGTGTTTTAGCAATGACCCATATGTTTAGGGACACTCTAACCATCCATTTGTGACCCAGGCATTTTCTTTCTCTATTCTTCACTTAATCTACACTCTCCTTTTCCACCTCATATCTACCTTATGCTGATTATCCTGGTCAAAAAAATATCATTAATTACTTTGTTAGCTGTTAGTTATAGAAAACTACTTAATATATTATTCTTCTCAGGAAATGTTGGAATTCTGAAAGTGGAATACAATGACATAATCCAATGATTTGATTTTAAAAGCTGTTTAAACTAGCTGCCAATTCATGAGATAAATTAGGACAAAGAAAATGCTATTTTTAGAATGTATAAAATTTTAATAGATTATAGGAAGATGTCAGCAGTTCAGGGCTGACCTTATGATCACATTAATAACTGAGTTTGCCAGAATAACCAGACAATTACAAGGCAGTAATTGTTAGTATTATTTCCTGAATTTTCTAAAAACTGATTTAATTTTGGGAAGATAATCTTGAATCCACATTGATCAAAAGTGGGAGAGTCAGAGAGCAATGATTGGAAAGATATGAGAAGATGGTTAATTCAAAAAAATTCTAAGAACTAAATCCCTCTAAAGAACAATAAACACTTGGTGAATACTGGTTTCATCAGATCCATTTCTTACGGGTTACACAATAATTCCCACCTGTCAAGTGTCAGCAACCAGAGACAACTAGAAGTGAAAATCATATGCTAATTTCAGAAGCCTTTAGAATCTTCTTAGTGGCCATTGCTTCTTCTCTTCTGTGTCCCTCTCACCATCTTTATTTTTATTTATTTTACCTTGATTGTAAAGGTGATGAGCAGGGAGGTTTACAGTTACATAAGTAAGGCAATGAGTACATTTCCTTTTAAACACTACTACATCACTTTCACTTTCTCCCATTTACCCCTCCCTAATCCCCTGCCCTCCCAAGTTGTACAGTTCCTTTCCAACACAGTGTCTACTGAGTATCATTGTTGCATTAATTCATCCTTTGTCCTGCTGTTTCTTTGTCCTGCTGGTTCCCTTTCCTCCCACAGATCAGATAAACATATACAAGACAAAAGGTACAGAAAACTGAAACAGAAAAAAATAGAAATAATTTCATATAGGACATAATAAGAACTTCATGTTTCCAATACTTGGAGTTCATTTTGGTGCGCTTCATTATATATGGCCATATGCACTTAGTGATTGGGCTATTGTGATCTCCTGTTAAGAATATCATAGACATATTCTAATTATTAAAAATGAGGGAAACCATGTGACCTACTTTTCTTCGGGCCTGGCTTGCTTCTCTTAATATAATTTTTTCCAGATCATTCCACTTCCTTATGAATAGGGCAATATCATTCTGATGGAAGCATAGAACTCCATTGTGCATATATATCACACCTTGATCCATTCATCTACTGAGGGGCATCTGGGTTGGTTAAATCTACAAGCACAGCCATGTTCATGCCAGCATTATTTACCATAGCTAAGATATGGAACCTCTCACCATTGTAAGCTCCCTTCTCAGCTATACTCCACTGCCTAGGAATTCATACCCTCTTTTAGCTAACAAAAACTCCAGGTAAGTAAAAACAATGCTGGGATGAGGAGGATTGTTTAGGTACCAAATCAAATTTTCAGCAAGCACATCTGTTTCTATGCTAATATTGGAAAACTCCCTGTACCTCTGGAACTCAGAATCCAGCTTAGAAAGAAACAGAGGAAGGAGAAAAGTAAGGGAGCTTTGCAAAAGGTGCACAGCCATCTTTTCCTTGTCACAAAGGAAAAGAGACACTTTGATTTTGACACTATGTTTTCAGAATAACATCAGAGGTTCCAAGAAAGACTACAGCTTCAGTTGAATACAGATGGCTGAAGGAAAATAAAAATCTGTTTGTGTCAAGTGATGCAGAGCTGGACAAGGGTCGGCACAGCATACAACTCCACATTCTCAAACAGCAGAACCCCACTTGGAAAAGGCAGCATGACTGACATTTGGTTTTGGACAACTGAGGGTATTTTTTTGCTTTTTTTTTTACTTCTAAAATGTGCTGTTTTATAAATTTAAGAGATAACTGAAAGTTTAATCTGTTTCACAAATTACACAGCTGACAGAACATGCTATAATGTAGACCAAAAGGCAACATTACACATCCCTTCCACAATACACAAGAGGTGTTCTGAGCCATCTTTAAGTTGGGATATAATGCAGACAAGAAGACATTCAGGCTAAGATGGTGATTACATTACCAAACTCATCCCTGTAATGCAACAGAAAAAAAATCCTAATATCTCTATTAAAAATAGGGGGAAGGGTTTTGCTTTCTTTCCTTATGCTGACAAAGACAGAAACACTAACCAGGCATTCTTTATTATGAAAGAAATAAACCTTCAAAACACACTGAGTATAAAATTAAATTAAAAAAATACTGAGTATATACTTAAAATAGAATGTAACTTCTGATACGTGAATCTTAGAGAGCAAATTTCACAGGGAACATGAATAATGCAAATCACACATTTATAGTGTCCCCAACACTCCTCCGCTTTTGTATTACTAAATCATTCCTGTATTCCTTGTCTTTCCACTGCATTCTAGTTTAGTTCTGCCAGCACTTAGCTTGAAGGCAGTTTCTACCTGCAGCAGGCTCCTGTCTCCATTTTCTCAAATGCACGAACAAGCCACTGAACTCAAGAGTATGTAAACATGTCTTATCAACACACTAAGCCCTATCTTGAAAACAATGTTAGAAAGAAGAATTGGTCTGGGTTCAGAGCTCTATCAAACTACTACCCTTCTCCTGTCTCCTTTCTAATCTTATTAGGCCAACACTTCGTTCAAGGCAACCACAACACCTCTTCTGTCTATTTTGGCTCCCCTTGCCATGTGACTAAAGAAACTAAAAAGAGTTATTCAGGGCTGGGAAGGTGGCTCAGTGGTAGAGTGCTTGCCTTGCATACATGAAGCCCTGGGTTTGATTCCTTAGTACCACATAAGCAGAAAAAGCCAGAAATGGTGCTATGGTTCAAGTGGTAGAGCACTAGCCTTGAGCTGAAGAGCTGAGGGACAGTGCCCAGGCCCAGAGTTCAAGCCCCACAACCAGAAGGAGGAGGAGGAAGAAGGAGGAGGAGGAGGAGGAGGAGGAGGAAGAAGGAGAAGAAGAGTTAGTCATTCTTCTGTTTTGAATAGCTCTTATGCTCATTGCCTCTTTTCTATTAATATTGTATTAATATTGTAAGTTTGTATATAGCCAACAGGCAAATTTTTTTCTAAACTAGTTATTCTCACTTATTTTCCTCCTTAAAAATGTTTAGTATATTCTCATAGTCTATAAAATAAAGGCAGTCTGAAAAAACTGGAAGGATCTACACAATGGGGAAAAATTTATACCTACCATACTTAGTATTCCTCCTCCCTCACTCCCCCAATAAAAGAAACCATAGAGGCTGAACTCCTGGAAAGAAAAAAACTAGATCCTAACTTCACAACTTCAGCAGGGTGGTGGTAGAGGGGAGGGGGTAATTGTAGAGGTGGGAGGGAAGGGATGGCATGGGCAAAACAAAGGAGGAGGCAATAATGCTTGATAGGAAATGTACTCATTACCTAGCTCATGTAACTGTAACCCCTTGGTACATTATTTTTACAATAAAAAAACGTACTAATGTCTTTTCCAACCAAGTCAGAGGGTTTTTTTCCAGTGAATAATAGATAAAAGTTAATATAACCTAGCTATAAAAAAGTTGGAAGGCATTTTCATTCCTCCATAATTATAACAGAACAATAACACAAGTATATTTCTCTTCTCCACCTGCCTGACAAGGAACATAGATTATCTTGCTTTCTATTTAAGTCTATGCATAGCAAGCATTATAAATATATTCTCTAAACTCTGTAAAGCAGAATCAATAGAATCTATTTCCTTCATGAGGCCCAAGAATAGATATAACCATCTTTAACAAAATAGGTTATCAACAAAAACTGCCAACGAACATGAAAAAAATGAACATCATTTGGGGGAGTATGATTAGCTTGAATGAAAATACTTATTAAACTGTATGCACATGGTCCAAATTTTTATGGATGTTACTTTTAGACGCTTTAAACCACCAGTGCCTGGCAAGAAGGCCTTCTTAACAGTTATACTAAAATAACAGAAGAGGCTGTTGAGGGTAAACGAGACCTAATAATTGAGGCTACCATTATTTCAATTCTTTTTTATGTTGTCTCTCCCATTAAAAAAGACAGAGCCTATGGGCTTCTGCTTATCGCTCACATCAGACATACTCACTCTCTGAGTAAGTCTAGTCACGCTTTCAGCTAACATCTGGACTTAAATGGATTTCCTGTTCACACACCCAATACCATCTCATGTCTCAAGTACAGACACAACCACTTGACTTGGATGAATGTACCTCTCAGGCTGTCTCCTGTGATGCCTACAAGGAATTATGTCCTTTGCCCAGCCTTCAATGTTACTGTTCCCCAGATTTTTTTTCTTAATTTTCATCTGAATGAGCATAATGTATAAAAACATGCCTCTAGAATTTTAAGCCACTAGGTTCTCTTTTGTTTGCTGAAATGGTATACAGAGTAATTAAGCTGACTGAGAATTTAAAACAGACAGTGAAATCTGAAAGAATACATATATGAGAAGAGAAAAGTATGTTTTAAAAAGACAAAATTAGTTGGTTAAGGTGCAAGGAATTTTATTTGATAGAGCAGCCAACATCTGTGAAATGTGGTCTATTGGAACTGTAATTCACTGTGATGGTAACAGATGTTCCTCTAGAAAAAAATAGTTTCTGAATCAAATAAATTTCATTAATGTTGCATATTAATTCTCTGTCCCAATTCACATTAGCATATCACAATGCATATTAGCATATCAAAGCACTAAGAAGCCTCACAGTAAAGACAACATTTTTCGTTCTTGTTTGCTTTTGGAACCTTTTTGATCATTGGAAGCCTACAAACATTACCCTGATCTCCATGGAAAACTACTTTACAATCACAGTAGTAAGCCAGTGCAAACAGTGAGGTCTATAAAGGGCAATCCCATAATCCTGGGATATTAATATGGTCCAACACCTGAGCAGCTCATTTCAGCAAATCTAAAAATGGGCTTTTGTTGCATCAACCAGATGATGCAGAAAAGGATCTAGCCATGAAAGGTTCCACTTACCTGTAGGAAAAGCAAAAGTAGGAAGGAGTACTAGGTACTAAGTCTCAACTTGAGTTTGACCCAAAAACAACCTGGGCAGTGATGGAGAACAAGTAAAGAACATTCTATGGAAACCAGCAATGACTGTGGCTGACTCTACCACATTGTTGGGTTTTTAGTCACAGACTCTGTATTATTCCCCTGATACTGTGCTTCGTGGCTCTTAAAGCAGCAGCATTCTCTAGTGGGATTTTAAGCCAATGTTTAATTAAAAGGTAAAAATTCAATTAAAAAAAACTCATTTTGTGGTTTTAGATAAGCTAAATGGACAGGGAAAAACTAAAGGTAGACAAACTATCAGACCAGTCAGATCTCTGGGAAGAAAGAAATGGTGGGACCATGACTAGAGGTTAAAGAGAGAAATAATGGAACCAAAGGCATGAGGAAGAGCCCGCAGCTGAGGCCTGAAATTAAGTCAGAGCACTCTAACAGAATGCTATCTTTGCAGACTTGGAGGGCCTGTGCATCATCTGTGGTACCTTGGCACTTGGCATACTGAGTCTGGACTGTCTTCTTTTGTATTGATCTTTACCTTTGTGATCCTTTCTGAAAGTCATGTCAGTGTATACTTTTAGTTTCCCTAGAAGGAGTGCAAATTTATTATAGGCAAGAAAATAATTGTGCCACTCTTGGGCATGTACCCAGAACACTGCAAGCCAGGATACCATAAAAACATTTGCACATTCGTGTTCATTGCTGCACTATTCACAATAGTCACAGTGTGCAAACAGCCCAGATGCCCTGTAAGAGTGGATGAAAAAAATGTGGTACTGATACACAATGGAATTTTGCACAACCATTAGAAAGAACAATATCATATCATTTGCAGGACAAATTGCAGAACAAATAATGTTAAGTGAGGTAAGCCAAGCTTAGAGACACAAATGGCATATGTTCTCTCTCATATGCAGAAGCTAAATCTAAAATACACTGGGACATGATAAATTATATGGGATTATGGGCATTCACACACACAGTGAGAGGAAAGGAGGATACTCTTAGGGGAGGAGCACAAAGGTTCAATGCTTTTGTGCATTTGATCCTATGCAATAATATGTATCAAAATGATCTCCAGGAAATGGAAAATGAGATTTTTTTTCTCTGTTGCTGTTTTTGTGTTCTCTTATTTTTGTCGTATTTGTTCATTTATCTGTCTTTGGGAGAGTAAGGGGGCACAGAAATGGAGGGACAAAGTGTGAAGAAATGCACCAGTAGTATTCACAAGACGCTATGCTGAAAATGAACTATACAACTGTGGAGGAGGGGGGACTGGGAGAGAGCAAGTAAAGGGTGGCATTGTCCAAAAACAAATGTACTCTTTACCTGACCATCTGAACATCACCTTTATAATAACAGTATATTTAAAAAAAAAAAAAGAAAATAATTCTGTGCATTGCCTGGTACAATAGCTTTAACCAACATGAGCTTAATGGTTGTTAAACAACACGGTGGAATCTGAAGAGGACCCCTAAAGTCTCAAGCGTTGAAGGCTTCTTTTCAAGCTGATGGCCATTGAGCAGCGGCTGGATCAGGAGGGCATTAATTTCCTAAATGGGCTACTGGACGGTGGGGCTTGGTTGAAGAAATTCAATCATTGGAAGCATGATTTTGAAGGGAACACCCCTGCTGCCCTTTTCCCTCTCCCTGGTATCTTTCTATATTTCTGTTTGTCAGTCAGTCAGTCTGTCTATCCTTCCTGGCTGCCATGAGAAACTTTACTTGACCACCCCTTACCACCACGGTCTGACTGATCATGGCCCAGAAACAACAGAGCCAGTCAACCATGGTCTGAAACGTCGCTGCAATTAGGAGACAAAATAAACCCTGTTTCCTACAAGTTGTTGTTTTTGTCAGGTGCATCATGCCAATGATGAGAGACCCAGAAGTATGTGGCAGCACTAGAAATTATTTCTTATACAATAGTACACACCATTGACTTACTTACTAATATATCACTCTGTGCTTGGTTTATTTTAGTGATTACATACCATCTCTTGTTTGAACATAGGATCTTTTAAAAACAACATCCAGCCGGGCGCCGGTGGCTCACGCCTGTAATCCTAGCTACTCAGGAGGCTGAGATCTGAGGATCACGGTTCAAAGCCAGCCCAGGCAGGAGAGACCGTGAGACTCCTATCTCCAATAAACCACCAGAAAACCGGAAGTGGCGCTGTAGCTCAAGTGGTAGAGCGCTCGCCTTGAGCTGAAGAGCTGAGGGACAGCGCCCAGGCCCAGAGTTCAAGCCCCACGACCGACCAAAAAAAAAAATCCAAGAAAGAGTCATGTATAAGACATTCATGTCATCATGTAATTAAAGGAACAAATCTATAGGATATATGAAGGCATAAAATAGGCCCCATGGTTTCCCTTATTTGCAATAACTAGTATATGTCTGAGACAAGCAGAAAAGGTCATATAAGTTAATATTAGGTGAAATGAACCCCAAGATAAGTATTAAAATGTTCTTTCTTTCATGCAATTGTTTTTAACATATTTATAGGATGATTTCTTTGTTGCTTTGTATGTCCCTCCCCCATGATATAACCCCAGCTTTCACTGTATTTGATGTTGGTATAATTTGGAGGGGAAGGGGAAAAACAAATCATTTAAATAGGGATACAGGTGGACCCACTGCAAAAATGAGATGTACAAGTTATGTCGAAAATGAACTTTACAACTTTGGCGGGGGGGGGGGGGAAGAAGGGGGTTGGAGAGGGGGGAAGGATATGAGCAGGTGGGAGGGGGAGATGGGAACGGATAGGAAAGGGAAACAAAGGAGGAAGCAACCATGCTTGATAAGAAATGTACTCCTTATCTTGCCCATGTGATTGTAACTCCTCTGTACGGTATTTTCATAATTTAAAAAAAAGTACATCATCTGAAAACTAAAAAGTGGGATATATTGTTCCTAGAACCTAAGATTTTGAGAAACTGAATATTCTGCCTTTCTAAACTTCTTATTCTCAATCTATACATTTAACACTGATAAAAGCTTAGTAGGCTAAGCATGGTGATACGGGCTTATAGTTTCAGCCTACTTAGGAAGTAGAAATCAGAAGGTGATACAGGCTTATAATTTCAGCCTACTTGGGAAGTAGAAATCAGAAGGATCCTGGTTTGAGGTAAGCTGGACAGAAAAATTAGTGAGGCACTATCTTAATCCCTACATTGGGTTACAGTGCAAGCCTATGATTCTAGCTATGCAGTAGGCTGGACTCAAGCAGACACATGAGACTCTAGGGAAAATACAACCTAAAGTGACAGAAGCTGGAGGAGTGGCTCAGTGGCAAAGAATGAACCAAGAACTCAAGACCCTGAGTTCAAACCCCAATACCTCATCCCTCCTCTCTCAAAGAAGCAAAGCTTAGTGACTTGTTCATAATGAATAAATCCAATAGAAACCAGCTAACAGAAATGGTATTAATTTGATATGTTTCAAAGACTATCTGCACCATGATTTAATAAAACTTATTTTCAAGACTGTTTCTCCTGAAAGACGGTATAACCTATGAAATACTATGCGATAGATGAGGTAATCTCTTCTCTCACTATCAACCGCATTATATTCCTTTCTAATAACACTTGGTACCAAACACCTTTTCAATAAATTATTCCTGCCAAGAGTTGACATGTAGGAATAAAGCCATATCAAGTTCATTCTACTGGGCACATCATTGTGGCAGAAATGTCAGCTATAATAAACATGTGATGAAAAAGATCTTCAGGGCTCTTGTCAGGTAGTCCATAACCTGACAGGAGGTTAAAATTGAACATTTACATGAAGAGATTGGGGGGCTGAGGCTGACAGCTGCCATTACCACTGTGGAGAAGAATGCCACCTCAGCATCAGAGTCCTCGATTTTCAGGTACGCTCCATTCCTGTTCCCACTTCAGCCTTCAAACTAACAGGGATTGAGCATTCCTTCCAAAAATCTCTTCTCTCAGCCTAGATGGCCACTGCCCTGATTTAGGCACCCAGATCTCTAATAGTCTAATAGCACAACCACCTCCAGCCAGAGGTCCTGGCAAGTGATCAAACCCCCACTGGAAGAACTGAGTAATAGAAGGTTTTCTAGGGTAAAAAAAAAGCCTTGAAAAGGCAATGTCTTGGGCTGGGAAGGTGGCTCAGTGGT